>NC_041384.1:119216465-119411039 GCF_002162155.2 Triticum dicoccoides | reverse complement strand
CGGCTCCTCCCGCCGACCGCCATCTTCGCCGCCCGCCGGCCACCATGCACCCCGCCGCCGCCGCCTGGGTCGCTGCGCGCCGCCCCCACCAAGCTCGCCTTGCTCCGCCGCCCCGCCTTCCGTGCCGGTCGCCGTCGCCCGCGCGCCGACTCCTCCTCCACCACGTCTCCGGTGCCGCCATGCCCTTCGTCGCGCCACCACATCCTCGTCGCCGGCCATCGCCGGAGTTCGCCGGTGTTCGTCTCCGGCCGTCGTCCGGCCGGATCTGTCCGGGTTGGACAAGATCCACCACTCCACGCGTCCAAATGCCTCGTCTCAGATCTGCACTGAGCCGTCCCGCAGCGCTCCGTCCCATTGACTTTTCGCGAGGGTATTTTTCCACTAAGTCCCCAGATCCCAGTAATTTTTATGCATATTTCATCATGTTATAACTCTGCATCCGTAGCTCCGATTCGTGTGTGTAGCATATCAAAATGTTAGTCTTGACGAGTGCATCTTTTCATCTCATTGCATCATTTTCATTTGAGCTCATCTTGATGCCCGAAACGCTGTTGGAAGAGGGCTATGTGAGGAGAGTTTCAGATCTGTTTCAGCAAATGGCCTTTTGTCATTTTTGCCATGATTAATGTGTACATGCTATGATCCGGAGCTTTACATGTGTTTTGATGTATGCCATGCCATCTTTACAGGGGTGTATGCCATGTATTTTTGTGATCTTTGTGGTGACTAGCACAAGCATGCAAAGTAGCTTCCTCGATGATGCTGATTTCAGGGACTTAGAATTTCACTAAGTCCTTGTCCTGTTATTGTTTTTATGCCATATGTTCATGTTATTTCCTAGTGATCCGTGCCTATTTTGAGGATGATCAGTAAGGATGTTTTGTAGATAATGTTGAGCTCTATCCATCCATGTGTTTGTTTGCAATTATGGAGCAGCCTAGCTTGAGTCAATTCAGCTCTACTTTTGCTATAAAATGTTCCTAGCAGATTGTTAACATGTTTAGCGATTTTTCCAAGCTTGTTGTTGTTGATCCGTGCATGCTATGTTGTTGTTCTTGCCATGTCTAGCTTCTATGCCATCTCTTTTTGCTGGGTGTATGCTTAGATTATCATGCCATGCTTTGTAGTTAGTGCTTCGAGATCGTAAACATGCCTACTTGCTAACTGTTTTGCCATGCTCCAGTTTTTCACCAAGTCTGAATCTGTTTATGTTTTTGCTATGTTCACATGCTTGCAATTGTATTTTTCGATCCCTTTTGGCTTATGGTCACTAAGGGACTTTTGTTATATGCTTTGAGTAGCTTCATTACATGCCTTTCTTTCCCATGATATGTTCCTGTAGCATGTAGTTTTCATGCTCTAAAGATTGCTTCCTGATGATAATTTCCTGACTTGTGTTAATTTCACTTAAGTCTGAGACCTGTTATCATTTGCACTTTTGCCATGCTTGTTTGAACCTGTTAATGAGTGAATTAGCCATAGCTCAGTGTTCATCTTTTGTCAAGCATCATGAGTGGATCCCTTCCATGTATTTTGTTGCCATGTTGGAGTGCTGTAGCATGTTGTTCTTGATGCATTTAGATGGCTACTTGCTGTTTATCATAGACCGATGCCATATTTGTTTTGCTTGTCATTTCCAAACCGTGCATCCGATTCCGGTGATCTTTATATCGATTTCGACCGAAATCAACTCCTCTTTCCAGTGGCACTCTTGGATTTCCATGTTGAGGCCAGGTTCAATCATTTACTTTTCGAATCATGCATATGCATCGCATACCGCATCCCGCATATCATGCCTTGTTCTTGTGTTGGTTGTTTACTATGTTGTGTGCTTCTTTCCGGTGTTGCTTCTTCGGGTTGGTTCCGGTTACGTCACGTTTGTGAGGATCCGTCCGTCTACGTCCGTTTGTCTTCTTCATGGACTCGTCTTCTTCCTTGCGGGATCTCAGGCAAGATGACCATACCATCGAAATCACTTCTATCTTTGCTTGCTAGTTGCTCGCTCTTTTGCTATGCCTACGCTACGATACCTACCACTTTCTTATCATGCCTCCCATATTTCCATGTTCAGCCTCTAACCCACCTTGTCCTAGCAAACCGTTGTTTGGCTATGTTACCGCTTTGCTAAGCCCCTCTTAGAGCGTTGTTAGTTGCAGGTGAAGATGAAGTTTGTTCCTTGTTGGAACATGGAGATGTTGTTCCTTGTTGGAACATGATTTTTGTTGGGATATCACAATATCTCTTATTTAATTAATGCATCTATATACTTGGTAAAGGGTGGAAGGCTCGGCCTTATGCCTGGTGTTTTGTTCCACCATTGCCTCCCTAGTTTCCGTCATACCGGTGTTATGTTCATTGATTTTGCGTTCCTTACGCGGTTGGGTGATAATGGGAACCCCTTGATAGTTCGCCTTGAATAAAACTCTTCCAGCAATGCCCAACATTGGTTTTACCATTCGCCACCAAGCCTTTTCTTTTCCCTTGGGTTTCCGGAGCCCAAGGGTCATCCTTATTAAACCCCCGGGCCAGTGCTTCTCTAAGTGTTGGTCCAAACTGAGCGATGTCCGGAGGTAACAGGGTCAACTCTGGGCTGGCCCACCCGACATCTTGCTCATCTGGTGTGCCCTGAGAACGAGATATGTGCAGCTCCTATCGGGATTTGTCGGCACATCTGGGTGGCTTTGCTGGTCTTGTTTTACCTTGTCGAAATGTCTTGTAACCGGGATTCTGAGTCTGATCGGGTCTTCCCGCTAGAAGGAATATCCTTCGTAGACCGTGAGAGCTTGTGATGGGCTAAGTTGGGACACCCCTGCAGGGATTTGAACTTTCGAAAGCCGTGCCCGTGGTTATGGGCAGATGGGAATTTGTTAATGTCCGGTTGTAGAGAACTTGACACTTGACCTTAATTAAAATACATCAACCGCGTGTGTAGCCGTGATGGTCTCTTTTCAGCGGTGTTCGGGAAGTGAACACGGTGTTGGAGTTATGCTTGACGTAAGTAGTTTTGGATCACTTCTTGATCATACTTTCTCGATCGTGCTTTGCCTACTCTTCTCGCTCTCATTTGCTTATGTTAGCCACCAAATATGCTAGTCGCTTGCTGCAGCTCCACCTCATACCTTTTCCCTACCTATAAGCTTAAATAGTCTTGATCGCGAGGGTGTGAGATTGCTGAGTCCCTGTGGCTCACAAATACTTCCAAAACCAGTTTCAGGTGTCGATGTTACCGCGCAGGTGACACAACCTAGCTCAAGGAGGAGCTTGTTGAAGATCATGTTCGTAGACTTGTTTCGTTTCTAGTTGATCAGTAGTGGAGCCCAGTTGGGGTCGATCGGGGACCTTGTCGCATTTGGGGTTGTTCTTTATTTTGGTTCCGTAGTCGGACCTTGATTGTATCTGGATGTGTAATGCTTTATTCATGTATTGTGTGACGTGGCGATTGTAATCCAACTATGTATCCCTTTCCCTTATGTATTACATGGGTTGTGTGAAGATTACCTCACTTGCGACATTGCTTTCAATGCGGTTATGCCTCTAAGTCGTGCTTCGGCACGTAGGAGATATAGCCGCATCGAGGGCGTTACAAGTTGGTAACCAGAGCCTTCCCCGACCTTAGGAGCCCCCCTGCTTGATCGATCGCTGGTGTTGTTGAGTCTAGAAAAATGTTTTGAGTCATTTGGGATTATATATATCAGAGAGTAGGATTCTTTTTACTCCTCAGTCCCTTCGTCGCTCTGGTGAGGCATCCTGACGTAGAATTTTGACTCTTCTCTTCTCAAATTTCACGAATTTTTTTTAGGATCACGCGGTTATTTCCGGCTTATTCTGCGAGCCAATCCTTTGTTTTGTTTTTGAGTTGTGGTATTCGAGTTGCTTCGAAGTCAAGTGTTGATTCCATACCTTTCCTAAGTGGTGTTCTCATATTTCTATGTGAATACCAATTCTTCATGATAATCGAGATTGTCATGTCAATCCTTTTCAACCGACGTGTTTCCCTTCAAGGGGTTCCGACTTTTTCAACATCCGCAAGACCAACTCAAGTCTTCTCAACGTTGTTTGTTTCATCCGTCCCTAATCGCCTTTGTTTTCCCGCCCACCCACCCTTTCCTTCAAGGATTCGGATTTATGAATCAATTACCATGTTATTGATGAGAAGTCTCTCCATTCTTTTCCATCAATAGTCTTACCCGGTGGTTCTCTTGAAGATGCTCTACTAGTTCATCATTCTTCATTCTCTTTTCTTCTCCGATGGATCCAAGTCAAGCTTTGTTTATCATACCCTTTCCTCATTTCAATGCTTTCTCATGCCGGTGCAATTCTTAATCGTTCACCTCTCGCTATTCTATCATTCTGGGGTGCTCAAGATATCTCGAAGATTCGTGTTTCCACTCTGCATTCGTTCAAGCTCTTTCGAGATTGTTATCTCATTCAAGACATTTAATTCAACTGGTGCATTCTCTCTTTTAAATCACTCTACGGTGTTTCTTTTGAGTGGGCCCTAACCAACAGGTCTTTTCCCAGGATCTTACCTGACTCTTCTATTTTCCCGGAGGTACCATCAAATTCTTTTCAAAGTTTGACGTAAGAATGAATTTTCATCAGTCATATGCCTTCTCCAAGATCTTTCAAATTCTTTTAATCATTGGTTCATCCATTCTAATTTTCATCCCGGAGTATCTCAACATTTCTTGGTGGTGTTTCTCGTCGTCATTCTTGGATTTTGAAGACCGAAGAAGAGTTCCTCTTAAATCCTTATCCGTTCTCTTGAGGAGTCGTTATTCTAGCTTGTCGCCATCCTCTCATAATTATTTTCGATTGTGAGAAGTATTTTCACCCCATCCGGAGCTATTCAGGATTCTTTTCAGTTTGATTTTCCGGAGGCCATCATCTCAGAATTATTCATTCTCAGCCTTCAACTCTTATTCTCGAAATCTTACCGGTGCATCGCTCAAGTACTCTCTAATCAGTTTGCGATTTCTTCGTCTCTTGTACCTAAATTCTCTCATGTATCTTCGTTCTTCTGCTAATTCTTCCTGGTGTTTTGCTCTCTTTTCTTCGTTCATTTCCAATCCTTACGGTAGTTCGTTCAAGATTCTCTTCCATGGTTACCATATTAATTCATTCGTTCTTGTCAATCCCACCGGTGGTTCGTTGAAGTCCTCCCCAAGTTTGTGCTATATCTATCTTAATCCTTTTTACGAGAATAAGTAGTAGGCGAAATCCATTGTTTGTCATCAATTTAATTGGTGAAGGATAAGCATGATATAATTCTTATTCTTGTTTCATTAAGTGAATTCAATTCCTTATTCTGGAGGTTCATCAAATCACATTCTCGGTTCGAGATGCCTTATCTTTTCTTTTCCCGGAGTTCCAAGCTCTCTCATTTATCTTGTCACAAGGATCCATCTAAATCATCGCAAGGTTTCACCTTGTGTTTTCAACTTTTCTTTCCTTTCGTTTGATCATTCTTTTGTTACCGGAGTTCTTCATGGAGGTTCTACATGTTGGTTCATCAAGGATTTAATCCTTTTCTCGAAGTGTTCATCAAGATTCTTTTCGGAGGAGATCAAGTTTTCTTCATCTTGCATCCGAAGCGCAATTCTTTCTTATCTCATCTTTTGAGGTGGTATTATGTCATTCTTGATTATTTGAGTTCATGTTTCATGATTCACATGTTGTTAAGAATGAGGTATTCTAATCCACCAACCTCCTCGTTGGAGTTACTGTGTGTTATATTTCACCTTAAGCCTTCCCTAAGGATTTTGCTATTTATGGTGCTCATAAATGACCCAAGTTCTTCATCTATCCTCCCGGTGAAATAGTTTTTTCTCGTCTCCTTGTCATATCAACCCAATCTATCGTTTCCGTCACTGGCAGAATTTCAACTCAGTTTTGAGATGTTTTCCATAAGCCCACAACATGCTTACACTTTTCGTTGTTGGTTTTCCAACAACTCCGTCCGCCCCTTCTCCTAAGGATGCTTTCCAAACTCAATTGTGGCAGAAGTTGTCATTTTCTTCTCAACTCTTTCCTTTCCAACGATCCAACTTCTATTCTTTTGTTCCGGAGGCTTTGTGATGTTGCTCTTTTCAACCCATCATCTTGTTTCGTCAAAGATCATGTTCTTTTCGGCTCACCCATTTAACCGGAGTATTGTGCCCTTTGCTCAAGTTCTTTTCATTGTATCAAGTCTTGCTTCCCTTCTTAACCGGAGTGCTACCCAAATCGGTTCTTTCTTTTCCTCTTTCTTAACAAAGTGCTTTCAACTTTGTTCTTCTCCGTTGTATTCTTTCTTTCAAGTTGTTCAACATTTCAAGGTTCTTTGGTTTCACTCGTCTATCAAGGAAGCAACTTAGTTTTACCTCCTCTTTCTCTTCCGTTTTCCCTCCGGTGCCATTCTAGATCTCGGGACGAGATCCTCTCGTAGTGGTGGAGTACGCCCCGAGACCGATGTGCCAGGTGTCTTCCAGTTATTCGCTGTTGTTGCCTTGTCTTTGCTTGCGTGTCATGCTTCTCATATCATGTCATCATGTGCATTTCATTTGCATACGTGTTCGTCTTATGCATCCGAGCATTTTCCCCGTTGTCCGTTTTGCAATCCGGCGCTCCTATGTCACCCGGTGTCCCTTTCTACCTCTTTTCGTGTGTAGGTGTTAAACGTTCTCGGATTGGACCGAGACTTGTCATGCGGCCTTGGTTTACTACCGGTAGACCGCCTGTCAAGTTTCGTATCATTTGGACTTCGTTTGATACTCCAACCGTTAACCGAGGGACCGAAAAGTCCTCGTGTGTGTTGCAGCTCAACACCCCTCCAAAGTGGCCCAAAACCCACCTAAACCCCTTCTATCATCTAGAGCGTTCGATCACGATTGCGTGGCTGCAAACCGCACCTCATTTGGAGCTTCCTAGCTCCCTCTACCTATAAATAGGTGGCTCCCCCCGAAAATTCGCGGACGAAACCCTAGTCATCTTCCTCCTCACGCCGCCGGACATGTCCATCCGCGCCGGACATGTCCGCCCTCCACCTCGCTTCGGCCAGTGGCGGCGCGCCACGTCACCCCGCCACCGCCGCCAACCAACCGGGCGCCGCCACCTCACCTCCTGCCGCCCTTTCTCTCTCCTCAGCCCCGCCGCCGGCCCACGCGGCCCGGATCGGGCCCGCGGGGCCCGTCTTGCCAGCGCCGCCGCTCAACCGCGGCTCCTCCCGCTCGAGCCCGTGGCTCCTCCCGCCGGCCGCCATCTCCGCCGCCTCCCGCCGCCCGCCGGCCACCATGCACCCCGCCGCCGCCGCCTGGGTCGCTGCGAGTCGCCGCCACCAAGCTCGCCTTGCTCCACCGCCCCGCCTTCCGTGCCGGTCGCCGCCGCCCACGCACCGTCTTTTCCTCCACCTCATCGCCGGCGCCGCCATGCCCTTCGTCGCGCCACCACATCCTCGTCGCCGACCATCGCCGGAGTTCGCCGGTGCTCGTCTCCGGCCGTCGTCTGGCTAGATCCAGCCGGGTTGGACAAGATCCACCACTCCCCGCGTCCAAACGCCTGTCTCAGATCTGCACCGAGCCATCCCGCAGCGCTCCATCCCAGTGACTTTTCGCGAGGGTATTTTTCCACTAAGTCCCCAGATCCCAGTAATTTTTGTGCATATTTCATCATGTCATAACTCTGCATCCATAGCTCCGATTCGTGCGTGTAGCATATCAAAATGTTTGTCTCGAAGAGTACATCTTTTCATCTCATTGCATCATTTTCATTTGAGCTCATCTTGATGCCCGAAATGCTGTTGGAAGAGGGCTATGTGAGGAGAGTTTCAGATCTGTTTCAGCAAATGGCCTTTTGTCATTTTTGCCATGATTAATGTGTGCATGCTATGATCCGGAGCTCTACATGTGTTTTGATGTATGCCATGCCATGTTTACAGGGGTGTATGCCATGCATTTTTGTGATCTTTGTGGTGACTAGCACAAGCATGCAAAGTAGCTTCCTCGATGATGCTGATTTTAGGGACTTAGAATTTCAGTAAGTCCTTGTCCTGTTATTGTTTTTATGCCATATGTTCATGTTGTTTCCTAGTGATCCGTGCCTATTTTGAGGATGATCAGTAAGGATGTTTTGTAGATAATGTTGTGATCTATCCATCCATGTGTTTGTTTGCAATTATGGAGCACCCTAGCTTGAGTAAATTCAGCTCTACTTTTGCTATAAAATGTTCTTGGCAGATTGTTAACATGTTTAGCGATTTTGCCAAGCTCGTTGTTGTTGATCCGTGCATGCTATGTTGTTGTTCTTGCCATGTCTAGCTTCTATGCCATCTCTTCTTGCTGGGTATATGCTTAGATAATCATGCCATGCTTTGTAGTTAGTGCTTCGAGATCGTAAACATGCCTACTTGTTAACTGTTTTGCCATGCTCCAGTTTTTCACCAAGTCTGAATCTGTTTATGTTTTTGCTATGTTCACATGCTTGCAATTGTATTTTCTGATCCCTTTTGCCTTATGGTCACTAAGGGACTTTTGGTATATGCTTTGAGTAGCTTCATGCCATGCCTTGCTTTGCCATGATATGTTCGTGTAGCATGTAGTTTTCATGCTCTAAAGATTGCTTCCCGATGATAATTTCCTGACTTGTGTTAATTTCACCAAGTGTGAAACCTGTTATCGTTTGCACTTTTGCCATGCTTGTTTGAACCTGTTAATGAGTGAATTAGCCGTAGCTCAGTGTTCATCTTTTGCCAAGCATCATGAGTGGATCCCTGCCATGTATTTTGTTGCCATGTTTGAGTGCTGAAGCATGTTGTTCTTGATGCATTTAGATGGCTACTTGCTGTTTATCGCAGACCGGTGCCATATTTGTTTTGCTTGTCATTTCCAAACCGTGCATCCGATTCCGGTGATCTTTATATCGATTTTGACCAAAATCAACTCCTCTTTCCAGTGGCACTCTTGGATTTACAAGTTGAGGCTAGGTCCAGTCATTTCCTTTCCGAATCATGCATATGCATCGCATACCGCATCCCACATATCATGCCTTGTTCTTGTGGTGGTTGTTTACTATGTTGTGTGCTTCTTTCTGGTGTTGCTTCTTCAGGTTGGTTCCGGTTACGTCACGTTTGTGAGGATCTGTTCGTCTATGTCCGTTTGTCTTCTTCATGGACTCGTTCTTCTTCCTTGCGGGATCTCAGGCAAGATGACCATACCCTCGAAATCACTTCTATCTTTGCTTGCTAGTTGCTCGCTCTTTTGCTATGCCTATGCTACGATACCTACCACTTCCTTATCATGCCTCCCATATTGCCATGTTCAGCCTCTAACCCACCTTGTCCTAGCAAACCGTTGTTTGGCTATGTTACCGCTTTGCTAAGCCCCTCTTATAGCGTTGTTAGTTGCAGGTGAAGATGAAGTTTGTTCCTTGTTGGAACATGGAGATGTTGTTCCTTGTTGGAACATGATTTTTGTTGGGATATCACAATATCTCTTATTTAATTAATGCATCTATATACTTGGTAAAGGGTGGAAGGCTCGGCCTTATGCCTGGTGTTTTGTTCCACTCTTGCCTCCCTAGTTTCCGTCATACCGGTGTTATGTTCCTTGATTTTGCGTTCCTTACGCGGTTGGGTGATAATGGGAACTCCTTGACAGTTCGCCTTGAATAAAACTCCTCCAGCAATGCCCAACATTGGTTTTACCATTCGCCACCTAGCCTTTTCTTTTCCCTTGGGTTTCCGGAGCCCAAGGGTCATCTTTATTAAACCCCCGGGCCAGTGCTTCTCTAAGTGTTGGTCCAAATTGAGCGATTACCGAAGCTACCAGGGGCAACTCTGGGCTGGCCCACCCGACGTCTTGCTCATCCGGTGTGCCCTGAGAATGAGATATGTGCAGCTCCTATCGGGATTTGTCGGCACATCTGGGTGGCTTTGCTGGTCTTGTTTTACCTTGTCGAAATGTCTTGTAACCGGGATTCTGAGTCTGATCGGGTCTTCCCGCTAGAAGGAATATCCTTCGTTGACCGTGAGAGCTTGTGATGGGCTAAGTTGGGACACCCCTGCAGGGATTTGAACTTTCGAAAGCCGTGCCCATGGTTATGGGCAGATGGGAATTTGTTAATGTCCGGTTGTAGAGAACTTGACACTTGACCTTAATTAAAATACATTAACCGCGTGTGTAGCCGTGATGGTCTCTTTTCAACGGTGTCCGGGAAGTGAACACGGTGTTGGAGTTATGCTTGAGATAAGTAGTTTTGGATCACTTCTTGATCATACTTTCTCGATCGTGCTTTGCCTACTCTTCTCGCTCTCATTTGCTTATGTTAGCCACCAAATATGCTAGTCGCTTGCTGCAGCTCCACCTCATACCTTTTCCCTACCTATAAGCTTAAATAGTCTTGATTGCGAGGGTGTGAGATTGCTGAGTCCCTGTGGCTCACAGATACTTCCAAAACCAGTTTCAGGTGCCGATGTTACCGCACAGGTGACGCAACCCAGCTCAAGGAGGAGCTTGTTGAAGATTGTGTTCGTAGACTTGTTTCGTTTCCAGTTGATCTGTAGTGGATCCCAGTTGGGGTCGATCGGGGACCTTGTCGCATTTGGGGTTGTTCTTTATTTTGGTTCCGTAGTCGGACCTTGATTGTATCTGGATGTTGTAATGCTTTATTCATGTATTGTGTGACATGGCGATTGTAAGCCAACTATGTATCCCTTTCCCTTATGTATTACATGGTTGTGTGAAGATTACCTCACTTTCGACATTGCTTTCAATGCGGTTATGCCTCTAAGTCGTGCTTCGACACGTAGGAGATATAGCTGCATCGAGGGCGTTACAGCACCACACACAGCTAAAAAATGTCAACTTGTGTGTCTATGGTGTGTCCCCTCCCCCGTATATAAAGGAGGGGAGGAGGAGGAGGGCCGGCCTCAAGGGGCGCGCCCAAGGGGGGGTTCCTACTCCTGGTAGGAGTAGGTTTCCCCCTTTCCTATTACAAGTAGGAGAAGAAGGAATGAGAGGGAGAGGGAGAAGGAAAGAGGGGGGTGCCGCCCCCTCCTAGTCCAATTCGGACCAGCCCATGGGGGGGCATCCCTTGAGGCCCTTCTGTCCTTTCCCATATGGCCCATTAAGGCCCACTACTTCCCCAGGCAAATTCCCGTAACTCCGCAGTACTCCGAAAAATACCCGAATCACTCGGAACCTTTTCGATGTCCGAATATAGCCTTCCAATATATCGATCTTTACATCTCGATCATTTCGAGACTCCTCGTCATGTCCTTGATCTCATCCGAGACTCCGGACAACCTTCGGTACATCAAATCACATAACTCATAATACAAATCGTCATCGAACGTTAAGCGTGCGAACCCTACGGGTTTGAGAACTATGTAGACATGACCGAGACACATCTCCGGTCAATAACCAATAGCGGAATCTGGATGCTCATATTGGCTCCTACATATTCTATGAAGATCTTTATCGGTCAAACCGCATAACAACATACGTTGTTCCCTTTGTCATTGGTATGTTACTTGCCTGAGATTTGACCGTCGATTTCACCATACCTAGTTCAATCTCATTACCGGCAAGTCTCTTTACTCGTTCCGTAATGCATCATCCCACAAATAACTCACTAGTCACATTTCTTGCAAGGCTTATAGTGATTTGCATTACCGAGAGGGCCCAGAGATACCTCTCCGACAATCGGAGTGACAAATCCTAATCTTGATCTATGCCAACTCAACAAACACCATCGAAGACACCTGTAGATCATTTTTAAAATCACCCAGTTACGTTGTGACGTTTGATAGCACACTAAGTGTTCCTCCGGTATTCGGGAGTTGCATAATCTCATAGTCATAGGAACATGTATAAGTTATGAAGAAAACAATAGCAACAAACTAAAAGATCATCGTGCTAAGCTAACGGATGGTTCAAGTCAATCACATCATTCTCTAATGATGTGATCCTGTTCATCAAATGACAACTCATGTCTATGGTGAGGAAACTTAACCATCTTTAATTAACGAGCTAGTCAAGTAGAGGCATACTAGTGACGCTCTGTTTGTCTATGTATTCACACATGTACTAAGTTTCCGGTTAATATAATTCTAGCATGCATAATAAACATTTATCATGATATAAGGAAATATAAATAACAACTTTATTATTGCCTCTAGAGCATATTTCCTTCATCCAGCCATGGCCGCGTTGGTGGAGGCGGCGCGGCGGCTTGATGCAGCAACAGAGGCGGCGAGTCGACGAGGCCGTGCCAGTAACTCGGCCAAGGCAGAGAACTGGTGGCCGGCGAGCTAGGGGATGCGGAGCGAGCCGGCAGGGGTGCGAGCAGGAGCTGGGGCGACCACGGAGGCAGCTTGGCGTACTGATAATCCCAAGGCGGTGAAGGCGTTGCAAGCAGACAGGGGCATGAGTAGAAGCTGGGGCGGCTCGGAGCACTTAGCAACAGATGCGAGCCGGATGGCTGTGCGCACACATGCGTGTGTGGAGTAGCAGCGGCGGCTCAAAGACGAGGTGAGCGGAAGCACGACGATGTGGACCGACATCGAAGATGGCTTGAAGACGCGCCGGTAGGCCCGCAGTGGCAAGACAGAGTCGGAGAAGTGGTGATTCCGCGGAGATGGAACGAAACCGCAACACTGACTCAGGGATGGAAACAGAGAACGAGTCCCTGGCTTGCAGGCGCTGAGCATTCCGCAACTTTTGCCTTGGTAGTTTTGGAAACTGGAGATTGATCCGATCTTGCATCGGCTAATCACTAGAGTTTGTTGCATTTAGTAATCAGGCATTGGAGGCTGTATTCAGCACGTATCTGTCCTGACATGTGGTGTGACCAAATAGCAGTAGCCGAAGATGATTTTCAAGTGTTGTCTTTCGCCGTACAGCGAGTTGCACTAGTTTGATTCGGATATGGGCTGATTTGACGTGATGGCTTGATGGATTTGTAGATGCAACGCTCGACAGCCATTGAAGGATTCAAAAATATGAACTACAGTACTGCAGTAGCACTGCCTCTACGTAAGTAGTACTTCTAGTAGATGAACATGTCTTTGGCATTCACGCAAAGGGAATATCCCAAGCAGCCACGAGCTGATACTTTGGTACTTGTAGTATGTCAAATCCACAAAATAGACTATTGTGGAAACCGTCTCGGCGACTTGGAGATTCGACGGCTCTGCAGCAGAAATTTAATCCATTCCGACGGATTGCCTCGTCATGCATGGCAGCGTACACAACTACAACCCCAACTCTCCTCTTGATCCAATCTCGTATGTGCTGTTTCGACTGTTCATCAACGGCGTAGATCCTTCCATACTAGCGGCAAAAAACTCCATAGCGAACATGTGGAATCTGTTGTTGATGTGAAGCTTTCAGCGCCGGCTCTTCATCATCCGGATGATCGCGAGCCCCTCGAACCCTAGGAGAGCTCCCTACAAGAACTCCTCACCACCGTGCGCAGGCCCCACGGTGGGCGCCAACTGCCGTGGAATTGTCACGGCAGATGTCCTTCGTGTTAGGACTTAGTCGTGAGGCCAACACATCTATGTAGTAGCTTGAAGGGGTTGGTCGGATCGAGAGGCACAAGGTTTTACCCAGGTTCGGCCCCTCATGGTGGAGGTAAAAGCCTACATCCTGCTTCATTGATACTGATGATGATGAACATGATTACAAGGGTGCTCTATCTTGAGAGTTATAGACTTGTCTGTCTAGCCCTAACTTTCCAAACTTGTGAAAACTTGTCCCTCTTGGGGTGCCCTATCCCTCCTTATATAAGTTGGAGGGGCGGGTTACATGTGGAGTCCTAGTAGGATTAGGACTATTCTATATCAAGTGGAGTCCTAGTCTTGCTTCCTTTGTAGGAGAATATTTCTTGTGCCTTTCATCTTAAGCCGGCCCACCATAACACAAGCCGGTCTTCCATGAACCGCCTTCCGGGCCTCCGGGTCTTGTTGCTCCTCTAACCCGCCTGCCAGGTCACCAATGAGTCACCTGGCTTGGCTGGGTCATCAGTGAGTGGAGAGATCCGAGCAGGTCACTTAGTGAGTCGCCAAGTCACGGCAGGTCACCGGTGAGTTGCCAAGTCCGACCGGTTCATACATCCGGTCGGGTCATACCGTGGGGTATATCCCCGACAGATACTGATGCTTTTCAAAAGTTTACCACTAAATATGGACTTGACTCTGAGATAGTAGCCTACGTTTGTGAATCATTTGCTACTCATGTTGAACTCCCTAAGGAGAAGTGGTTTAAATATCACCCACCTATTAAAAAAGAATTAAAGAACCAGTACCAGTTAAAGAAGAAACTATACTTTATAATGTTGATCCAGTTCTTCCTTCTTCTTATATTGAGAAACCACCTTTCCCTGTTAGGATAAAGGAACATGCTAAAGTTTTAATTGTGGTTAACAAAAGCTATATTAGAACACCTAAAACTGATGAACAAATTAAAGTTGAACATAGTATTGCTATGGTCAAAGATCTCCCGGAAGAAGATATGGATGTGCATGTTATTTACTTCTGTGAAGAAGCTGCTAGAATTGCTAAACCTAATAAACGAGATAAACATAGACCTGTTGTTGGCATGCCTGTTATTTCAGTTAAAATAGGATATCACTATTATCATGGTTTATGTGACATGGGTGCTAGTGTGAGTGCTATTCCTTACACTTTAAATGAAGAAATTATGAAAGGCACAACACCTGCTGAGATAGAAGAAATAGATCTTACTATTAAACTTGCTAATAGAGACACCATATCAACAATTGGGATTGTTAGAGATGTTGAAGTCTTGTGTGGGAAAATAAAATACCCTACTGATTTTCTTGTACTTGGTTCCCCACAAGATTACTTTTGTCCCATTATCTTTGGTAGACCTTTCTTGAATACAGTTAATTCTAAGATAGATTGTGAGAAACAAACTGTTGGTGTTAGCTTTGGTGATGAGTCTCATAAGTTTAAATTTTCCAAGTTTAGTAGAAATCATCATGAAAAAGAATTGCCTAGTAAGGATGAATTAATTGGTCTTTCTTCTATTGCTATTCCTCCTACTTATCCTTTAGAACAATATTTGCTAGACCATGAAAATGATTTACATATGCATGAAAGAAATGAAATAGATAAAGTTTTCTTTGAACAACTTCCTCTGCTTAAACACAATTTGCCTATTGAAACTCTAGGAGGTCCTCCTCCACCTAAAGATGATCCTGTGTTTGAATTAAAACAATTGCCAGACACTTTGAATTATGCTTATCTTGATGAAAAGAAGATATATCATGTTATTATTAGTGCTAACCTTTCAGAACATGAAGAAGAAAGATTATTGAAAGTTCTAAGGAAGCACCGAGCTGCTATTGGATATACTATTGATGATTTAAAGGGCATTAGTCCCACTCTATGTCAGCACAAAATTAATATGGAACCTGATGCTAAACCCGTTGTTGATCACCAACGTCGGTTGAATCCAAAAATGAAGGAAGTGATAAGAACGGAAATCTTAACACTTCTGGAAGTAGGTATAATCTATCCTATAGCTGATAGTAGATGGGTAAGTCCTGTTCATTGTATCTCTAAGAAATGAGGTGTTATTGTTGTTCCTAATGATAAAAATGAACTTATTCCACAAAGAATTTTTACAGGCTATAGAATGGTAATTGACTACAGAAAATTAAACAAAGCAAGTAGAAAAGATCATTACCCTTTGCCTTTTCTTGATCAAATGCTTGAAAGATTATCTAAGCACACACACACTTTTGCTTCCTAGATGGATACTCTGGCTTTTTACAAATACCCGTTTCTCAACCTGATCAAGAAAAGACAACTTTTACTTGTCCCTTTGGAACTTATGCTTATAGACGTATGCCTTTTGTTTTATGTAATGCACCTGCTACCTTTCAAAGATGTATGGTTGCTATATTCTCTGACTTTTGTGAAAAGATTGTTGAGGTTTTCATGGATGCCTTTTCTGTTTATGGGAAGTCTTTTGATGATTGTTTAAGCAATCTTGAGCGAGTTTTGCAGAGATGTGAACAAACAAATTTTGTCTTGAATTGGGAGAAGTGCCACTTTATGGTTAATGAAGGCATTGTCTTGGGTCATAAAATTTCTGAAAGAGGTATTAAAGTAGACCAAGCTAAGGTTGATGCAATTGATAAAATGCCATGTCCTAAGGACATCAAAGGTTTTCATAGTTTCCTTGGTCATGCTGGTTTCTATAGGAGATTTATCAAAGACTTTTTTAAGATTTCTAGGCCTCTTACTAATCTTTTGCCAAAGGATATTCCTTTTGTTTTGATGATGATTGTATTGAAGCCTTTGAAACACTCAAGAAAGCTTTAGTATCTGCACCTATTGTTCAACCACCTGATTGGAACTTGCCTTTTGAAATTATGTGTGATGCTAGTGATTATGCTGTTGGTGTTGTTTTAGGACAAAGAGTTGATAAGAAACTTAATGTTATTCATTATGCTAGTAAAACTCTAGACAGTTCTTAAAGAAATTATGATACTACTGAAAAAGAATTCTTAGCAGTAGTGTTTGCTTGTGATAAATTTAGACCTTATATTGTTGATTCCAAAGTAACTGTTCACACAGACCATGCTGCTATTAAATATCTTATGGAAAAGAAAGATGCTAAACCTAGACTTATTCTATGGGTTCTCTTGTTACAAGAATTTGATTTACATATCATTGATAGAAAAGTAGCCGAGAACCCCATAGCTGATAATTTGTCTAGGCTTGAAAATGTGCTTGATGACCCACTACCTATTGATGATAGTTTTCCTGATGAGCAGTTAGCCGCAATAAATGTTGCTAATAGTACTCCTTGGTATGCTGACTATGCTAATTACATTGTTGCTAAATATCTACCACCTAGCTTTACATACCAGCAAAAGAAAAAAAATTCTTCTATGATTTAAGACAATACTTTTGGGATGACCCACATCTTGATAAAGAAGGAGTAGATGGTATTATTAGACGTTGTGTACCTGAGCATGAACAAGGACAAATCCTACGGAAATGTCACTCTAAGGCTTATGGAGGGCATCACGCTGGAGATAGAACTACTCACAAGGTATTGCAATTTGGATTTTATTGACCTACTCTCTTCAAGGATGCCCGTAAGTTTGTCTCTTTTTGTGATGAATGTCAGAGAGTGGGTAATATTGGTAAGCGTCAAGAAATGCCTATGAATTATTCACTTGCTATTGAACCATTTGATGTTTGGGGATTTGATTACATGGGACGTTTTCCTTCCTCTAATGGGTATACACATATTTTGGTTGCTGTTGATTATGTTACTAAATGGGTAGAACATATTCCAACTAGTAGTGCTAATCACAACACCTCTATTAAAATGCTTAAGGAAGTTATCTTCCCAAGGTTTGGACTCCCTAGACATTTAATGACTGATGGTGGTTCACACTTTATTCATGGTGCTTTCCGTAAGATGCTTGCTAAGTATGATGTTAACCATAGAATTGCATCACCCTATCATCCTCAGTCTAGTGGTCAAGTTGAACTTAGCAATAGAGAAATAAAATTAATTTTGCAAAAGACTGTTAATAGGTCCAGGAAGAATTGGTCTAAGAAATTAGATGATGCACTTTGGGCTTATAGAATAGCTTATAAAAATCCTATGGGTATGTCTCCTTATAAAATGATATATGGAAAAGCTTGTCATTTGCCTCTTGAGTTAGAACATAAAGCATATTGGGCAGTTAAAGAACTCAACTATGATTTCAAACTTGCTGGTGAAAAGAGGTTATTTGATATAAGCTCCCTAGATGAATGGAAACCCCAAGCTTATGAAAATGCAAAGTTATTCAAAGAAAAAGTTAAAAGATGGCATGACAAAAGAATTCAAAAGCGTGAGTTTAAAGTTGGAGAATATGTTCTTTTGTATAACTCTCGTTTTAAATTTTTTGCAGGAAAGCTCCTCTCAAAATGGGAAGGCCCATATGTCATCAAGGAGGTTTACCGGTCTGGAGTCATCAAAATAAATAACTCTGAAGGTACTAACCCTAAGGTTGTCAATGGGCAATGAATAAAGCATTATATCTCAGGTACGCCTATTAATGTTGAAAGTAATATTATCCAAACTTTGACACCGGAAGAGCACATAAAAGAGTCCTTTCGGAACACTCCAAAATTTTGAAAATAAGGAGGTACGTGATACGGTAAGTGAACGGACACCGAAAAATCCGCAAAAATATTTTTTATAAGTTTTGGAATATTTTAAAATTTTGGAAATAAAGAAACTTCCAGGAAGCGTCCCCTGGTGGGCAAAAGACACCAGGGCGCGCCAGGCTTGCCTGGCGTGCCCAGGTGGGTTGTGCCCACCTGGGACACCTTCCGTACTCCATTTTTCTACCTTGTACTTGTCCTCATAGATAAAAATCTATATATACTTCCCGGACCTGTTGATCACCGTATCGCGGAGAAATCCTCTATTCTCTTTTCTTGCTGTTTTCTGTGCAGATCTGAATTTATGTCGTCCCAAGACTCTGACGGTGAGAGATATGTCTCACATCTCATTGCTGACCCAAAGACCTATGGAGACCTATCTCCTTGTGGTCGAACTACGGATGACGAGGAGGATGCTCACTTCATGATGATCGATGATTCAAGCTGAGAGGAGGTGGATGTTCCTCTACCTCAACCTGGGGATATGCACATAAAATTCAAGAAGTCCAATCTTCCTAAGAGAGCTAACCGGTCTAATAACCGATCTATTCCTTCTCGTTTTCGGCAGAAAAGCAAAGGAGATTTATGTGACAAGATCTTGAAGCTGGAGTTGGAGGTCGATGATTTAAAAGAGGAAATTTCTCTCCTCAACTACAATATGAAAAAGTTGAAGGCACAGTTTTCCTCACCACCACCACCACCATCTTCTTCACCACCAAAGTAAAATTGAGTATCGGGTTTGGGCGCTGAGGGAGTCCTAGATTAGGGGGTGTTCGGGTAGCCGGACTCCAGGACTATGAAGATACAAGATTGAAGACTTCGTCCCGTGTCCGGATGGGACTTTCCTTGGCGTGGAAGGCAAGCTTGGCGATGCGGATATTCAAGATCTCCTACCATTGTAACCGACTTTGTGTAACCCTAACCCTCTCCGGTGTCTATATAAACCGGAGGGTTTCAGTCCGTAGGACAACTTCATCATACAACAATCATACCGTAGGCTAGCTTCTAGGGTTTAGCCTCCTTGATCTCGTGGTAGATCTACTCTTGTACTACCCATATCATCAATATTAATCAAGCAGGACGTAGGGTTTTACCTCCATCAAGAGGGCCCGAACCTGGGTAAAACATCATGTTCCTTGCCTCCTGTTACCATCCGGCCTAGACGCACAGTTCGGGACCCCCTACCCGAGATCTGCCGGTTTTGACACCGACATTGGTGCTTTCATTGAGAGTTCCTCTGTGTCGTCGCTTTTAGGCCCGATGGCTCCTTCGATCATCAACGACGATGCAGTCCAGGGTGAGACTTTTCTCCCCGGACAGATCTTTGTCTTCGGCGGCTTCGCACCGCGGGCCAATTCGCTTGGCCACCTTGAGCAGATCGAAAGCTACGCCCCTGGCCATCAGGTCAGGTTTGGAAGCCTAAACTACATGGCTGACATCCGCGGGGACTTGATCTTCGACGGATTCGAGCCACTGCCAAGCGCGCCGCACTGTCTCGATGGGCATGATATAGATCTGCCGCTGAACAGTGCCTTGGAGGCCGCACACGCATCGGTTCTGACCATTGATTCGGAGCCTACTGCACCGATTGAGGATCAGCGGTTGGACGCTGCCTCAGGGGCTGCGATCTCAGAGGCTATCGAGCCGAACTCCAGCCCCGCACTCCACATGGCCAGTGACTCCGAGGAGCCGGATTCCTTTCCGAACTCCGAGCCCCCCGCGCCCCTGCCGATCGATCCGATTGGGCGCCGATAATGGAGTTCACCGGCGCAGACATCTTGCAGCACTCGCCCTTCGGCGACATCCTGGATTCGCTAAAGTCTCTCTCTTTATCAGGAGAGCCCTGGCCGGACTACGGTCAGCAAGGATGGGATTCGGATGATGAAGAAATTCAAAACCCACCCACCACCCACTTCGTAGCCGCTGTCGACGACTTAACCGACATGCTCAACTTCGACTCCGAAGACATTGACGGTATGGATGACGATGCAGGAGACAACCAAGAACCAACGCCTATAGGGCATCGGACAGCCACCTCATCTCACGATGTGTACATGGTGGATACCCCTAAAGGAAGCAACAACGAGGAAAACGGGGATGGAAAGAGGGATCAATCTCTCGAAAAACAATCAAAGCATCAGCGTAAACGCCGACCCAAGCCCCGCCTCGATAAAGACCCAGCCATAGAGCAGGATGAGCCGGTAGATGACGAGCATGCCTTAGAGCAACCGTCCCAACAGGACAACCCGGATAGAGAAACCGAACATCGCTCCCCCGGCGAAAATGGCATTCCGGACGACCCTACGCCGGACAAGCCCACGAAGCAGAAGAACCTCCACAAACGGCTTGTTGCAACCGCACACAGCTTGAAAAAGCAGAAGCGGAAGCTAAAAACTGCGAAAGATGCACTCAGGATCAGATGGAGTAAAGTAATCAATACCGCAAACAAATACGGCGACAGTCGCCGCACTAAAAGCTCTCTGAAGAGAAAGCTACTGCCTGAATTCGACGAGGAGGCCTTAGAGCCCTCGCATTCCAAAAGTGAGAAAGCCCCACGGTCGGATAGACGACCCCATGGCCAGCATAAAGCGGCAAGCAGCGCCGCACTTAAGCCGGCATGCGGCCCACTTAAGGATTCACATCATGGCCCAGCCAGGTCCATTTACGGGCCAAGAAAGCAAGCTCTCGTAAGCAATGCAATGAAGCCATTATCAGAATCCGGCACACCCAAATACAGGGGTGCCGCACCCCCCCTATGTTTCACCGATGAGGTCCTGGATTATGAATTTCTAGCGGGATTCAAACCCGTAAACATAGAGGCATATGATGGAACAACAGACCCTGGAGTCTGGATCGAGGATTATATCCTCCACATACATATGGCTAGAGGAGATGACCTCCACGCCATAAAATACTTACCCCTCAAGCTTAAAGGGCCATCCCGGCATTGGCTCAAAAGCCTTCCTGAAAACACAATCGGAAGTTGGGAAGAGCTCAAGGACGCTTTCCGAGCAAATTTTCAAGGGACCTATGTCCGCCCTCCGGATGCAGACGATCTTAGTCACATAACTCAACAGCCCAGAGAGTCAGCTCGGCAATTCTGGAATAAATTTCTTACTAAAAAGAATCAGATAGTCGACTGTCCGGATGCTGAAGCCTTAGCGGCTTTCAGGCATAATGTCCGAGATGAATGGCTCGCCAGACACCTCGGCCAAGAAAAGCCAAGAACAATGGCCGCACTAACAAGCCTCATGACCTGCTTTTGCGCAGGAGAGGACAGCTGGTTGGCAAGATGCAGCACCAGTGACCCAAGTACATCCGAAACTAGGGATGGAAACGGAAAACCGCGACACAATAAGGACCGTCACCGGACTAAGGAAAAAAGTCCGAAGAGCACGGCAGTCAACGCCGGATTCAAAAGCTCACGACAGAATCAGAAAAAGCCGCCCCTCCAAGATAACAGGGACGACCTATCCAACCTAAACAAAATCTTGGATAGGATATGTCAAATACACAGCACTCCCGGAAAGCCTGCTAACCTTACCCACAGTGATTGTTGGGTTTTCAAACAATCCGGCAGACTCAACGCCGAACACAAGGGGCTCGACACACCAAGCGAAGACGAGGACGAACCCCAAAAGCAGAGTACCAGGAAACAAAAGAATTTCCCACAAGAAGTAAAAACAGTAAACTTACTCCACATAACAAAACGTGCGGCGCCCATAAAGGTACGCGCCCCACGGCCTATCCCAAAGGAATCCCGCCACTGGTTGTCAAAACCAATCATCTTCGATCATCTGGATTATTCTAGTAGTATCAGGAACCCAGGCTGGACTGCCCTGGTACTCGATCCAATAATTGGCGGACTCCAGTTTTCAAATGTCCTTATGGACGGTGGCAGCGGACTCAACCTGATATATCAGGACTCAATCCGCCACATGGGGATCGACCCAAAAAGAATTCACCATAGCAAAACCTCCTTTCAAGGAGTAACGCCAGGTCCGGACACCCATTGCATGGGTTTTCTCCGTCTCGAGGTTATTTTTGGTTCTGCCGATAACTTCCGTCGTGAAAATCTGACTTTCCACATCGTCCCATTCTCAAGTCGCTACCAAGCACTACTGGGACGTGAAGCTTTCGCCCGCTTTAACGCAATACCACATTATGCATCTCTTACGCTTAAGATGCCCGGTCCACGCGGCATCGTCTCCTTAAAGGGGAAGCAGTGAGAACACCTCCCCCAAGCGGAGGATTGTGCGGCCGCTTTAACAGCCCCACAATACAATGGCTTCACCAGCCAGAACATCGGAACAGGTCATTAAGACCACGGACACGGATAGACGAGTCCGGCACAAAAGTATCATTGATAAAGGCTTAGTGGCCATATACCCCTGCACTAGGGGCTTCACACGTATAAAAGAAGAGACAATAAAGCTCAATTTTTCATATTTTACTTTACACTTTGTTTATTTCATATAACTTTTGTTCGGCACGCCCCTTTTTCAACTTAGTTGCTCTCTTTTTACAGATGAACGTCGTGCTGCGCCCGTCCAGGATACGGCACACCGGAGACACAGGCGCAGATGTGCAGTAGGGACCCGTTCCAAGGATTCTTTTCAGATTAAGACCCTGCATAAACCTTTTTTACTGTCTCTTGTTGATACACATCCCCTGGCTCTATGACCAAGGAGGAGGCTGGCGTCTTGGCATGTGGCCACGTCAGAATTCTTGCGCGTACCTGGACACTAGGGGCTTATACCTCAGAGCGTTACCTCGCTCGCTCTCATAAAGACCGAATACCTTAGGGAGTGTTCGGCGTCGCGAGTTTGGCCTTATATGCATCAGATCCGAGTCATGATTTTGGTCAAATGTTGGGTTGCCCGGCTCCTGTGTTCGGCCACCTTATGTTCCGCTCTATCAGCTAAGGCGGCACCAGGAGAACTACTGTGATTGTGCCCTGGTTCGGCCAGGCGAGCACCTCAGTAGAGAAAGCCGAAAACCGACTGTCATGATATGGCGTGAGACTGGTCAACCACTCGATGACTCTCCGGAATCTTTAGGATTCCTCCGCATTAACGAAGGGCCGTTTCCCGGCCAGGCACATACGCGCCCCGAATTCGGGCGAGCGCAGTCGCCACCAGGGGCTACCTAAATAGTCCCATTGTCAAGCTCCTATGGCTAAGTGAAAGTGTTAAAGCATTATAGTCTGGTTGCCTAGCTCGCTGTGCTATCACCTCCTTTGTAGGACCAAGACGTTGGATTAAGTGTGAAAATGCGCCTTCTGCGAGCACCCCCGCACTATGTGCGTGGGGGCTGAAGCCAACGACTGCAATCTTTCAGATTTTGTATATATATCTTAAAACGGCCACATAGGAGGTGTTCCAAATACTTGAAGGCACAAGTATAAAAGGCTACTACAATTCATCAAAATATTGCTTTATAATTACATATGCTATCAGAACATAGCAACCTTCGAGCACTGCGCCTCTATTACACGAGCGCCTTCAAGGACTTCCTGAAAATAGTGCTCGGAGGGTACTCGGCTTTTGTCCGAATCTCGGGATGCAACAACGGTGGTCTCCATCTCTGCCCAGTATGTCTTGACACGGGCAAGAGCCATCCGTGCGCCCTCTATGCATGCTAACCTCTTCATCGCATTGATACGTGGCACCGCGTCAAGGAATTGCTGCACCAAGCTGAAATAACTTTTCGGCTCCGATCTCCCCGGCCACAGATGACCCATGACGTACTTCATGGCGAGTCCGGACAATCTATTCAGTTCGGCCCATTGAGCCAGACGATCGTCCACTGCCAGTGGACGCTCTGGATTCTGGAACTGCGACCAGAAAAGCCTTTCCACTTCGCGATCTTCTTGATCTCGAAAGTATTCGGTCGCATCAGCAGCACTCGCTGCCAAATCCAGATAGGTGTGCTCCGCACTCCACATCCGGTCCAACGGAGCAAACTTCGGATCGCAAAACTTCCTCCACAGCATAAAGGGCTTTCCAGCCGCAATCTGTCCGGCCTGACGCAGCTCCTCCTTCGCAGCTCTCATCGCAGAGCGAGCGTCCTTGGCATCAGCAACGACCTTCTCTAAGTCCGTCTGCCTCGCCCGGTCTTCTTTCTCAAGAAACTTGCAATGGTCAGCAGCACTTTTTAACTTCACGGCCATCTCGGCCATCTCCTTCTTGCTTCGGTAGTGAGCAGCCTGTTCGGCTCTCAGCTCTTCAAGGGCCTTCTTGGCAGCCGCATCACTTTTCCTGGCTTGTTCCTTAGCTCGGGAAAGTTCTGCCCGAAGACTCTCCACGGCGGCCGCACCATCTGCGTCAAGCACACACATTGTAAGATACTGGCATAAAGCTCCTCTTACCAGATGCCGCCCGAGGAATTGCATACCTTGAGCCTCATCAAGCCGCTCGTTGATGAGCGCGATGTCGGCATCTGCCATGTCAAGTTGCCGCTTTAGTTCGGCAAAATCATCAGTTCAGCTCGATTCCGGACACTTCGCCACCTGTATACAAAGGTGACATTTTAGACCTGGGATTATGATCCTCTGCGCGCCGTCAATTTTGACAACGCATAGAGTCTCAGGGGCTACTATCTACACATGGCGCATCTTGTTTATGGGCAACTGACAAAGAAGTACATTATCAAACATACCTCAAAACCCGTTAGCAAACTTCTGATGGCCTCATGCAATCCGCTTTCCGTGGACGAAATCCTTCCAATCACTGTACCCATCAATGCACGATGCTCCTCTGAGATAGAAGCTCGCCCCAGCAGAATCATCAGCTCCTCCGACCGCGCATCGGACGGTGCCGGACTCATCCTATGACCTCCATCGAAGGCCGGACACGGAGAACGTTGGGGGGACATATGGCTACCTTCCACCCCTGCCGGATTCGGAGAAACCCTCCGCGACGACACCTCAGGGTCGCCCGCCTCGCCAGGCGGTACGGTAGGGGGAGACGTCCCACTCTCCATCATCTCCGGAAGAAGATCCCCCGAAGACGAGCTCTGCTGAGAAGGGCTGAGGTCCGAGCTACAAAGTAAAATTTCGGTTAATCTTCTCAGATAAAAAGCAAGGATTTCTCTCATCCCTCTAAAGGAAAATCTTTCTCTACTTACGGCTTGCTGGATGGCTGATCCCTTTGAGGGCGTAGTTCGGCCGAGGATCTCCCCGGTGTCGGACCCTCTGACGAGGACTTTTCCCCCCACTTTGAGGCCATGGTCTCCGGGTCGTCAGAGGCGTCCCTCTTCTTCCCCTTAGGAGAGGAATTGTCGGTTCCTCCCTTCGGAGCAGCCTCCTTCGAGGAGGCCATAGTATCCTTGTCCTTTCCCTCACTTCCCTCCAAAGGTACGATCTTCAACATCCTGACTAGCACGGGATCCGGCCTGGTCTCAGGAAGGGGAGCCAAACACCTGATCAGCTTTGCCTTCACTATCCACTCCTGTTTAAAATGAAAGCTCTTTTAGGGGCGAATTTATGACAATTTTACGGATGGCGAGTTCGGGCACAAGGTTACTTACTTGAGTATCCGGGCGATTGTAGCTTAAACCTGCGTCCTCGGTCAAATCTGGACACATTGCTTGTGATCTGAAGAACATTTTATACATCTCCACGGGCGTTGCGCCCATAAAATGCTGGAGAGCTCGTGGTGCCTCCGGATTAAACTCCCACAGATGAAGGGAGCGATGTTTGCCGGGCAGTGTTCGACGAATCAGCATGACCTGCATCACCTTGACCAGGTTGAGGTCTCTTTCTAAGAGATCCCTAATGCGGCCCTGCAACAAGGGCACGTCTTTGGATAACCCCCAAATTAATCCTTTGTTGACCCATGATGCTAGCCGTGGTGGGGGACCCGAGCGAAATGCAGGAGGCGCCACCCACTTGGTGCTCCTGGGAGCGGTGATATAGAACCACTCTCGTTGCCACAAGCCGAGCTCCTCTCGAAAGGAGCCCTCGGGCCATGGAGCATCGGCATTCTTACTTATGACAGCACCTCCGCACTCTGCGTGCCGTCCCTCGATCATCTTCGGCTCCACTCCAAAAGTCTTGAGCCATAATCCGAAGTGAGGAGTAACACGGAGGAACGCTTTGCACACAACGATGAATGAGGAAATGTGGAGGATGGACTCCGGAGCTAAGTCATGAAATTCCAGCCCATAATAGAACATCAGCCCCCTCACGAAGGGATCCATCGGGAAGCCTAACCCCGAAGGAAGTGAGACATGAACACTACGCTCTCACCGGGCTGGGGACTGGGAATAGCCTGCCTTTGAGCAGGCAACCTATGCGAAATTTCGGCGGTCAAGAACTTAGCCTCTCTCAACTTTAGCACGACCTCCTCTGTGACGGAGGAAGGCATCCATCAGCCTTGGAGGTCGGAACCGGACATTGTCGAAGGTCCGAAGCGCCTGGAATCCGGAGCCTAGGGTGTTGGAACTCGAGGTGACGGGCGAACTTGTTTTGAGATTGGAGAGAAGGAGTAAGGCCCTGGTCTCTTTATAAGAGGTTGAATACCAGGAGCTCTCCCCATAACCGTTTGTGTCACACCCTGCATTCTGTAACATGTTAGTTGCATTAGTAAAGCAAGAAAAGTTGGGCCAACAAAAACTTTTGCATTATTTTGCTTTTATTTTGGAGTTCGTTTTCTCTATGTGATTTTTCAAGTGCTCTTTAAAGTCAACTACTCCACCTTCTGTACTTCATCTCCTTGCCCCAAACTTCTGCCCAACGATCATGCCATGTGTATAGTACAATATAGTATTTTCTTACAAAAATAATTTGGCCAAATAGTATTTTCAAAAATTAGTTTTCCAAAAACCCCTGGATTGAGGTTTGCACTGCAAGTACCTGATTTGGGGTATGAAAAATATTTCACAAGGTATATTTGAAACCTATTAGATATAGGATTCCCATAAACCCCAAAAATATAATTTTAAAAGTTATTTTCGTATTTTATTTAAAAGCTTTTTCTAAAGGCCAGAAATGATCTTTAATAGGGAAAAATTATTTTATTATTTTAAAAATATTTGACAAAAATCAGGGAAACTCAGTGGGCATATATTTCCCATATATAAGAGTTTCAACACATGGTGATGTTCAAAATATTGGACAAAACCTCCCAAAACCATTTCTGCCCATTTCAAGGATTTGAAATATTTCTACAGGAAATATTTCCATAAAAATCCAAGAAAAATCCAGCAAGTCACAAATGCATATTGTGATGATCTTTAAAAGCCTCACTTCAATCAAGGTCATTTTGGTCCACCAAAATGCCCCATAACCCTTTCTGTTTAGAACCTAATTTGAGCAAGTTTGTACTACCAACTTTCTCCCCTTAACCCCAACTTCTGTGAGCATGTTCACATGACCAAATGAGGCCACTACACCAAGTAGTGCATCAAGGAGAAGTGTTATGCTCAACTAGATCTACACAAGTCTATTTCTGCTCATTTCTAGGGTTTACAAAAGTTGCATTGGCAACTTTGCCCAAATAAGCTCCAAATTGGTGAGAGGCCCTAATTATATGTGTCATTTCACCCTGTGGAGTCTCATGGCAATTGGAAATCATTTGCTTGCCAAAACCTTTATCAAACACCTTCTGCCACTTTCAAAAATCACCATTTTGACCACTAAAACTATTCTCCTTGAGCTCAACTTTTTACCACAACCCCTCCTAGACCTCCTCTACCTCCAGTAACAATGGCTGCACCTTAGCTCAATGATTGAGGGGTGAAACCACTTCATTTACCCCTCTGGACAGCCCTTGTACCCCTCTTCCTCACCTCCCTCCTCACTCCAGTGGCCATCCATGGCATCCAATGCACCACCCCATTTCTTTACTCACTCCTAGACCTGCTGGACACCAAAAGACGCGCTCACCATGCATAAGGAATGGCCATGCCAGCCATTTGGGCGCTCTGGAGCACGCTATAGTGCGCTCCCACACTGTAGCCGCCCCCTTCCAACCACCTCCGGCCACCTCGGGCCTCCCCTGCACGCTTGTCGATGCGCCTCGGCATCCGCAACACGCTACGCGGTCGGCCCCCTCCTCTCTCCTCCTCCCCGCGCCTCCACGCTAGCAAACACCGGCCGCCCGAGCGCGCCAATGGCGCGGCTCACACGCACGCACCTCTGACCTCTCCCCACTCCCTCTCTCTGTCCCTCCCGACGTAGTCGACGTCCAGGAACACCCCAGACACCACGACCTCTTCCCCCGAGCCCTGCAGCGACGAGCGTGAGCTCTCCGGCGCATGGGTCCACGGCACCTCGCCGCTCGCCTACTTAAATGCCTCCCCGCGCCCTCTTCTCCTCACCACTCGCTCTCTGCACCACCAAAACATCCCCCTACACCCCCAGTTCCTCTCCATAACAGCCTGAGCTCGAGATCGAGGTCGAGCTCCGCCGTTTTGGCTCGCCGGAGTTCGCGAGGTACATGCCTCCCCCGCTCCTCCTCTGCCTCGATCTGGAACCCCTGCAGCCCTCTGATCCTTTCCCCCTTGTTTCCTCTCTCTATAGCTGCCGGAAACGGCCGGAACCGTCGACGCCCGAAGCCCCTCCGCCGCGTGACCTCGTCGCCGGCGAACCAGGCCACCCCGGTGACCGGTTCCACCTCCACCCGAACGGTGATGCCACGCAGAGTCTGTCCCTGCCCTTGTCCAAGCTCGCCGTGCCCTGCATCGTCGCCGGTGAGCTCGCCGCCCCCTCTGACCCAGGGTTGACGACAACGGCCGTGGGGCCCGTCCGTCAGCCTCACGTCCTGACGCCTGGGCCCCGCTCGTCAGGTTCAAACCTGGCACGCGCGTGCACCCGTGCGCTGGGCCGCTTCTCTGGCTGGGCCTGCTGCCCTACGGCTGTTCTGGCCCAGCAGGCACAGAGCCCTTTTTCCTTTTCTTTTTCTGTCACTTTTCCAAATATTCCACAGGATAAAATATATGTCCAAATAAATTAATTCAAATTCCTAAATTCCTAAAATATTGCAACCTATTTAATGGTGCAACTTTCATTCAAATCCAACAACCTTTTCTTCACTGTAAATATTTAAATGTGATTTTAAGCATTTAAATATGCCCTTGTAAATCCATTTCTCATATTCTGCTACTCCAAATCCAAAACAAGGAATTTTCCCCTTCTTAGTTTTCACCCTAGTATTTCACAAAAATGAGTTGACATTTTTCTGAGCACTTTGGTTTTTCTGTTTTATTACTGCCTTATTTTTCTCGTTATTATTTTGCGACGATAGATTGTGTTGCTGACGAAGGAGTTGGACCAGAAGACTTTGAAGACCCAGACGATTTTGTTGAGCCAGGCAAGCAGCCCTTTGACCATGTCTAAGAAACCCCTTTTATGCATGTCATATGGCACTTTTATTGCTTGCATCGAGTCATGATAAAATGGTGACCACTTGGGGTGGTTTGCCTCCGTTGCTTTTCTCGTTGACACTTGCATGATGCATGACCCTACCTTTCTATGAGGGTTATGCCGGTGGGAGTAGATAGGATGCTAAAGTAGTGCTACGCAAAAAGGGACGGGAATATGCATAGTGATGGGGGCAAAGTATTTTCAAAGCACTTTTCAAAAACCCCATCGGGTGCCACTTATGCCTGAGGGAGATGATGAGTTGGGTTGCCACTTGATGACGAAGTGGTGTACCGAGGCAAGTGTGTGTGTTGTTTTAAAAAGTGGATTGGTTTAAGTTGCGACCGTTATTCCAACCTTGCATGCGCAACCACTCTACCCTTATATGGGAAATGGCATTATTGATTACCTAGGCCGATACTAGCTTGGAGCCCGCATTACTAGTGACGGGGGAGAGTTGGTGCTCTCTCTCGGGACGGGGTCGTGCCAGGTAGGGCGGCCATGACTGTTTTCACAGGGCACCGGATACACCGTTGTGTTCCCTCTCGGATGTTACGATCTCGAGTGAGTCTCGTATGATGTATATCGCGAGGATACGGAACAACGAGTGGACTCCTTGTTAGTGTCGTCTAGGGAAAGATAGTGATCGGGTGCTTACCCCGGGTACTTGAGGTACCGCGGGTCGTGGATGACACGGAAGTTCCCCGGATCTTGTGGGTAAAGTGTGCAACCTCTACAGAGTGTAAAACTATTCGAATAGCCGTGTCCACGGTCAAGGACAGTTGGGCAACCGCTCTTGGGCTACGTCCACATGTTTACAAACCAGTGTGTGTGTTTGGATAAGTGGGAAGAACTACTTGGGTCAAGTCAAAGGACTTGACATGATTAAGTTGGGTTGAGGCCCACTCTATTTATGTTGATATCTGTAACCTATCCTCATGGTTAATTGAATTCTCCTGATGCATGTCTTACAAGTTGTTGAACATGTCATTGTACTCAAAACTAGCTTCCCGCAAAAATTTACCTATATCATGCATTTTTGTACCTTGAACCAAAACATGGGTTGCTTGCTAGTACATTCAAAGTACTCATTGGCTTGCCATTGGTTATTTAATTGGCCAGGCATGGAAGAACAGGAGTTCGAAGAAGAGTTCTTTGGAGACGAACATGCGAACTAGGACGTTTCCCAGTCAGAATGCCTGTAGGGTTAAGGCAGATGGCATGGGTTCTACTTATCAACGAAGATTTCCGCTGTTTGTGTTTCATTTGATGTTCAACCCTTAAGGCTTTATCAATGTAAGACTTGACCATAATGGTCATAATTTGTGTAAGACGGTATGTATGGATGTAAGACTCTTGTTATTCAGCTTCTGTGTGTTCAGTGAGCATTGATCTCTAGGATCACTATACACGTGCATTCGGTGATCTCGACTTATGAGTCGGGGTCCCCACAGAGCTGGTATCAGAGCCATCCTGACTGTAGGAAGCCTTAGTTAGCATGGGCGTTAGTTAGCTTGAGACCATCTAAACTTCTCTTCTTTTCTAAATCTTACCCAACCCAAGATATATTTCCCTTATTGACCTCTCCCATTCAACCTTTGTAGATGGCTGTCGTACCCGAAGACTTCCTGACCACAGGATTTCCCGTGCTTCTCGAGGATAGCCTCAAGAAGTGCCAGTTTCACCGAGCCCCCATTTTTGCCTACCATGAGCATTGGATCAATGACACCGAGACGGAGTATCATGTGGAAGTGATCGTGAGGGCCAATGACTCTCCAACAAGCTGGTTCTTCGAGGGACCCCAATTGGCAACAGTGGTTCTTGCCGTCGAGATAGCAACCCTCAAGGCACTCACCCGCCTCTGAGACCTTCTTCCAGAGATGGCAGACGAGTTGGCAACCCGTTTCTTGCCTTATCGGAAGGAAGGTGAGGATGAGAGCAGTGCACCAGCTCCACCATTAGAAGAAGGACTTCCACTCCGATTCCAGACCTACTTCAGCCTTTGTGCCGATAGTTTGGCACAACACTTGGCCTCTGAATCAATGGAACTCCGAAAGGAACTTCATGAGACCAAGGCACTTCTTCTTCAAGCACAAGGAAAGACGGATAGGATCAAGAAGGAAGGTGCTCCCCCTGGACAACCCGCAATCGCATACAGAGGCGGAAGACCCCCAAAGGATGGAGAACCACCACAGCAACACCGCATGAGCGCAAAGGAATACTGCAATCTCTTCGCACCACCGGCAAAGCAACGCCGTGTTGAGCTCCTCCACTCCCCCACCCCTTCAAGTGAAGAGGAAGGTCAGGCCACCGATGACGAGGAGGAAGACCCAGAAGAGCCAGACTACGCGACCGAGCATTCCACCACTTAGGCATCATTGGCAACCCGGATATGCCCATTAGTAACCCTTACGGTAGGATAGGTCGTGTACCCCTATGCGAAGTCGAGTCCTTGTAATGGTTCATATGAAACCATGTAGTATTGTGTTTGCTTTTGATGTGTTTGATGGATATCGTACTTTCCTTTGGGAACTTGTAAGCGACTACATCACCCATTTGGATTTTAATGAATGTGTTTGGCCTTTTGGCCCTTGCATGAAAACAATTAGTGTCATACCAACCCCCTTACTAGGCGTCCCATCTATATTGCTTTCCCCATCTTTCCCAATCATGAGACCTTGACCGCTCCAACAGGATGCCTATTGTAACTCGTACTGGTACCTCTACCCAGCAGTAAGAAGCCGGAGAAGGAGCCAGTCAGGACCAAACCCAAGGACAAGCTCCACCACCGCCACCACCTCCAAACATGGACATGGCTCAGCTTCTCCAAGCCTTCCGAGAGGAACGCCAAGCCAACACTGCAACCCTCCAGATGATTGCTCAAGCTGTCAATCGCCAGCCGGTGGGAAACGGCAATGGACGTTCCACGTTGGTGGAGTTCAAGAAGCATGCACCACCCACCTTCATCGAGACTGCTGAACCCCTGGATGCAGACGACTGGGTCCGCACCATTGAGGATCTGCTGGAACTAGTCGGATGCACTGAGGACTGTGAGAAGGTGGCGTATGCTGCTCACTGTCTGGGGGGCACTGCTAGAGCTTGGTGGGATGGATTCAAGGCCATGCATGCTGAGCAAAACATCACATGGAATAACTTCAAGGCAGAATTCCGCAAGGCCCACATTCCTTCCGGAATCATGGCCATCAAGAAGCGTGAGTTCCGAGCCCTGAAGCAAGGTAGTAGAACTGTCAAGGAGTACATGCAGAAGTTTAGTGTTCTCTCAAGGTATGCCCCTGAAGATGTCAGCACTGATGCTGCCAAAAGGGAGCGCTTCATGGAAGGCCTTAACCAGACTCTGCAGTACTCACTTGTTGTGTGTGACTGCCCGACCTTTCCTGATCTGGTGAACAAGGCACTCATGCTTGAAGACAAGCGATGTGCTTTGGATGATACCTGTAAGCGCAAGATGATCAGCAAGGGTAGCTCCAGCAACCAGAAGCCTCGCCCGTGGCAGCCCGCCCTGGTCAAGCCAACCTATCAGCAGCCAAGAGCTCCTGCACCCCGCACCAACTATCCACCTCAGTAGTATGCCAACCCCAGGCCAGCTTACAACAACCCCAATAACAATGCCGGCAAGAGCAGCAACCCCAACCAAGTCACTTGCTTTGGATGTGGTCAGCCAAGACACTACTCCAAGAATTGCCCCAACAAGAAGCCCGACGCCCCGCGCCCCAATGCGCAGAACCCAGGACAAGGCCGTGGAATGCCACTAAGGAACCAAGCTCCCCGCAACCCGCCCAACAACGGCAAGGGTCGTGTGAATCATGTCACTTCAGAAGAAGCCTAGGAAGACCCGGACGTCGTGCTGGGTACGTTCCTTGTCAACTCAGCACCTGCAACTGTCTTGTTTGATTCTGGAGCCACGCATTCATTTATCACCCAAAAGTTTGCATTAAAAAGTGGCATGACCCCTACACCCCTGAATAACCCTATGGTGGTACAAACCCCCGGAGCAGAGATGAGAGCCAAGATAGGATGTAAAGGAGTCGGGATTGTCATTAATGGGGTAGACTTCCAAGCAGACCTTATCATTTTAAGATCGCAAGGCTTGGATGTGATCTTAGGAATGGATTGGCTCATCAAGCACCAAGGCTTGTTAGATTGTGCCAACCGGACCATCACTGTGACCAATGACCATGAAGTCAAAGTTAAGTTTGCTCCCAACCCCTCCTCTGCTCAAGGTGCCCAAGTCAACTGTCTGTCAGAAGTTGGATTGGAGCAAGTGCCGGTAGTATGCGAATACCCCGATGTCTTTCCTGATGAGCTACCGGGAATGCCTCCTGACTGAGACATTGAGTTCATCATCGAGCTCATGCCCGGAGCAGGACCCATCTATAAGAAGCCTTATAGAATGGGATCGGAAGAGTTAGCAGAGTTGAAGAAGCAACTGGAAGAGCAGTTGAGGAAGGGATTTATCCGCCCTAGTGCCTCCCCTTGGGGATCACCTGTTCTGTTTGTGGCAAAGAAGGACGGTACCATCCGCTTATGAATTGACTACCGCTCCCTCAATGAAGTTACAATCAAGAACAAGTATCCACTTCCCAAGATTGAAGATCTGTTTGATCAACTCAATGGGGCCAAGGTGTTCTCCAAGATTGACCTCAGATCTGGGTACTACCAGCTGAAAATCAGACCCCAAGATATTCCGAAGACGGCATTTGTAACCAAATATGGCCTGTATGAGTGCACGGTCATGTCATTCGGATTGACCAATTCCCCAGCTTACTTCATGTATCTCATGAATAAGGTCTTCATGGAATATTTGGACAAGTTTGTCGTTGTCTTCATTGATGACATTCTTTTCTTCTCGAAGACGGAAGAAGAGCACGAGCAACACTTGAGGATGGTCCTAGACAAGCTTCGAGAGCATCAACTGTATGCCAAGTTCAGCAAGTGCGAATTTTGGCTGCGCGAAGTTGGATTCTTGGGTCATGTTTTGACTGAAGAAGGATTGTCGGTTGATCCCACTAAGATTGAAGCCGTGACTGAATGGCAATCCCCAAGCAATGTGAAGGAAGTCAGAAGCTTCCTCGGACTCACGGGATATTACCGCAAGTTCGTTGAAGGATTCTCAAGCATTGCACGACCCATGACTCAGCTCTTGAAGAAGGACAAGAAGTTTGAATGGATGCCGAAGTGTGGAGAAAGCTTCCAGGAGCTGAAAAAGAGATTGACCACCGCCCCAGTTCTGGCCACACCAGATATACACAAGGAGTTTGTGATATATTGTGATGCGTCAAGAACCGGACTGGGAGGTGTTCTGATGCAAGAAGGCAGAGTCATAGCTTACCTTTCAAGGCAACTACGACCTCATGAAGAGAACTATGCTACTCATGACCTCGAGTTGGCAGCTATAGTTCATGCCCTGAAAACATGGAGACATTACCTCCTAGGGAAGCGGTGTGAGATATATACGGATCACAAAAGCCTGAAGTATATTTTCACTCAGAAGGAATTGAACATGAGGCGGAGAAGGTGGCTAGAGTTGATCAAGGATTATGACCTCAATGTTCAATACCACCCTGGGAAGGCTAATGTGGTAGCAGATGCATTAAGCAGGAAGGCTTGTTCCTTGAATGCTATGCTTAAGGAAAGGCTACCCGCCTTGTATGTAGAACTTGAAAGCTTCGGATTGGAACTGGTTGCACCAGGATTCTTAGCCAACCTTGAAGTCAAGCCTACCCTGACGGATGATATTAAGGAAGCTCAGAAGGGACACGAGAGTATTGAAGGCATCAAGAGGAAGATCAAGGCAGGCAAGGCCCCAGGATTCTCAGAGGATGAGCAAGGAATTGTGTGGTTTGGGAATCGCATTTGCGTACCCAACAAGATTGAGCTCAAGAATTTGATCTTGCAAGAAGCTCATGACACCCCGTATTCCATCCACCCCGGAGGAACCAAGATGTATCAAGACCTAAAGGAAAGATTCTAGTGGCATGGCATGAAGAGAGAGAGATAGCCACTTTCGTCGCTAAGTGTGACATATGCCAAAGGGTCAAAGCTGAACATCAGCGACCTGCTGGATTGTTACAGCCTCTCAAGGTGCCTGAATGGAAATGGGATAAAGTTGGAATGGACTTCATCACTGGATTACCCAGGTCAAATAAGGGACATGACTCCATCTGGGTCATAGTCGACCATTTGACCAAAGTAGCCCATTTCATTCCTGTCAAAACGATTTACAAGGGAAACCAGCTAGTCAGCCTCTACATCAACAAAATCGTAAGCCTTCATGGTGTTCCCAAGGAGATTGTGTCAGACCGAGGAACCCAGTTTACCTCAAGGTTCTGGAAGAAGTTCCAAGAGACCATGGGGACCAAGTTGTCCTTCAGCACTGCTTTCCACCCACAGACCGGAGGTGAGAAAGAACGAGTGAATCAGATACTCGAAGACATGCTCCGAGCCTGTGCCTTAGCATGTGCAGCTAGGTGGGAAGATTGCCTCCCTTTCGCCGAGTTCTCCTACAACAACAGTTATCAATCAAGCCTCCAGATGGCACCATTTGAGGTGTTGTATGGGCACAAGTGCCGCACACCCCTCAATTGGTCCGAAACCGGAGAAGGACTAGTCTTTGGGCCCGATATCCTCCGTGAAGCAGAAGAGCAAGTCCAGCTTGTCAGAGAGCATTTGGAAACTGCCAAGTCAAGGCAGAAGAGCTACGTTGAGTCATGTCGGAGAGACATGACCTTCCGAGTTGGAGACCATGTCTATCTCCGGGTCACACCTCTCAAGGGAACCCAGCGTTTCCATGTCAAAGGAAAGCTCGCCCCAAGATACATCGGCCCCTTCAAGATCACTGACCGACGAGGAGAAGTGGCTTACCAGTTGGAACTGCCACCTGAACTATCCGATGTGCACAACGTATTCCACGTGTCACAACTCCGGAAGTGTCTCCAAGTCCCAGGCAAGCCTAATCTTTACAAGGACGTCGATCACCAAGCCATTGACCTTCAGCCTGATTTGACTTACCGTGAGAGGCCCATCTGCATTTTGGATGAGGCTGAGCGACGCACTCGAAGCCACACCATCAAGTACTTCAAGGTCGAGTGGAGCAACCACACTGAAGCAGAAGCAACCTGGGAACGTGAAGACTACCTTAGATCCGAGTTTCCGTATCTCTTTAAAGCCTAGTTTAGGAATCTCGGGGACAAGATTCTTGTAAGGGGGGTAGGTCTGTCACACCCTGCATTTTGTAACATGTCATTTGCATTAGTAAAGCAAGAAAATTTGGGCCAACAAAAACTTTTGCATTATTTAGCTTTTATTTTGGAGTTGGTTTTCTCTCTGTGATTTTTCAAGTGCTCTTTAAAGTCAACTACTCCACCTTCTGTACTTCATCTCCTTGCCCCAACCTTCTGCCCAATGATCATGCCATGTGTATAGTACAATATAGTATTTTCTTACAAAAATAATTTGGCCAAATAGTATTTTCAAAAATTAGTTTTCCAAAAACCCCTAGATTGAGGTTTGCACTGCAAGTACCTGATTTGGGGTATGAAAAATATTTCAAAAGGTATATTTGAAACCTATTAGATATAAGATTCCCATAAACCCCAAAAATATAATTTTAAAAGTTATTTTCCTATTTTATTTAAAAGCTTTTTCTAAAGGCCAAAAATGGTCTTTAATAGGGAAAAATTATTTTATTATTTTAAAAATATTTGACAAAAATCAGGGAAACTCAGTGGGCATATATTTCCCATATATAAGAGTTTCAACACATGGTCATGTTCAAAATATTGGACAAAACCTCCCAAAACCATTTCTGCCCATTTCAAGGATTTGAAATATTTCTACAGGAAATATTTCCATAAAAATCCAGCAAGTCACAAATGCATATTTTGATGATCTTGCAAAGCCTCACTTCAATCAAGGTCATTTTGGTCCACCAAAATGCCCTATAACCCTTTCTGTTCAGAAACTAATTTGAGCAAGTTTGTACTACCAACTTTCTCCCCTTAACCCCAACTTTTGTGAGCATGTTCACATAACCAAATTAGGCCACTACACCAAGTAGTGCATCAAGGATAAGTGTTATGCTCAACTAGATCTACACAAGTCTATTTCTGCTCATTTCTAGGGTTTACAAAAGTTGCATTGGCAACTTTGCCCAAATAAGCTCCAAATTGGTGAGACGCCCTAATTATATGTGTCATTTCACCCTATGGAGTCTCATGGCAATTGGAAATCATTTGCTTGCCAAAACCTTTATCAAACACCTTCTGCCACTTTTCAAAAATCACCATTTTGACCACTAAAACTATTCTCCTTGAGCTCAACTTTTTAGCACAGCCCCTCCTAGACCTCCTCTACCTCCAGTAACAATGGCTGCACCTCAGCTCAATGATTGAGGGGTGAAACCACTTCATTTACCACTCTGGACAGCCCCTGTACCCCTCTTCCTCACCTCCCTCCTCACTCCAGTGGCCATCCATGGCATCCAATGCACCGCCCCATTTCTTTACTCACTCCTAGACCTGTTGGACACCAAAAGACGCGCTCACCATGCATAAGGAATGGCCATGCCAGCCATTTGGGCTCTCTTGAGCGCGCTACAGTGCGCTCCCGCACTGTAGCCGCCCCCTTCCAACCACCTCCGGCCACCTCAGGCCTCCCCCGCGCGCCTGTCGATGCGCCTCGGCGTCCGCAACACGCTACGCGGTCGGCCCCCTCCTCTCTCCTCCTCCCCGTGCCTCCGTGCTAGCAAACACCGGCCGCCCGAGCGCGCCAATGGCGCGGCTCACACGCGCACGCCTCTGACCTCTCCCTACTCCCTCTCTCTATCCCTCCCGACGTAGTCGACGTCCAGGAACACCCCAGACACCACGCCCTCTTCCCCCGAGCCCTGCAGCGATGAGCGTGAGCTCTCCGGTGCATGGGTCCACGGCACCTCGCCGCTTGCCTACTTAAAGGCCTCCCCGCGCCCTCCTCTCCTCACAACTCGCTCTCTGCACCACCAAAACATCCCCTTGCGCCCCCAGTTCCTCTCCATAACCGCCCGAGCTCGAGATCGAGCTCGAGCTCCGCCGCTTCGGCTCGCCGGAGTTCGCGAGGTACAGGCCTCCCCCGCTCCTCCTCTACCTCGATCTGGAACCCCTGCAGCCCTCTGATCCTTTCCCCCTTGTTTCCCCTCTTTGTAGCTGCTGGAAACGGCCAGAACCGTCAACGCCTGAAGCCCCTCTGCCGCGTGACCTCGTCGCCGGCGAACTAGGCCACCCCGGCGACCGGTTCCACCTCCACCTGAAGGGCGACGCCACGCTAAGTCCGTCCCTGCCCTTGTCCAAGCTCGCCATGCCCTGCATCATCGCTGGTGAGCTCCCCGTCCTCTCTGACCCAGGGTTGACGGCGACGGCCATGGGGCCCGTCCGTCAGCCTCACGTCCTGACGCCTGGGCCCCGCCCGTCAGGTTCAAACCTGGCGCGCGCATGCACCAGTGCGCTAGGCCGCCTCTCTGGCTGGGCCTGCTGCCCTGCGGCAGTTCTGGCCCAGCAGGCACAGAGCCATTTTTCCTTTCCTTTTTCTGTCACTTTTCCAAATATTCCACAGGATAAAATATATGTCCAAATAAATTAATTCAAATCCCTAAATTCCTAAAATATTGCAACCTATTTAATGGTGCAACTTTCATTCAAATCCAACAACCTTTTCTTCACTGTAAATATTTAAATGTGATTTTAAGCATTTAAATATGCCCTTGTAAATCCATTTCTCCTATTCTGCTACTCCAAATCCAAAACAAGGAATTTTCCCCTTCTTAGTTTTCACCCTAGTATTTAACAAAAATGAGTTGACATTTTTCTGAGCACTTTGGTTTTTCTGTTTTATTATTGCCTTATTTTTCTCGTTATTATTTTGCGACGATAGATTGCGTTGCTGACGAAGGAGTTGGACCAGAAGACTTTGAAGACCCAGAAGACTTTGTTGAGCCAGGAAAGCAGCCCTTTAACCATGTCTAAGAAACCCCTTTTATGCATGTCATATGGCACTTTTATTGCTTGCATCGAGTCATGATAAAATGGTGACCACTTGGGGTGGTTTGCCTCCGTTGCTTTTCTCGTTGACACTTGCATGATGCATGACCCTACCTTTCTATGAGGGTTATGCCGGTGGGAGTAGATAGGATGCTAAAGTAGTGCTACGCAAAAAGGGACGGGAATATGCATAGTGATGGGGGCAAAGTATTTTCAAAGGACTTTTCGAAAACCCCGTCGGGTGCCACTTATGCCCGAGGGAGATGATGAGTTGGGTAGCCACTTGATGACGAAGTGGTGTACCGAGGCAAGTGTGTGTGTTGTTTTCAAAAGCGGATTGGTTTAAGTTGCGACCGTTATTCCAACCTTACATGCGCAACCACTCTACCCTTATATGGGAAAGGGCATTATTGATTACCTAGGCCGATACTAGCTTGGAGCCCGCATTACTAGTGACAGGGGAGAGTTGGTGCTCTCTCTCGGGACGGGGTCGTGCCAGGTAGGGAGGCCATGACTGTTTTCACAGGGCACCGGATACACCATTGTGTTCCCTCTCGGATGTTACGATCTCGAGTGAGTCTCGTATGATGTATATCGTGAGGATACGGAACAATGAATGGACTCCTTGTTAGTGTCATCTAGGGAAAGATAGTGATTGGGTGCTTACCCCGGGTACTTGAGGTACCGCGGGTCATGGATGACACGGAAGTTCCCCGGATCTTGTGGGTAAAGTGTGCAACCTCTACAGAGTGTAAAACTATTCGAATAGACATGTCCATAGTCAAGGACAGTTGGATAACCGCTCTTGGGCTACGTCCACATGTTTACAAACCAGTGTGTGTGTTTGGAAAAGTGGGAAGAACTACTTGGGTCAAGTCAAAGGACTTGACATGATTAAGTTGGGTTAATGCCCATTCTATTTATGTTGATATCTGTAACCTATCCTCATGGTTAATTGAATTCTCCTGATGCATGTCTTACAAGTTGTTGAACATGTCATTGTACTCAAAACTATCTTTCCGCAAAAATTTACCTATATCATGCATTTTTGTACCTTGAACCAAAACATGGGTTGCTTGCAAGTACATTCAAAGTACTCATTGGCTTGCCACTGGTTATTTAATTGGCCAGGCATGGAAGAACAGGAGTTCGAAGAAGAGTTCTTTGGAGAAAAACATGCGAACTAGGACGTTTGCCAATCAGAATGCCTGTAGGGTTAAGGCAGATGGCATGGGTTCTACTTATCGACGAAGATTTCCGCTGTTTGTGTTTCATTTGATGTTCATCCCTTAAGGCTTTATCAATGTAAGACTTGACCATAATAGTCATAATTTGTGTAAGACGGTATGTATGGATGTAAGACTCTTGTTATTCAGCTTCTGTGTGTTCAGTGAGCATTGATCTCTGGGATCACTATACACGTGCATTCGGTGATCTCGACTTATGAGTCGGGGTCCCCACAGTTTGGGACTCGCCTTTTGTCGAGAAGACGTGCTAACGGACACGATTGGGTTACCCACGTCCATATTGATGAGAATCCCGTAAATAAAGGGGACACGATCTCTGCTTTGACAAGACGTGCCAAGGAAACCGCCTCGTAAAACACGCTGAGGTGGAAAGGTGAAAACGATTCGAATAAAGGCTTGGCCGTAGTGTGATGTCACGCTGCGGAATACGTCAGCAGATTAGATTTGTGTTAATATTATTCTCTCTGTGGCAATACCTGGAAACTTATTTTGCAGAGCCGGACACTACTCTTGGTGTTTATATACTTTTGTGAAGAATTTGGAGGAGGAACCCGCCTTGCAATGCCGAAGACAATCTACGTGCCGGACTCGTCGTCATTGAAGCCTAGTTCAGGGGCTACTGAGGGAGTCCTAGATTAGGGGGTGTTCGGGTAGCCGGACTATACCTTCAGCCGGACTCCAGGACTATGAAGATACAAGATTGAAGACTTCGTCCCGTGTCCGGATGGGACTTTCCTTGGCGTGGAAGGAAAGCTTGGCGATGCGTATATTCAAGATCTCCTACCATTATAACCGACTTTGTGTAACCCTAACCCTCTCCGGTGTCTATATAAACCGAAGGGTTTTTGTCCGTAGGACAACTTCATCATACAACAATCATACGTAGGCTAGCTTCTAGGGTTTAGCCTCCTTGATCTCGTGGTAGATCTACTCTTGTACTACCCATATCATCAATATTAATCAAGCAACACATAGGGTTTTACCTCCATCAACAGGGCCCGAACCTGGGTAAAACATCATGTTCCTTGCCTCCTGTTACCGTCCGGCCTAGACGCACAGTTCGGGACCCCCTACCCGAGATCCACCGGTTTTGAGACCGACAGGCACTCCCCTTGGCTTCCGCCAAGCTTGGGGGAGGTGCCCTGGTATCTTATCATCCCACTATCTTTTTGCCTTTACTTATTTTGGTTCGATCCTTTTGCTTTAGATGAATAGAAGTTTAGTTTGATCCTTTTTCTTCGAGAGTTTGCTTAGTGATATATCCTTGTAATCGTGTGCAAGTTATATAATAAAGTTAGTTTGAGTTTTTGTTTTCTTTACTTTCATGTTGTAAATAAAGAAAAGAAATAAGAAATAAAGAAAAAGAGAAAGGAAATAAATAATGAAAAGATTATATACTAATCCTATGGTAGGTGATAGCACCTCATAAGGAAGGGTATAAGTTGAAAATTTTATTAGAGATTGACAAACATAGCATTAGTCAATGATGCAACTCATGAAAGAATTAATAAGGGAAGAGAAGATTCACATATAGATATACTATCCTAGAAATCTTTTGTGATTGTGAACCCTCATCAAAATATTATATGCAAAAATTGTTGATGTTGGACAAGGAAGACAACTTAATGGTTTATGTTTGTTTATATTCACATAGAAGTCATATTGTCATAGATCCTTTAACATGTGATGCTGATAACCCACAAGTATAGGGGATCAATTGTAGCCTCTTTCGATAAGTAAGAGTGTCGAACCCAACGAGGAGCTAAAGGTAGAACAAATATTCCCTCAAGTTCTATCGACCACCGATACAACTCTATGCACGCTTAACGTTCGCTTTACCTAGAACCAGTATGAAACTAGAAGTACTTTGTAAGTGTTTTTGGATAGGTTTGCAAGAATATAAAGTGCGCATAAATAAAAAGTAGGGGCTGTTTTAGGTAAAGAAGCAACAAAGTTAGTATAGAGAGTGTGGAAAAGTGGTGGTAGGAGTTGTGAAATTGTCCCCAAGCAATTGACTACTTTACTAGACTGATAGAAAGTTTTATATGGGAGAGGCCACTGCTAGCATGTCATCCTTGACTTGGAATTCTATGCACATATGATTGGAACTATTAGCAAGCATTCGCAACTACTAACGTTCATTAAGGTAAAACCCAACCATAGCATTAAGATATATTGGTCCCCCTTCAATCCTGTATGCATCAATTTCTATGCTAGGTTGAAGCTTCTGTCACTCTTGCCCTCCAATACATAGTCCTATCAACATACAACTAACCCTATGGTGTAATCCACGCGCACGCTCATATGATGGGCACCAAAGGACAGCAACATAACCACAAGCAAATTAAATCAATCATAGTAATTCACCAATCACCGATAGGACAACGAAAATCTACTTAGACATCATAGGATGGCAACACATCATTGGATAATAATATGAAGCATAAAGCACCATGTTCAAGTAGAGGGTACATCGGGTTGCGGGAGAGTGGACCGCTGTAGATAGAGGGGGAAGGTGATGGAGATGTTGGTGAAGATGGCGGAGGTGTTGGTGTAGATTGTGATGACAATGATGGCCCCCGGCGGCGTTCCGGCGCCACCGGAAGCGAGGGGGAGAGAGCCCCCCTTCTTATTCTTCTTCTTCCTTGACCTTCTACCTAGATGGTAGAAGGGTTTACCCTCTACTCCATGGCCTCCATGGAGGCGGAGGGGCGAGAGCCCCTCTGAGATTGGATCTGTCTCTTTCTCTCTCTATGTTTCTGCGTTCTAGGATTCTACCCTTTCACCGTTTCTTATATATCCGGAGATCCATAACTCCGATTGGATTGAAACCTTCGCCTTGATTTTTTTCTTCCGAAAATTAGCTTTCTTGCGGCCAAAGAAGAGGAGTAACCGCCTTACGGGGGGCCCATGAGGGTCAGGGGCGCGCCCAGGGGGCAGGCGCGCCCCTGCCTCGTGGCTCCCTCGGGCACCATCTCGCGTTGATTCTTTTTCCCATATTTCACAAATATTCCAAAATTATTCTCCGTCCGTTTTTTATCCTGTTTGGACTCCGTTTGATATGGATTTTCTGCGAAAAAAACATGCAACAAACAGGAACTGGCACTGGGCACTGGATCAATGTGTTTGTCCCAAAAAATAGTATAAAAAGTTGCCAAAAGTATATAAAAGTTGTAGAATATTGGCATGGAACAATCAAAAATTATAGATACGATGGAGACGTATCAACATCCCCAAGCTTAATTCCTGCTCGACCTTGAGTAGGTAAATGATAAAAAATACAATTTTTGATGTGGAATGCTACCTAGCATAATCTTGATCATGTAATCTAATCATGGCATGAATATTAAGACACGAGTGATTCAAGGCAATAGTCTATCATTTTACATTAAGACAATAATACTTCAAGCATACTAATAAAGCAATTATGTCTTTTCAAAAGAACAGGCCAAAGAAAGTTATCCCTACAAAATCATATTGGTTTGGCTATGCTCCATCTTCACGACACAAAATATTCAAATCATGCACAACCCCGATGAAAAGCCAAGCAATTGTTTCATACTTTTGACGTTCTCAAACCTTTTCAACTTTCACGCAATACAAGAGCGTGAGCCATGGACATAGCACTATGGGTGGAATAGAATATGATGGTGGAGTTATTGTGGAGAAGACAAAAAAGGAGAAAGTCTCACATCGATGCGGCTAATCAACGGGCTATGGAGATTCCCATCAAGTGATGTCAATGTGAGGAGTAGGGATTGCCATGCAACGGATGCACTAGAGCTATAAGTATATGAAAGCTCAAACTGAAACTAAGTGGGTGTGCATCCAACTTGCTTGCTCATGATGACCTCGGGGATTTGAGGAAGCCCATCATTGGAATATACAAGCCAAGTTCTATAATGAAAATTCCCACTAGTATATGAAAGTGATAACTCAATGAGACTCTCTATATGAAGAACATGGTGCTACTTTGAAGCACAAGTGTGATAAAAGGATAGTAAGATTGTCCCTTCTCTCTTTTTCTCTCATTTTTTTGTTTTTTTTTTGTTTTTTGGTGGGCTTATTTGGCCTCTTTTTTATTTGGGCTTCTTTGGCCTCTTTTATTTTGATAACCTCACATGGTACAATGTTATAACAATGATGATCATCACACTTTTATTTACTTACAACTCAATATTACAACTCGATACTAGAACAAAGATATGACTCTATATGAATGCCTCCGGCGGTGTACCGGGATGTGCAATGATCTAGCGTAGCAATGACATCAAAAAATGGCAAGCCATGAAAATATCATGCTAGCTATCTTACGATCATGCAAAGCAATATGACAATAAATTCTCAAGTCATGTATATGATGATGATGGAAGTTGCATGGCACTATATCTCGGAATGGCTATGGAAATACCATGATAGGTAGGTATGGTGGCTGTTTTGAGGAAGATATAAGGAGGCTTATGTGTGATAGAGTGTATCGTATCACGGGGTTTGGATGACCGGCGAAGTTTTCACCAACTCTCGAGGTGAGAAAGGGCAATGCACGGTACCGAAGAGGCTAGCAATGATGGCAGGGTGAGAGTGCGTGTAATCCATGGACTCAACATTAGTCATAAAGAAATCACAAACTTATTGCAATAATCTATTAGTCATCGAAACAAAGTACTACGCGCATGCTCCTAGGGGTATAGATTGGTAGGAAAAGACCATCGCTCGTCCCCGACCGCCACTCATAAGGAAGACAATCAATAAATACCTCATGCTCCGACTTCATCACATAACGGTTCACCATACGTGCATGCTACGGGAATCACAAACTTCAACACAAGTATTTGTACAATCCACAACTACCCACTAGCATGACTCTAATATCACCATCTTTGTCTCACAAAACTACTGCAAGGAATCAAACATATCATATTCAGTGATCTACAAGTTTTATGTAGGATTTTATGACTAACCATGTGAATGACCAGTTCCTGTCATCTCTCTAAATAGATATAAGTGAAGCAAGAGAGTTTAATACTTTCTTCAAAAGATATTCCCATGCTCTAACAAATATAAGTGAAGCAAAAGAGCATTCTACAAATGGCGGTTTTCTATGTGAAGAGAAACAGGCAATCCAAACATCAATAAGATATAAGTGAAGCACATGAAGCATTCTATAAAGCCATACTCAAAAGGTATAAGTGAAGTGCAATTAGCATTCTATAAATCAACCATGTACTATCTCATACCATCATGGTGCATCAAAGACAAGTGGAAACTAAATGCAAAAGACGCTCCAAGATTTGCACATATCGCATGAACGAAATGAATCTGAAAACATACCGATATTTGTTGAAGAAAGATGGGATGCCTTCCGGGGCATCCCTAAGCTTAGACACTTGAGTCTCCTTGAATATTTACTTTGGGTGCCTTGGGCATCCCCAATCTTGAGCTCTTGCCTCTCCTTCTTCTCCTCACATCGAGACATCCTCGATCTTCGAACACTTCATCCACACAAAACTCAACAAAAAGCTCGGTAAGATCCGTTAGTATAATAAAGCAAATCACTACTCTAAGTACTGTTGAAAACCAATTCATATTTTGTTTTTGCATTATATCTACTGTAATATAACTTTTCCATGGCTTAATCCACTGATAGGAATCTATAGTTTCATCAAAACAAGCAAACTATGCATCAAAAACAGAATCTGTCTTAAACAGGACAGTCTGTAGTAATCTGAACATTAACCATACTTATGTTACTCCAAAAATTCTACCGAAATTAGGAAAAATAAAAAATTTGTATAGAAATACAGTGCAGAAAGTTTCAGAACCGTTTAATGTTCCAGTAAGAAATGTAAAATCGCGCACTAAAGCCAAAGTTTCTGTTCTGCACCGCACAAACCAACAAGCAAAGTAAACATCCTAAAGGCAAATCTTGGAACATTATTTTTATAATACAATGGAATTGTACAAGGGGGTAGTAATTTTTGTTGAAAAGTTTCTGTAATCAAGATTCACAAAGTTTCCGTGAGCATGAACAAAGTTCAAGGAGCTCCCCCACTTCAATAATGCTTGTCTCTCTCACTTTCACTTTCCTTTTTGAAAAGTTTTGGGTTCCCCTCTTTATTTTTTTGTTTTTAAACTATATAAAAACACTCAATAGAAATAAATGACTCTCTAAAACTTCCGGGTTGTCTCCCTGGCAGCGCTTTCTTTAAATCCATTAAGCTAGGCATAAGGTGCTCAAGTAATGAATCCACCCGGATCCCGAGGTATATCAAAGCCAATTTTAATTAACAATGATCTGTGATTTAGTAGTGAGCACAAAGCAACATATATCATGTAATGATGAAGTCTAACTCTCTTCCTATGCATCAGCATGTCATAAAAGAACAATTCCTGCACACATAGTAAAGGCCAATGCATAGTATAAACAGTTTCTTGCAATTCTATCGTGTGGGAAACATAGAGAGGTGGAGATATAGTTCCTCTCTCATAATAATTGCAAGTAGGAGCAGCAAGCACATGCATATTATATCTATCAAAATCAGCATGTGTAGTATTAAAATGCAACCCATCAATATAATTCTTAACAAGAGCAAACTTCTCCGATATAGTGTAGTCGGGAGAATTCAAAAAGATAATAGGACTGTCATGCGTGGGTGCAATAGCAACAATTTCATGTTTAACATAAGGAAATATAGCAAGTTCATCTCCATAAGCATAATTCATATTGGCATCTTGGCCACAAGCATACAAAGCATCATCAAAAAGGGATATTTCTAGAGAATCAACGGGATCATAACAATCATCATAACATTCATCCTTTGGTAAACACGAAGGGAAATTAAACATTGTATGGGATAAATAGTTACTCTCATTAGAAGGTGGGCACGGGTGATCAATCCGCTATTCCTCCTTTTGTTCTTCGCTCTCCTCCTCATCTTTTTCATCCAATGAGCTCACAATGTCATTAATTTCTTCTTCCATAGACTCCTGCAAAATATTAGTCTCTTCTTGGACAGCGGAGACTCTATCAATAAAATCATCAATATCGGAATTGAATTCATAATTCTCATAGAAATATTTAAGTATAGCAAAATGTTCATGTCTGTAAACAACATCATCAAGATTTTCACACTCTTTAAACAAAGATTCAATTTCATAAGCACACATAAAAGCAACAAATTCTTCTATTTGTTCCACATCATCGTAATCATATATACCATTAGCATAAGATGCCAAGGTTTTATCATCATTAAATTTGCATGAAAAGGGAAGGTGTGGAGCCTTCATCCTAGAGCAACAAGTATAATCATATCTCAAGCATAGTTCCTGAGCATACCAATGCAACATATGAATTTGATCCCATAATAGTTTCCCTTTTTGAGTCAAGCGATAATCCCTAAAGTATTCACGTTGATCCAACGTGTCTCCCATTACATAATTGAATGGGGTTTTCTCAGGATTATCAAAGTAGTACATAATGTTTTTCACATAACCAGCATTGATACGTCTCCAACGTATCTTTAATTTTTGATTGCTCCATGCTATATTATCTACTATTTTGGACATTATTGGGCTTTATTATCCACTTTATATTATTTTTGGGACTAACCTATTAACCGGAGGCCCAACCCATAATTGTTGTTTTTTTTGCCTGTTTTAGGGTTTCGAAGAAAAGGAATATCAAACGGAGTCCAAACGGAATGAAACCTTCGGGAACGTGATTTTCTCACCGAATACAACTCGGGAGACTTGGACCCTATGTCAAGCCAATTAACAGGAGGCCGAGGTAGGGGGGCGCGCCTGCCCCCCTAGGCGTGCCCTCCATCCTTGTGGGCCCCCTGTTGCTCCACCAATGTACTTCTTCCTCCTATATATACCCACATACCCCCAAACGATCAGATACGGAGCCAAAACCCTAATTCCACCGCCGCAACTTTCTGTATCCACGAGATCCCATCTTGGGGCCTGTTCCGGAGCTCCGCCGGAGGGGGCATCGATCATGGAGGGCTTCTACATCATCATTCAAGCCCCTCCGATGAAGTGTGAGTAGTTTACTTCAGACCTACGGGTCCATAGTTAGTAGCTAGATGGCTTCTTCTCTCTTTTTGGATCTCAATACAATGTTCTCCCCCTCTCTCGTGGAGATCTATTCGATGTAATCTTCTTTTTGCGGTGTGTTTGTTGAGACCAATGAATTGTGGGTTTACGATCCAGTCTATCTATGAATAATATTTGAATCTTTGCTGAATTCTTTTATGTATGATTGGTTATCTTTGCAAGTCTCTTCGAATTATCAGTTTGGTTTGGCCTACTAGATTGGTTTTTCTTGCCATGCGAGAAGTGCTTAGCTTTGGGTTCGATCTTGCGGTGTCCTTTCCCAGTGACAGAAGGGGCAGCAAGGCACGTATTGTATTGTTTCCATCGAGGATAATAAGATGGGTTTTTTATCATATTGCATGAAACTATCCCTCTACATCATGTCATCTTGCTTAAGCCGTTACTCTATTTTTAACTTAATACTCTAGATGCATGCTGGATAGCGGTCGATGAATGGAGTAATAGTAGTAGATGCAGGAAGGAGTCGGTCTACTTGTCTCGGACATGATGCCTATATACATGATCATACCTAGATATTCTCATAACTATCCTCAATTCTGTCAATTGCTCAACAGTAATTTGTTCACCCACCGTAGAATACTTATGCTCTTGAGAGAAGCCACTAGTGAAACCTATGGCCCCTGGGTCTCTTTCTCATCATATCAATCTCCATCACTTTATTATTGGTTTGGTTTTTTACTTTGCCTTTTACTTTTCACTTTGCATCTCTATACCAAAAATACCAAAATTTTTATTTATCATCTCTATCATATATCACTTTCGTAAGTGACCATGAAGGGTTGACAACCCCTAAGCGCATTGGTTGCGTTGAGCTATTGTTTTTGTGTAGGTACGAGGGACTCGCGCGTAGCCTCCTACTGGATTGATACCTTGGTTCTCAAAAACTGAGGGAAATACTTACGCTACTTTACTACATCATCCTCTCCTCTTCAGGGAAATCCAACGCAGTGCTCAAGAGGTAGCAAGAAGAATTTCTAGCGCCATTGCCGGGGAGTCCGCGCAAAAGTCAACATACCAAGTACCCATCACAATCCCTATCTCCCGCATTACATTATTTGCCATTTGCCTCTTGTTTTCCTCTCCCCCACTTCACCCTTCCCATTTTATTCGCCCTCTCTCTCTATCCTCCGTCTCTTTCTCTATTTTCCTCTTTTTGCCCGTTTGCCTTTTGTTTGCTCGTGTGTTGGATTTCTTGTTTGTCGCGATGGCTCAAGATAATGCCAAATTGTGTGACTTCACCAATACCAACAACAATGATTTCCTTAGCACTCCGATTGCTCCTCTTACCGATGCTGAATCTTGTGAAATTAATGCTACTTTGCTGAATCTTGTCATGAAAGATCCGTTCACCGACCTTCCTAGTGAAGATGCCGCTACCCATCTTAATAGCTTCGTTGATTTGTGTGACATGCAGAAGAAGATAGATGTCGATAATGATATTGTTAAATTGAAGCTATTTCCTTTTTCGCTTAGAGATCGTGCTAAAGATTGGTTTTCATCTTTGCCTAAAAATAGTATTGATTCATGGAACAAGTGCAAAGATGCTTTTATCTCTAAGTATTTTCCTCCCGCTAAGATCATCTCTCTTAGAAACGATTTTATGAACTTTAAGCTTCTTGATCATGAACATGTTGCACAAGCTTGGGAGAGAATGAAATTAATGATACGTAATTGCCCTACTCATGGTTTAAATTTGTGGATGATTATACAAAATTTTTATGCCGGATTGAATTTTGCTTCTAGAAATCTTTTGGATTCGGCCGCGGGAGGCACTTTTATGGAAATCACCTTAGGAGAAGCTACTAAACTCCTAGATAATATTATGGTTAATTATTCTCAATGGCATACTGAAAGATCTACTAATAAACAGGTGCATGCGATAGAAGAAATTAATGTTTTGAGTGGAAAGATGGATGAACTTATGAAATTATTTGCTAATAAGAGTGTTTCTTCTGATCCTAATGATATGCCCTTGTCTACTTTGATTGAGAATAATAATGAATCTATGGATGTGAATTTTGTTGGTAGGAACAATTTTGGTAACAACGCGTATAGAGGAAATTTCAATCATAGGCCTTATCCTAGTAATCCCTCTAATAATTATGGTAATTCCTACAATAATTCTTATGGAAATTATAATAAAATGCCCTCTGATTTTGAATCTAATATTAAAGAATTTATTTCTCCGCAAAAGAATTTTAATGCTATGATTGAAGAAAAATTGCTTAAGATTGATGATTTGGCTAGGAATGTTGATAGAATTTCTCTTGATGATTCTTTAAAGCTTAGATCTATTCCTCCTAAGCATGATATCAATGAGTCTCTCAAAGCCATGAGAATTTCCATTGATGAGTGCAAGGAAAGAACCGCTAGGACGCGTGCTATGAAAGATGCCTTTATTAAAGCTTGTTCTTCTAGTTCCTATGAAAATAATGATGAAGATCTAAAAGTTATTGATGTGTCCCCTATTAAATCTTTGTTCTGCAATATTAATCTTGATAATGATGGGACCAAATATGATCCACCTTTACCTAGAAGGCATTCTAAAAAATCGGAGTATTTAGATCTTGATGGTGAAATTGATAAAAGTGGGATTAAAAGAAATAAAACCCTAGATGATGCTAAACCCACTATGTTGGATTTCAAGGAATTTAATTATGAAAATTGCTCTTTGATTGATTGTATTTCCTTGTTGCAATCCGTGCTAAATTCTCCTCAAGCTTATAGTCAAAATAAAGCCTTTACCGAACATATCGTTCATGCCTTGATGCAATCTTATGAAGAAAAACTTGAGTTGAAAGTTTCTATCCCTAGAAAACTTTATGATGAGTGGGAACCTACTACTAAAATTAAAATTAAATATTATGAGTTTTATGCTTTGTGTGATTTGGGTGCTAGTGTCTCTACTATTCCCAAAACTTTGTGTGATTTGCTAGATTTCTGTGATTTTGATGATTGCTCTCTGAACTTGCATCTTGCGGATTCCACTATTAAGAAACCTAGGGGAAGAATTAATGATGTTCTCATTGTTGCAAATAGGAATTATTTGACCGTAGATTTTATCGTTCTTGATATAGATTGCAATCCTTCTTGCCCTATTATTCTCGGTAGACCTTTCCTTAGAACGGTTGGTGCAATTATTGATATGAAGAAAGGGAATATTAGATTTCAATTTCCATTAGAAAAGGGCATGGAACACTTCCCTAGAAAGAAAATAAAATTACCATATGAATCTATCATGAGAGCCACTTATGGATTGCCTACAAAAGATGGCAATACCTAGATATATTCTTGCTTGTTATGCCTAGCTAGGGGCGTTAAACGATAGCGCTTGTTGGGAGGCAACCCAATTTTATTTTATTCCTTGATTTTTGCTCCTGTTTAGTAATAAATAAATTATTTAGCCTCTGTTTTGGTAGTGTTTTGTGTGTTTAATTAGTGTTTGCGCCAAGTAGAACCGTTGGGAAGACTTGGGGAAAGTCTTGTTGAACTTGCTGTAAAAAACAGAAACTTTAGCGCTCACGAGAACTGCTGTCATTTTCATTTGGAGAGTGATACTTAGTTAATTCGTTTTGCAGATGATTAATAGATAAATTCCTCACATCCAGCAATTTATTTTAGAATTTTTAGGGTTCCAGATCTTGCGCTAGATAATGATTACTACAGACTATTCTGTTTTTGACAGATTCTGTTTTTCGTGTGTTGTTTGCTTATATTGATGAATCTATGGCTAGTAAAATAGTTTATGAACCATAGAGAAGTTGGAATACAGTAGGTATAACACCCATGTAAATAAAGAATGAGTTCATTACAGTACCTTTAAGTGGTCTTTTGTTTTCTTTCGCTAACGGAGCTCACGAGATTTTCTACTTTAAGTTTTGTGTTGTGAAGTTTTCAAGTTTTGGGTAAAGATTTGATGGATTATGGAACAACGAGTGGAAAGAGCCTAAGCTTGGGGATGCCCATGGCACCCCCAAGATAATCTAAGGACACCTAAAAGCCAAAGCTTGGGGATGCCCCGGAAGGCATCCCCTCTTTCGTCTACTTCTATCAGTAACTTTACTTGGAGCTATATTTTTATTCGCCACATGATATGTGTTTTGCTTGGAGCGTCTTCTATGATTTGAGTCTTTGCTTGTTAGTCTACCACAATCATCCTTGCTGTACACACCTTTTGAGAGAGCCATACACATAATTTGGAATTTGATAGAATACTCTATGTGCTTCACTTATATCTTTTGAGCTCTATAGTTTTACTCTAGCGCTTCACTTATATCTTTTGAGTTTTATAATTTTTCTCTAGTGCTTCACTTATGTCTTTTAGAGCACGGTGGTGGATTTGTTTTATAGAAACTATTGATCTCTCATGCTTCACTTAGATTATTTTGAGAGTCTTAATAGCATGGTAATTTGCTTAAAATCCTAATATGCTTGGTATGCAAGATTAATAATAAAACTTTCTTATGAGTGTGTTGAATACTAAGAGAAGTTTGATGCTTGATTATTGTTTTGGGACACGGAGGTAATAATATCAAAGTAGTGCTAGTTGAGTAGTTGTGAAATTGAGAAATACTTGTGTTGAGGTTTGCAAGTCCCGTAGCATGCACGCATGGTAAACTTTATGCAACAAATTTGAAACATGAGGTGTTATTTTATTGTCTTCCTTATGAGTGGCGGTCGGGGACGAGCGATGGTCTTTTCCTACCAATCTATCCCCCTAGGAGCATGCGCATAGTACCGAGGTTTTTGATGACTTGTAGATTTTTGCAATAAGTATGTGAGTTCTTTATGACTAATGTTGAGTCCATGGATTATACGCACTCTCACCCTTCCATCCTTGCTAGCCTCTTTGGTACCGTGCATTGCCATTTCTCACATTGAGAGTTGGCGCAAACTTCGCTGGTGCATCCAAACCCCGTGATATGATACGCTCTTTCACACATAAACCTCCTTATATCTTCCTCAAAACAGCCACCATACCTACCTATTATGGCATTTCCATAGCCATTCCGAGATATATTGCCATGCAACTTTCCATCATTCCGTTCATCATGACACATTCATCATTGTCATATTGCTTAGCATGATCATGTAGTTGACATAGTATTTGTGGCAAAGTCACTGTTCATAATTCTTTCATACATGTCACTCTTGGTTCATTGCATATCCCGGTACACCGCCGGAGGCATTCATATAGATTCATCTTTGTTCTAGTATGGAGTTGTAAATAAATAGAAGTGTGATGATCATCATTTTCTAGAGCATTGTCCCAAGTGAGGAATATAAAAAAAAGGAGGAAAGGCCATAAAAAAGAGAAGTCCCAAAAAAGAGAGAAGGCCCAAAAAAAGAGAAAGGCCATAAAAAAAGAGAGAAAAGGCCCAAAAAATAAGAGAAAAAGAGAGAAGGGACAATGTTACTATCCTTTGCCACACTTGTACTTCAAAGTAGCACCATGATCTTCATAGTAGAGAGTCTCTCATGTTATCACTTTCATATACTAGTGGGAATTTTTCATTATAGAACTTGGCTTGTATATTCCCACAATGGGCCTCCTCAAGTGCCCTAGGTCTGTGTGAACAAGCAAGTTGGATGCACACCCACTAGTTTCTTTTGTTGAGCTTTCATACATTTATAGCTCTAGTGCATCCGTTGCATGGCAATCCCTACTCCTTGCATTAACATCAATCGGTGGGCATCTCCATAGCCCATTGATTAGCCTCGTTGATGTGAGACTTCCTCCTAATTTTTGTCTTCTCCACATAACCCCCTCATTATATTCTATTCCACCTATAGTGCTATGTCCATGGCTCGCGCTCATATATTGCATGAAATTTTATAGGTTTGAGATTACTAAAGTATGAAACAATTGCTTGGCTTGTCATCGGGGTTGTGCATGATGATAGCATTCTTGTGTGACGAAAATGAAACATGACTAAACCATATGATTTTGTAGGGATGAACTTTCTTTGGCCATGTTATTTTGAGAAGACATAATTTCTTAGTTAGTATGCTTGAAGTATTATCATTTTTATGTCAATATGAACTTTTGTCTTGAATCTTTCGGATCTGAATATTCATACCACAATTAAGAAGAATTACGACACGAGGTTAGGGTGCAGGCTGTTCGAGACTACTACGCCTCGACTAACATTAGGAGGGCCAAGAAGAAGTGTCGCCTCAAGTATCTGAGTAAGGAGAAGTACATGAAGGTAATTAACTATTCTTAAGGCCTTGTACTTAGTTTCCTTGATTTCATTCGTAGGCATAGAGCTGAAATTTCTCTTTGCCAAACTTAGGGGCCCCCAAGATGGTGTGAAGATTTGATGGACTGTTGGGAGGCGTTGGTGGATGAGTGGTGCTCTCCCCAATGGCTAGCCAAACATAACAAGGACAGGGATAAGTGTTCCCAAATGCGAGGTGTGCCACGCCATCAAGGGAGCTCTAACCTATTTGAGTACGGGGATCACTGGGTATGTGGTTTTAGACCTTAACGATTCATGCAATTTCATTCTTCATGCTAGCTTCAGCCCTTAACTAATATGTTGTTCCTCTCTTTTAGGCGAGACACAACAAGAAGGAAGTGCCACCGCTGTACGACCTCTATGCCATGGCCCATATGGCCCCGTTCAAGAAGGCCAAGGCATTCTCTGAGGATGACCTCGATCATCCAGAGCTTCACCAACATCTCCTCCCACAAGCTCATGAGGTACAGAGACTGGGGGAAGGCGACGAAAGGGGATGACTTCAACCCGAGCTAGAGCCCTTTTGATACAGAGCTCGTTATGCTATCTGGTGATGGGAGGAAACATGGCTCGATAGCCATCGGGGATGGACTGATACGTTGTCCTAGCAGTCTCTCGGAGATCAAGAAGCACCACACGAGGTCTCTTCCTGACATACTGCCTCGACCACGGCCAGTGGACCTTGTCATCGAGGCTAGGGCCCATGAGCTTCTAGCGGAGACAAACATGCAGGCCAAGGAGAGGGAGACTGAGCTGGATCAGAGGACGGCTAGGATGCTGGAGGAGGAGAGGAACCGGAATGACGTGTCTCACCAGGACCTATACGAGCTCCTCGTGGTAAGTTCCTCCTTCTTATTAGCCCAATCATGCATGTAATGTTCGTTTCATTACTAACTAATATGACTGACTCGTGAAATCAAAATGTGTAGTCCATGTGCGAGAAAAACGGTCACACCCTTCTGTCGATGCCTCAGATTGGTATAGCGGACACAGTGAGTTTCATTTGAATGGTCATTAGTTACTAGTATTCACATTTCAGTTGTATCATGCTAACGAGACATTGCAAATGATCTTTGGTGCAGCATGCCTCCCGACAAGCATCGACCGATCCTTCTCCGTCTCCCACTTGTGCAAGCTCGACCCCGACCGGTCCTTCTCCGTCTGACACTAGCGTAAACCCGACCGTCCCTTCACCTCCGTGATGACGGTAACATTTCTCTAGTGTTTTGCCTACCAAATGCATAAAGACCCAGACTTAGCTTTATTTCCTCCAAAATGGTTACCATAATGACCTAGACTTAGCCAATCTTCCTACAAAATTACATAATTAGCTTACTTAGCTCCAAAATGATCTATACTTAACTAAGTTAGCTCTAATATGCAAAGTTACCTAGGTTAGCTAAATAAAGACCTATACTTAGCTCACTTATGTCAAAAATGGCATAATATGCTTAGTTAACTCAAAAATGGCATAATTAGTGTAGTTAGCTCCAAAATAACCCATTTTACCTAGGTTTGCTCCAATATGATCCATTTTACCTAGGTTAGCTCCAAAATGAGCAAGTTTACCTAGGTTAGCTCCAATATGATCCATTTTACCTACGTTAGCTCCAATATGATCCATTTTAGCTAGGTTAGCTCCAAAATGATCCATTCTGCCTACGTTTCCTAAAAAATGGCATAATTACTTATGTTAGCACAAAAATGACCTATACTTACCTTAATTTCCTCCAAATTGACATAATAAGCTTAGTTAGCTAAATTTTTTGGCATAATTACCTATGTAAGCTCTAAAATGACACAAATAAGGAATAAGAAGAAGAAGAAAAAAGGAAGAGGAGAAAAAGAAAGAATAGAAGAAGAAAGAGAAGAAAAAGAAATAATAAAATAAGAAGAATGAGAAGGAAAAGGGTAAAAACCTTCTTCTTATTCTTCTAGTCTTCTTCTTCTTCTTCTTTTTCTAGTCTTCTTCTTCTTCTTCTTCTTCTTCTTCTTCTTCTTCTAACTTTCTCACTCCCATTTTTGCAGATTTGATTCACTTCATGGAAGCTGGATTGATGGACTGCTAGTTTTAGTTTTAGTTTCTGTTTTGATTTTGTGTTGATAAACAATGTATGTTGAATAACTCCGTGAAACTATGTATGTATGTTGATGAACTCCGTGAAACTATGTATGTATTGGAGTTTTAATACCCTATGTGTTATGTTGCATTGATGGACTGCTAGGTAACGGATACATGGGCTATGTTTGAGGTTGAAACTATATATATATAATTTATGTCTTTTGAAAATGCAAGGATATAACAAAAATAGAAAAAACAGGAGCTATACAGGCACTTTGTCGTCTGCTAGCAGACGACAACGAGCTTTGCCATCAGCCAACAGACAGCAAAGCTGCCACGTAGCAGCTACCTGTGCAACCCTGGGCACTGGCTAGCCTATTTGGTTACTTTGCCATCTCCTGGCAGACAGCAAAGAGCGTTGCACCTTTGCCGTCTGCCAGTTGACGACATAGCTTGACATGTGGCAGTACGTGGGGTGTAACATCCCGATTCTCGGAATGTTTAAGAGAAAGTTTTCCAAAAATCAGGGCGAGAAAATTTCATTTGTTTTATTTGTAACCAACCTTAAATTAGAATTTTAGAATTTAATGGATTTAATTTGAACTAATGTGAACCGAAATTAAAATCTGAGTTTACTTCTTTTCTTTTAGTCGGGCTTTATTTTCTCTTCTTTGGCATATTTAAATATGCACCTTTGAATTTTCTTTGGTCCTCTGAAATCCGTTTGATATGTAATTGAGCTTCTTTTCCTTCTCTAGATTTTCCTAAAAGGAAAATATAATTTCTTTTCCTTCCCTCAAAACTCAGGACCAAATTCCCTAGCACATCATTTATTTTTATTCCTGTGTGGAGCCCATTTTTTTTATCTTCCACCGAATGGGCATAGGCTAATAGTTTGTTTTTTATTTCTTTCCCTTCCTACTCTATTTCCTTTTCCACATGGGCCTTTAGCCCATTTTCTTCAAGCAATGGCTGAACGTTTCTTCCTCACGTACATATATATACCTATACAGAGAGAAAACGCTCAGACATGAAACGGCAAAAGTCATCGTTGCCTCCTCCTTTAATTTCCCTCTCTCTTGGTCTGTTTTATCTCCACTTGACTATCTCCCAAGTCCCAACGCCAGCCTCAAACTCTTCTTCTCCTCGTCCACTCACACGTACACGTACAGGAAGAGAAACTGCCAAGCACTCACGCTTGCTGCCTTCTGCCCTCCTTCATAATTTCCATAAGTGTCCACCGTTTCCATAGATAAATAAACTGCCCCATCTCCATCGAGCGAAACCTCCTCTCCTTCCTCTTCCCTTTGTACGTTCGTTCTCAACCTACAGTACAGAAGAGAAAACCTACAGCCACCACACACACCCCTCCTCCAATTCCTTCAACTCTCAACCGTTTCAAGTTCCCAAGATATGTAGAAGTGTGTCTTGATCTACTCTTCCAATCTCACCACTTGTCCTGCCCTCTCCCTTCTCTTTCTCTACAGAAACTCTCTCCAAAGAAACAGTGTTCCATGGACGTCGGTCCTCGATTATGATGAAGGAGACCATCCCCGTCCATCCAGTTGCGTCAAAAGGTTCTCCTTCATGCGTTAAATCCATTAAGGGAAGAAAGAACGCGATCCGTTCACCACACACGCAGAATTTCGCATGTCCGTCTACACTATTCGTCGAGTTCTTTGCGTCGTTCTGTCAAACTCGGTGAGCCTCTATCAAATTCCTTTTGCACGTGTACTCAACATCATCTACTGTATCCTGTAGACATCATCATCCATCCTATCTATACCGTTGCTCGCGTCGATGCATGAACGGATGGCATCAACATGTCGGCGTATTTTTTTTTAGTTCCTCAGATGATCTTGTGTTCAATATATGACTTGTTCCTCATGCCAATAATAGCCCCATGGCGGAGTTAGATTGCTAGTCTATTCAATAGGATTTTTAGTATAAATTTTGTTAAAGTCGTTCTTGCCCAAGATTGAATGGGGTTTGTTCATCGGTTAATTTTTGTATTGATATGTCATTGTTTATATGTTTGCGATATGCCTAGGAGTGCATCCTATTGGTCTCATAATTTTTGCATGTGACAAATGACTTATAGATTTATTTGTTTAGCGATTATAGTTTTTATTGTCGCAAGTAGATATTATTTTGTTTGTATTGTTATTGTCTTGTGTTAGACATGTCTATCAATTTTAAATTAGTTTTGTATGGTTTCATGTACATATTTCATGCCTAATCGTAGTAGTGTGTTATGCTTTTGTTTCATATTAGTCCTTGTGATTTGTTATCATGTTTAGTAGTCGATTGGTGAACTTTTGTGTTGATTTGATATTTTTATATGGTCATGACATGCCTAGGAGTCACTCCTAATCATTCCATAATTGTAGGAGTTAGGTGTGATTGTCTAGATTTATTGTAAGGATTTCTTTTAATCATTCCTTATAGTTTGTATGGTGTCACATGTTGTTTTATTTGTTCGAAATCATTGTCATGTCTACCATGGATGTTTATATATTTTATTGTACGTATTGTTGCATAGTTTCTGTATGCTAGATGTCAAATGAAATGATTTACTATTGGGAACTAGTATATGGTAGTTGTTGCATAGCTCATGGTTGCCTAGTGGTTCCTCTTATTTTGTAGACATGCAAGATTGCATGGTTTGATGATTTATGTCATGGTCGTATTTGTATTCTCATATTTACAATTTATTCCCGTGGCATATAACTTAGTTTCTTACATCATGGCAACTATAATGTGTGTTTATTTTTCCTTAGTCTATTACCATGCCATGTTTGGTATTTCTTAAAGTAGAATGCATTCTTTATCGAATGTTTTCCATGCATGTGTTATATCATTGCTAGTTTATACTTTATGATCGCGCATGTGGTTTTCCTTCGCTTAGTAGATACATGTTAGTAGTTTATGGTTTCATATATTTTAATTAAGAAGGATCCCTTCTTAGTTGATCAATACCATGATACAATGTTGTGATTGTATAACTAGGTTGTATAGCATGTCTATAGCAATTCATGTATTAGATCATGCCTAATGGTGTATCTTATGTATTTGCTACTATAGATTGTAACAAATAGAAGTGAATGTCATTTTGTTACTGATGCTAGTATAGTACATTGCTTGATGTCATGATCTAGTTCTCTGACTTGCCTAGATGTTTAGTATGGTATATCCATATGCTTATATGACATAACAAGTATGTAAGCTTGTGTGCTGTTACCATTCTTGATATTCATGTTAGTTGATATCAACTAAGTTATCTCATTGTTGTGAGTTGTATTCTATTGGTACCATACATTGGCATCTCGTGTGATGATCATTCATACTTAGCATTATATATTTGTATCTAGTTGTTGCATTGTTGTATATCTAGACATCATTAATGCAAGTTATCTTTCATGTCTTATTATGTTTCATGTGCTATAATTTAGTACTTAGACCCTTGTGTTCCTTATATAAGCTTGACTTATCTCATGATAGCATTATGAGTGCTTGGCACATGTTACATTAGCTCGTCACATGATTAGGGTAGTTTACCTTTCAATAGTTGAGTTGTGTCTTTCTCATATGCTTAGTGCACATTGTTGCTTTGTTGTTAATCATGTTCTGGTAATCTTTTTGCTAGAGGGCATTTGGATATTAGTTGTTTCCTTTATTATAAGGAGTGTCCTAGTTCAGTATCTTATCATGATCACTCGGGTGTGTGATGCATGTGTAATTCGTTGATACCTCTAGTGATTCTATACTCACATGCCATGTGTGAAGATGTGTCTTGATTTATTTATTTATTTAGTTTTGACCATAGTATTGGATTGGCTCTTGTTATAGCAATGCTCGCTATAGTTATTACGTTTGATGTTTAGTCTTTGCTTATTGTTAACCATTATAAAATATTTGGATACATCCAAATATTTACTTGTGGTTGATTATTAATCTTAATCATATCATGCTTGGATAGTAGTTCACTCTTTTGTTCCATGTCTTGTATAGTTTCTTGTTAATTGTTTGACAAATGACTTGGTTTGTTATAACAGAGTTGATCCTATTTTATATTTAATGTTTTAGGTCTAAACCTAGATCTTATTTCAATTCATTTTATTGAATGATGTTTGATTGCTTGACTGGTATGGTTTATAATGTTGGTTTGGTTGTCTTATGGAATGCTTGCTTTTGAGTTATGATGTAGTTGATGTTTATGTTTGGTTGCTATTAACCATTCTAAATATTTAGATGATATCTAAATATTTATCTGTGGTTAACCTTTACCTTTATCATAACATGATATGATTGTGTAGTTAAATGCATAAGGTGGTTCCATTCCATGTGTGTTGTTGCCATTGTGTTGGTGTTATAGTAGTTCCTTAAGTCGTGGTGTGTGGTGGGCACTATTAGTTAATATTAGAACATTGGTATTGATCGCCAAGCCTTCCATAGTTGTGTCAACCTAAACCTTGTCACTTCGTTCAATCCTCTCTACTTACCTCCCTATCATGCTATCTCTTTTCAGAATCTCCATCTGATCGATATCTCGCTATGCATCCACTCTTAATTTGTTTTGGATGTTATTTGGATTTACTATTGTTTTGGTATTTATTTGTTTTCCATTTCTATCGTCACGACGAGTAGGGAGTGGCGAGGTTGGACATGGAAAGAAACAGGTTACCGAAGAAGGACTCAACAACGAAGGCATGCCTCCTTCTTTGATCATATTTATCCTATGTTTACAAAATTGCATTCTGTTTTATGGCTACTATATGCATGCTATTTTATCTCGTAGCTAGCGTGTCGATTGACACATTACCCTAATCCACTTTTCGCCTATTCACTTGACACCTGAGTAGAATTATATAGTATTCTGGTAGAGTAGAAATGCTTAGCCATGCTTATTACCCTATAGGTTCTTTGTTGAATGATCTTTGAGTCATTGACACTTGAAACTTATTGTTGAGCTCGCTGAGCTAGGCAAGTTGACCTTGTTGACCTTCTCTATTATCTTCTACTCTGGGTGAAACTTACCATCTAAATACTGGTGCGGGCGATAGCTGAATCAAGGATTGAAGGAGCGATTGGCTGCCCTTCACGAGCTGAATGGGGCAATCAGTTGTCCGTGCCGCATGAGGCCTAATAAGTCTTGAATTTGAAGATTGTGACAACAGTACAGCCACATGCTATATGGGCACTGGCTTGGTCAAGTAAGCTAGTCAGCCTTAGGTGTCGATGTCGCCGTACCGCAGATGGGATAGCTGCCTTGCGAGGAGTATCCTCGGCACAGATGGGGGGATCGGTTTGAGGACGTACTCTCAGTTCCGTGCGCCAGACCTGGTGGGCATGTCACATCTTTGGGGGATCTAGTCCAAAGACCTCGTCACAATCTCCCTGCCGGTATACCAGATGGTGTACTACGCTAGTGACGACTAGTGGCAACAAGTCGGGATTGTGTCGTGTGGGTAAAGTGTACAACCTCTATAGAGTGTAAAACTATTCGAATAGCCATGTCCACGGTCAAGGACAACACATGAATCTTTCTTGACATACAGGACCTGTCTTGCTTATTCCCTCTTTGCCCCTATTCTTGGAACCTATGAAGAGTGTGAGTTGGTCAAGGATCCTCACTTTAATGAAAGTTATTCTGGAGATAAAACATGTTTTCATCAAAAGGTGCTTTTATTCAACTGCTATATTTTTGAAACAAAATTAGCTTTATGCAAATGAGCCATACAGCCTTCCTTTGAAGCCACATGTAGCTATTAGGCCCTTCTCCGAGGGAGGCATGTTGAGTACGTAATGTACTCATGGCAATAATTTTGTTGACAACAGAGTTCCATGAAGACGAAGGTGATGGCTACAACAACTATGGCGATCTGTATGAGTGAGGTCACGTGGACTACATCGACTGCGTGTGGCTGAGATGGAGTGACTACGCATTTTTTACTTTCCGCTGTTATCTCTATGTAATTAATGTCATTAGACATTTCCCTATGTATGCCTTGTGGCAAGATTTATTAAACTTGTAATACATTTGTGCATTGTGCAATGATACCATTTCGCTGTGTTGTCAACAATGATCCTAGCGTTGACAAATATACACATGAGGGTCTGGAAGTTAATTCCGGGTTCCCACATGGGGGCTGGCCTATTTAGCTATCATTCCGTCCGCTGGCAGACGGCAAATGTGCAATAGTCTTTGCCATCTGCCAGCGGATGACAAAGCACGCCGTTAACCCCTTAACGGACCTAACCTGGCACTTGTGCCGTACGGGCTCTTTGCCGTTTGCTAGCGGACGACAAAGAGGATTTCATCTTTGTCGTCCGTTAGCAGACGGCAAAGAGCCCTTCTGTCGTGGAAGCTGATCCACCAACACCTATGGGGACCGGGCCCCTTTCGGTTCGGAGGGGGGCGGAGGCCGCACAAAGAGCGGATCCAGGCAGTACACGCGAGTAGTTTTTACCCAGCTTCGGGCCGCACGGATGCGTAAAACCCTACTGCTGCTTGTTTGTGTGTATTGAATTCTTGCTCAAGAGCGATGGATGCTGCCAGACCGAGCGTGAGAGTGTTCCTGATGTTTCGAATGAGCCGAACCCCCTCTACGTTGCGCCTGGGCCTCCTTTTATACTTTCAAGGGGTCACCGACAGGTGGCAACGTAGACTAGAAGGGTAAAAATGGAAAAGGATGCGGTAGGTGCAGCTACCGCTACTGTGGACACAGTGCACCCTACCTAACTCTGACGGTAGGGGACAAGGTCATTGAATGCCCATCTGAGTTTCCTAAACAATGCAAAAAGTGACCGTTAGGAGCGCCACTGTTTGCCACGATGGCCTTCTCTTCATCTCCGCTTGCCACCGCGCACCCCTAGCTGCGCGGCCTCCTGCCACGTGTGCTTCGGAGAGTCCTAGAGCGACACGTTAGCAGGTGTACTGGAGCGCGGGCATGAAGTGGGGGTTTCCCGCGGCAAGCTCCTTGCCACGGTCGTCGTCTTGTCGTGTTTGGGAGCTTGTTGCTCACCGGGCCTTGCCGGGACGCAGGGCGCGTCGCGGCAAGCTTTCTTGGTATGCCTTGAGTGGCCTTCCCGGCAAGCTCCTCTTGCCGGGGTCTTGTCTCTTCCCGGCAAGATCCTCTTGCCGGGGCCTGGGTTGGCCTTCCCGGCAAGCTCCTCTTGCCGGGGCTTTGGTTGGCCTTCCCGGCAAGCTCCTCTTGCCGGGGCCTTGGTTTGAGTACTTTGTTCTTGAATGGTCTTCAAGGGAACCACGGAGGGTCTTGGCGGTCACCCGGCAAGCCTTGTCGCGGGATGCTGCGACCGCCCGTGCACAAGTTCGGGGTACTAGGGTACCCCTACTCTAGTACACCGACAGGAGCCTCCGGGCCTGGGCCAGACACGGTGCCGACCGCTGTTGGGCCGGGCCCAAAACAGTGCACGGGCACGCGCGGCCTAGGTCATGCCGCATATCTCTCCGCTCCCACCGCGCACGCCCAGAACGGCACGCGTCAAACGCGGCGTCGTGGGTGACGCGGGCGGCGTGCGCGGGGCTAAGCCCCTCGAGCATGCGTCAGGCCACGATGATGGGGACGGTTCACGCCCTCCTCCCTAAACGGAGGTAGGCGTGGGGGCGTGGTGCATTTACTGGACGGGGCCGGTGCGCGGTTTTCGGGACGTCCATTCCCCGTGATCACGAGGCGGAGCGAGGCCGCCTCATCCGTCGCCTTGGTTCTGCATCCCCGCCACGCGGCTCCCATGCGCTTGGGGTCGCGGACGGTGGAAGTGGGAAACTGGGCCGTCGTGAGCAGAGGCAGCGGGTTGGCCCCGACTCCCTGCTCTTCCCGTGCCTTGATTCGCTGAGCGGGGCGGTCGGGCCCCCACCTCGCTCCTTTATAAAGAGCGGGAGGGGAGCACAGAAACCCGCACTCTCTCATCTCCTCCTTTCTTCAGCTTCTGCTCCCCTTTCTCTCATTCGCCATGGAGAAAGGGAACCCAGGCCCTTCATCGGTGGCAGCGAGGGTCGCCGCCAGACAGCGCATCTCTCCCTCTCCCGCGCCCGTGGTGGCAGAGCCATCCATAAGGGGAAGAGGGAGGGGGCGAGGTCGCGGACGAGGTCGAGGACGAGGTCGAGGCGCTCGGGGAAGAGGCGGGCGGGGCGGCGCGCCAGCTTCGCCTCCGCCGGCGGCTCCTCCCCCCACGGCGGTCCATATAAGGGACGACCCTTGCGAGTTCTTCGTCAAGCTGCGCCGGGCGCCTCGTCGTCGCCTCCGGCTTCCAGCTCCGTTTGCGAGCGCGATGGAGTTGGACCCGCCCGAGACACTGAGACTGCACATGAGGGGCTGTGGGATCAGCGGCACGCGAGTCCGCGTTGTATTCCCAGCCCCTAATGTGATGTATCTTGATCGAGGGTGGAAGAAGTTCGCCCGTATCCACAGCCTGATGGAGGGGTTTACCCTCCATTTTAAGTTGATGGAGGGCGATCTCCTCTCCGTCAAGGTCTTCGGGTGCTTCGGCACTCGGGCGAAGTGCTGCGTGGACAGCTCCTCTGATAGCGAAGGATCCTCCTCGAGCGAGAGTGACGAGGAGGAGAGTGATAGCAACGATGAGGGTAGCGGGCGGCGGGGTGGCGGGTCCGACTAGGCGTCGGGCGCCGCTTCGCGCGGCATCAGCGACCCCATCATCCGTGTCGCCGGCTCCTTGAACTCCCCGGGGTCGTCTCCTTGGGCGGCTGGCGTAGGGAGGATGCGGAAGGGGAAGAGGGCTGGTGACAAGGCCGTCAGGTCGGAGTACGAGGGCGTGGTGCCCTCGACAGCATGCTGACGTCCTGCCACCCCGTCTTCGAGCCCCGCTTCCAGCGCCGCCATCGCCGTCCAGCCTTCGGACGGCCCCCAGGATGTTCTCTTGGTGTCTTCTGGCACCCGTAGCTCGCCTAGGCGCTCCTTTTGCCCTTTTCGCCTCCTTGACCTGCCTCCTGAAGAGAGGGACAGGAAAGGGATTATGGGCATCTTATCTTTTTAATTTGTAAGCCTTCGGGCCTTAGCTGTATCTTAAACTTGTAATCCTCTCTTTCATGTTTTTCATCCTCTATGGACTGTACCTGAGTGGGATATTTTTTTAATGAAAAGGGGATGCTTGCCGGGTTATTTGTCTCGCGAGTTGAACCCACGCCAAGGAGCAAATCCTTGGTGTCCCTCGGACATACATTTCATCTCCCGGCAACAGGCCCTGCCGCCTTCCCACGTCGCTCGACCTTTCTCACGCCTTTGACGGAGGCGGGAATGAGGTGGGTGCGGTCTCCTCGTTTCATCCCTTTGCTGCCGCGACTACGACCAAACTTGGCCCCGGGAACGAGCCCCAGGGCCTAGAGTTGACGGAGCACGGCAGTTTTCGGGAAGAAACGCGGTTTCGCATTCCCCAGTCCATAAGAGGATGCATGATGAGGGATGAAAGACTTATCTGATATTGCAGCCCCCGGCAACTCTGGTTTGCCGTGGACGATTCTTGGCACTCGCAGCCCCCAGCGATACTGGCTTGCCAGGGCCCAGGTGCCGGCGCGCCCTTCTTCTCCTTTTCATCCTCAAGCAGTCTGTCCAGGATATGCGAGCCCTGCGAACGAAAGAGAAGCAAAAGGACGGACACTCGACCTCTAGCATGCATGCTATAACCCCGGGGTGGAAGGCTTCGGGTACTCTTCCGATGAGGAACTCCAACCCAGCGCCAAGCTCACTCTGTTCTTCAAAGGCGTGGCGGCGGCGCTCCAGCAACTCCGGGAACGGATCCCAAAGCAGTTGGCCGACGAGTCATGCTCGATTTGTGCCGGAGTTCTGGAGAAGGTGCTGGTGAAGGTGGCCTTCCGCAATCCGGGCCTCAACCTCACCAACGTCCTCAGGAGGCTGCCGGCGGACGCTGATCTTGACGCACTTAAGGCCCTCATCGCACCCATTGTGGACAGGGTGAACGAGGTCAAAAGGGTTGACGGTGGTCGCGTAGATTAGGCCGTCCGTTTTCTTCTTTTCTTGTCGCTGCCAGTCATGTCATGGGAACACTTTATTAGAGGCGTGACAAGTTATTTTTGTAATATAACTCTATTTTAGGCAAAAAATTGCTGTGTTACTTCCTTTACTCGACTCTTGGCTTTGTATGGTTCTGCCCTACGCTTTCTAGGGAAACTTGCCGGTGCAGGCACCCTTGCCGCGAGCGCCGAGTGCGGAACTTCAGCAGCCTGCTGGCGGGGTCGCTACCGACAAGCAACCTTGTCGCAACTAGTTGCAGCTCACTTAAGTTGTTGAGCGGCCTCGAAACAAAGTAAGGGCGCAGCTAGCTACGAGTTGGTTCCTCCGCGCACAGGTTTTCCATACAAAGCACGGTCGTTCAAGGAAAATAACTCAAAAACTAAAAAAAAACAGATTGCTCAAACTTTTAGCAACTTAGCTTTTCTGTCGTCTGCTTCCCGGCAAGGAGAAACTTTCTTGAACGGCCTGGTCCACACCATTATCTTCTCCTTCCTCCCCCGGTAAACCTTATGGGTGAGGGAACCTTCCTTCTTTTGAGAAAGAAACAGAGAAATAAAGTAATGATATGGAGCCTTGGGCTCGTTATCGCTTACCGGGGTCTGGTGCTGCACAAAGTGTCAGATAACATATGCGAAAAATGATTATAGCATAAAGAAAAACTGACAAGATGTGTGGGGCACATGAACTTTACTGGTGCACGGGGTCTGCGCCCGGCTTTGTACAAAGTATTACATGCAACAGCGGCAAGACTTGTACAAAAGGTGGTTGCCGGAAAAGCTTCCGACAACCGCGCCCTATGGGTAAAACTTACGAAGATGTTCAATGTTCCAGGAGTTGCTCACCGGAATGCCATCTTCGGTCTCAAGGCGGACGACGCCGGGCCTAGTGACTCGTTTCACCCGATAAGGGCCTTCCCACTTCGGCGTCAACTTGTTGGAATTCTTGGCGGACTGAACACGCCGAAGAACAAGGTCGCCTTCCTCGAAGCTCCTGGCTTTAACTCTGCGGCTATGGTAGCGACTCAAAGCTTGCTGGTAGCGAGCGGCTCGCACAGCAGCCTGAAGACGGTCTTCCTCGAGGAGCAGCGCGTTATCTTGTCGCAGCTGCTCTTGCTCGAGCTCATCATAAGCGAGCACTCGAGGCGACCCGTAAACGAGTTCCGTGGGGAGAACTGCCTCCGCTCCATAGATTAGAGCGAAGGGTGTCTGGCCAGTGGCTCGATTTGGCGTCGTCCTGATCGACCAAAGAACCACCGGCAGCTCCTCGATCCAGTTTCTTCCGCACTTGTGCAGCCTGTCGAAAGTTCTGGTCTTGAGCCCCCGCAGCACTTCAGCGTTTGCCCTCTCCGCTTGACCGTTGCTTCTCGGGTGAGCAACAGAAGCGAAGCAGACCTTGGCGCCAAGATCTTGGACATACTGCATGAAGGTGCGGCTCGTAAATTGCGTGCCGTTGTCGGTGATGATCCTGTTAGGGATCCCAAAATGGCAAACAATCGACCTGAAGAACTTGACTGCTGACTGTGCTGTCACCTTCCTCACTGGTTCCACTTCCGGCCACTTTGTGAACTTGTCGATGGCGACGTACAAGAACTCAAAGCCCCCGACAGCTCGGGGAAAGGGGCCGAGGATGTCGAGCCCCCAGACCGAAAATGGCCAGGATAAAGGGATCGTCTGGAGAGCTTGAGCTGGTTGGTGTATCTGTTTGGAATGGAACTGGCACGCTTCACACTTGGTTACTTGTGTAGTTGCATCCTGGAGGGCTGTCGGCCAGAAGAAACCTTGTTGGAAAGCTTTGCCGGCAAGTGCTCTTGCGCCAATGTGGTGACCACATATGCCTCCATGTATCTCTGCCAACAGCTGTTGTCCATCTTCCCGGCGAATGCACTTCAATTTCACACCGTTGAGTCTTATTCTGTACAGTGTGTTGTCGACAAACTTGTACATACTTGACTGCCGGGCTACTCTTTCCGCTTCTTCTTGTTCTTCGGGAAGCTCTCCTGTCTGAAGGAAACGGACAATCTGCTGCGCCCATGCTGGAGCATGCGGCTCGATAACAAGGGCTAAAGGCATATCTGTTGCTGTGGGAACATCCGCTTCTACGGCCAGAACCTGCGGTTCGGCCGGAGCGTGATATTCCCCGGCAAGTTTGCCGGAGCAAAACTTGTCGGGAGCGTCTGCTTCAACGGAACAAACCATAAGGCTTGCCGGAGCAGACTGCCCCTCAGCTTCCTTGGTGTTGATCTTGGGGACTTTCTTGACGGCGGCTTCGGGGAGCTCTGTCGGAAGGTAGTCACCAGAAACCAACTTCCTCTTCTTGCTTTGTCCAGTCGACGGTGTTACGGATGGTTGAGTCAGCTTGAGCACAAAAATCCCTGGTTCCACAGGTAACTTTAGTGCTGCGCACTTTGACAGGCCGTCAGCGATATCGTTCTGAGCTCGTGGAACGTGTTCCATTTGCAGGCCGTCAAAGGGTGCTTCTAGCTTCCTTACTTCATCAACATATGCTTCCATCAACGGACTCTGATAGCTTTTGTTTACTTGGCGGACGACAAGCTGCGAGTCACCCCTTACAATGAGTTTCTTGATCCCAAGGTCTGCTGTGATTCTGAGGCCGGCAAGCAAACCCTCATACTCTGCAGTATTGTTTGTTGCTTGCTCCTTGGGAAAGTGCATCTGGACTACATACTTGAGGTGCTCTCCGGTGGGTGTGATAAGCAGCACGCCAGCACCGGCGCCTTGCAGCGAGAAGGCACCATCAAAGTACATCAGCCACTCTTTGCTTGTCTCCTTGACGGGGATGCTCATCTCTGGAATTTCTTCGTCTGGGGTTGGCGTCCATTCCGCTATGAATTCTGCCAATGCTCTGCTCTGGATCGTTGCAGTGCTCTCAAACTTGAGGCCAAAGCTTGACAGTTCCAATGCCCACTCGACAATCCTGCCTGTTGCTTCTGGATTCTGCAGTATCCTCTTCAGCGGAAAGCGAGTGACAACTGTTATCTCATGTGCCTGGAAGTAGTGGCGCAGCTTTCTCGAGGCCATGAGAAGGCCGAAAAGCAATTTTTGCACACCAGAGTACCTCGACCTAGCCCCCTGGAGAAGGGAGCTGACAAAGTAAACTGGGCGCTGCACCATCTTCCTCTGCACCTCCTTGCATGCCTGCGGAGACTCAACTTTGTCGGGGCCAGAGCTTGTCGAAGAAGCCCCCTGCTTGTCGCTGGATTCACTTGCCGCGGTTGCTGGCTCATCGTCCGCCTCCCTCTCCGCTACTAACGCAGCACTAACCACTTGATTGGTTGCTGCCAGATATAGCAGCAACTTCTCTTGTGGTTTAGGTGTGACAAGTATTGGAGTGGAGGACAGGTACCTCTTCAAGTCCTGTAGCGCGGCCTCCGCTTCTGGAGTCCATTTCATCAGACCTGCCTTTTTCAATATTTTGAAAAACGGCAAGGCGCGCTCTGCGGACTTAGAGATAAATCTGCTGAGAGCAGCCACGCAACCGGCAAGCCTTCGCACATCCTTGACGCGCTTCGGTGCTTCAATCTGCTCGATGGCCTTGATCTTGTCGGGGTTGGCTTCAATTCCCCGCTGAGACACAAAGAACCCGAGAAGCTTGCCGGAAGGGACTGCAAACACGCACTTCTCGGGGTTGAGCTTGAGGTTGATCTTGCGCAGATTTGCAAAAGTTTCTTCTAAATCTTGGATCAGGGTAGCCTTGTCCTTGCTCTTGACAACTATATCATCCATGTAGGCTTCCACATTTCTGTGTATCTGTGGCTCAAAAGCGACATGGACTACCCTTGCAAATGTTGAACCAGCATTCTTCAACCCAAAGGGCATTCGTACAAAACAGTATGTGCCGCAAGGGGTGATAAATGCGGTTTTTTCCTCATCCTCTTCTGCCATGAAGATTTGATGGTATCCTGAATATGCATCAAGAAATGAAAGCAAATCACATCCGGCTGTGGAGTCAACAATCTGGTCAATACACGGCAAGGGAAATGGATCTTTGGGACAAGCTTTATTGACATCAGTGAAGTCTATACAAAGCCTCCATTTCCTGTTCGCCTTGCGCACAACAACAGGATTGGCCAACCACGTGGGATGGAGCACTCATCTGACAAGGCCTGCTGCTTCCAACTCCTTGATTTCTTCTGCGATGAATTCTTGGCGCTCCACTGCCTGCTTTCTGATTTTCTGATTGACGGGCCACGCATGAGGACAGACGGCTAGGTGGTGCTCAATTACTTTCTTGGGAACACCGGGGATATCAGACGGTTGCCATGCAAACACGTCGACATTCGCCCGCAGGAAAGCAATGAGCGCGCTTTCCTATTTGGGGTCAAGCGTGGCACTGATGGTGAAGGTGCCACCAGTGCCGTCCTCTTTGGCGGACACCTTCTTGGTCTCGGGTGGAGCTGCCATTGTCTTCTTGCACTTGCCGGTGGAGCTCGATGGTGCGTCCTCGACGGTAGCGCAGCACTCCGAAGAGGTGCGCTTGCCGGAGTGGGCATCAGAGCTCTTGCCGGACTTTGTCTTCTTCTCCCCCCCGGGAGCTTTAGCGGCAAGTGTGTTGTGATCAGCTGCGGCTGCTGCTTCCCGGTAGATCTTGTCGGCGCAGATAAGGGCATCCTTCTTGTCGCCGGGGACAGAGATGACACTTATCGGGCCTGGCATCTTGAGCATGTTGTATGCATAGTGAGAGGCTGCCATAAACTTGGCGAGCGCTGGACGGCCAAGGATCCCATTCTAGGGCAATGGAAAATCGGCAACGTCAAATGTGACCCTCTCAGTTCTGAAATTCAGCTCGCTACCAAATGTGACCGGCATCGTGATGTTCCCCTTCGGCTTGCTCCTTCCCGGGTTGATTCCTTGGAATGTGCCGGTCTCTTTGAGCTCGCTGTCAGGGATCTGGAGTTTCTGAAGGACCGCGGAGGAGATCAGATTCAAGCCGGCCCCACCGTCAACTAGCATCTTCGTGACCCTGAGGTTGCGGATAGTTGGTGAAACCAACATCGGCAAGCACCCGACCGCAGTTACGCGATCAGGGTGATCCTCAATGTCGAAGATGATAGGCGTGCTGGACCATTTGAGAGGCTTGCGTGACTCTATGGATGGTTCCGCTGCATTAACCTCCCGCATCCACTGCTTGAGTTGGCGGTGCGAAGTATGCAGAGAAGCACCACCGTCAACGCACAGGACCTCTGTAGCTTTCTGAAATTCCTGCTCATCGGCCTCATCATCACCCACGTCTTCGTCATCGTCGTCGTCTTCATCCTTGTCGCGGCCACGGGGAGGCCTATCTCCTTGCCGCTGCTTGGCCTTGCCGCGGCGTCCTCCCCGGCCGGGGCGTTTCTTGCCAGCTCCTCCAGCACCTTCCTGGGCCTTCTCCTTGTCGCGTCGCTCGTATTCAGCTTTTTGCAGCTCAACGAGCTGCTCAACCTTCTTGCAACTCTGGAGATCGTGGCCCTTGGTGCGGTGGATCTTGCAATACTGCTTGCCGGAGCCGTCCGGCTTGTCGGCGGCCGCCACAGGCTGGGCCTCCTTGCCGGTGCCACCATCCTTAGTTTCCTTGGCGCCACTTCCATTGCCGGTCTGCTCGACAGCTAGCACTTCCTTGCCCTTTTTCCTTCTGTTGTTCCGCCGCCGGCCTTTCCTTGTCGGGGCGGCATCCTCACTGTGGGATCCTCCTGCTCCTGTACTCTCTCCGGGAAGCCTCCTCCCCTCTTCAGCGCGTGCACACTTGTCGGCCAGGGCGTAAAGCTCACTGACGTCTCTGATCTTACACATCGCCATCTCCTCCCTCATCCTTCAGTTTCGCACGTTCTGATGGAAGGCGCTGATGATCGCGGCGGGGTGGACGTCTGGGATGTTGTGCTGTACACGGCTGAATCTCTGAATGTACTTGCGCAGTGGTTCTCCTTCCTTCTGGGCGAGCAGATGAAGATCGCTCTCTTGGCCATGTGGCTTGTGGCCGCCTGTAAAGGCGCCGACAAACTGATGGCATAAATCTGCCCAAGAGGAGATGGAATTGTCCGGCAAGTGCATGAGCCAGGACCTGACGTTGGGCTTGAGTACCAGCGGGAAGTAGTTGGCAAGGATCTTGTCGTCCCGTCCCCCGGCAGCCTGCACCGTGATGGTGTAGATGCTGAGAAACTCCGACGGATGCGTCTTGCCGTCGTACTTCTCTGGTACGCCTGGTTTGAAATTCTTTGTGCTGGGCCACTGGACTTGCGGCAGCTCACGGGTGAACGCAGGACAACCTACCGCGTACGGTAGATCGCCTGGTTCCCCTGGCGCATGCATGTCAACAGAGGGCCCAGCGCGCTTGTCGGATTGACGTCGCGCTTCTCTTCGGCGCTCGATGCGGGTTCGAGCGTCTTCTTGTTGTCGTTCATGGAGAACTTGGCGCTGGTCGCGACGAGCTCGTGGGTCCGACGACGCGGTGGAGCCGCTGTCGGGGTGGACCCGGCGAGTCGGTGATTTTGGCCTTCGTAGTGGAGAGTGCATGGAAGTCGCACCTCCCCCGGTCTTGTTGCCATCGGCTCGCGTCCGGCTGTCCTGCCGCGGCAGCGAGGTGCTTGGTTGCCACGCAGTGTCGCCGTTGGCGAAGCCGATGAGGCTCTGGATAGTGGCCCTCCATTCGTCGGTCTTGTCCGCCGTCGGAGGATAGTCTAGGAGCAGTTGAGCTCGCGCCAAGGCTTCTGCTGGAGTGGTGGGCGGCGGAGGTGAACGGTGCGAGGAGTGGGGCGTGCTCGGACTCCTAACCACGTTAGAAGGAGCAGTGGCCCGTCCAGGCGACTGTACTTCGCTCGAGCCAGCATGTTGACGTGCATGTTGGTCTTGAGCGCCACGAGAACCACCAGCTTGATCTTGGCCCGGCGGACGTATGGCGCTGCGAACGCCATGACGCTGCTGGTCCCGCGCCTCCTGAGAGGGGCGCGGTGCGCGCATGGACGCCGAGGTCTGTGCCGCCTTGTCCTTGGACTTGGCCGCACTGAGGGCTCCCTCGTCGACGCCCATTCTTCCGCCGGCATCCACTCTACCACCCGTTTGCTCCGGAGGCGGTGAAAGCAACGCAGACGGAACAGCTGCCTCCGAATCCTTCTTCTTCGGTGGCATGTCGATGAAGACGATGAAGATTTAGCTCGCGTGCACGCCGGATCGGGTTCGCACAATCTCGACGCCCCCTACCTGGCGCGCCAAAGATGTCGGGGAAGCTGATCCACCAACACCTATGGGGACCGGGCCCCTTTCGGTTCGGAGGGGGGCGGAGGCCGCACAAAGAGCGGATCGAGGCAGTACACGCGAGCAGTTTTTACCCAGCTTCGGGCCGCACGGATGCGTAAAACCCTACTGCTGCTTGTTTGTGTGTATTGAATTCTTGCTCAGGAGCGATGGACGCTGCCAGACCGAGCGTGAGAGTGTTCCTGATGTTTCGAATGAGCCGAACCCCCTCTACGTTGCGCCTGGGCCTCCTTTTATACTTTCAAGGGGTCACCGACAGGTGGCAACGTAGACTAGAAGGGTAAAAATGGAAAAGGATGCGGTAGGTGCAGCTACCGCTACTGTGGACACAGTGCACCCTACCTAACTCTGACGGCAGGGGACAAGGTCATTGAATGCCCATCTGAGTTGCCTAAATAGTGCAAAAAGTGACCGTTAGGAGCGCCACCATTTGCCACGATGGCCTTCTCTTCATCTCCGCTTGCCACCGCGCACCCCTAGCTACGCGGCCTCCTGCCACGTGTGCTTGGGATAGTCCTAGAGCGACACGTTAGCAGGTGTGCTAGAGCGCGGGCATGAAGTGGGGGTTTCCCGCGGCAAGCTCCTTGCCACGGTCGTCGTCTTGTCGTGTTTGGGAGCTTGTTGCTCACCGGGCCTTGCCGGGACGCAGGGCGCGTCGCGGCAAGCTTTCTTGGTATGCCTTGAGTGGCCTTCCCGGCAAGCTCCTCTTGCCGGGGTCTTGTCTCTTCCCGGCAAGATCCTCTTGCCGGGGCCTGGGTTGGCCTTCCCGGCAAGCTCCTCTTGCCGGGGCTTTGGTTGGCCTTCCCGGCAAGCTCCTCTTGCCGGGGCCTTGGTTTGAGTACTTTGTTCTTGAATGGTCTTCAAGGGAACCACGGAGGGTCTTGGCGGTCACCCGGCAAGCCTTGCCGCGGGATGCTGTGACCGCCCGTGCACAAGTTCGGGGTACTAGGGTACCCCTACGCTAGTACACCGACACCTTCGCCGTAGCCTGTTCAGCTGGACCTGTTGCCGTCTACTGGTGGACTGCAAAGGCCTTTGCAGTCAGCCAGGCATGCCTTTGCCATCAGCAAAGGCGGACGGCAAAGTGCCTGATTCTTGTAGTGTATACAATTTGCCATTGTATTGGGTGTGTTGGGTACACAAGAGATTTCTTGTATTTGGTTGCAGGGTCATTTGAGAGAGACCATCTTCAACCTTCACCTCTCATGGATTGATAAACCTTAGGTCATCCACTTGAGGGAAAATTGCTATTGTCCTACAAAACTCTGCGCTTGGAGGCCCAACACGTGTCTACAAGAATAAAGTTGCGTAGTAGACATCAGACTCATGTGGCAAAACTGGTTTAAAGGGTTTTGGATGCATAAGTAGTGATCATACTTAGTGCAAAATGAAGGCAAGTAAAAGATTGGAAGCGACCAACCAAGAAACGAATAATATCATAAGCGAGCATTAGTTATAATTAACACCGAATAATGCACCACAAGTAGGATATAATTTCATTGCATAACTATTGACTTTCGTGCTTGCGTAGGGAATCGCAAACCTTCACACCAATATTCTTACTAAAGCATAATTACTCACCAACATGACTCACATATCACATTATCATATCTCAAAAATATTACTAAGAATCAAGTTTATTTTGTCCAATGATCTTCATGAAAGTTTTTATTATATCCTTCTTGGGTATGTATCAGTTTGGAACTAATTTTCATGTGTTGCTTTTGAAAAGCTCAAACAAATATAAGTGAAGATCATGAGCATAATATTTCTTTCTCTCAAATTAATTTAAGTGAGGCAAGAGAGAATTTCTTGAAAATTTTACTAACTCTCTAATAAATCTGTGTGAAGCAAGGGAGCATTTCTTCAAAATTACTAAAGCACACCGTGCTCAAAAAGATATACGTGAAACACTAGAGCAAGTCCATAGCTCATAAAAATTTAAGTGAAGCATAGAGAACAATTCTAACAAGTCATGGAATATTTTTGGCTCTCTCAAATAGGTATGTATAGCAAGGGACCAAGACTTAAAACACAAAGCAAAACAAGAAAAGACTCATATCATACAAGTCGCTCCAAGCAAAACACATAGTACGTGATGAATAAAAATATAGCTTCGAGTAAAATACTAATAGTCGTTAGAAGAAAGAGGGGATGCCACTCGGGGCATCCCAAAGCTTAGTTGATTGCTTCTCTTTGGATAATAGCAGGGAGCGGGGGATGCCATGGGCATCCCCAAGCTTAGGCTCTTCTTACTCCTTATTCCTTCATCCATCGTAAGATAACCCAAAACTTGAAAACTTCAATCACATAAAACTCAACAAAACCTTCGTGAGATCCATTAGTATAAGAAAACAAATCACTACTATAAGTGTTGTAGCAAACCAATTCATATTTTATTCTTGCATTATATCTACTGTATTCCAACTTTTCTATGGCAAAAACTCATCAAAGAAAACCATAGTATCATCAAAACAAGCACACAACGCAAAGAAAATAGAATCTGTCAAAAACAGAACAGTCTATAGCAATCTGTATATTTCGAATACTTATGTAACTCCAAAAATCTTGAGAAATTAGGAAACCATGAGTAATTTGTATATTAATCTTCTACAAAAACAATACGTATTTTATCACGCTCTGGTTAAAAACGAGAATTGTTTTCATGAGCGCGAAAGTTTCTGCTTTTCAGCAAGATCAAACAACTATCACCCAAGAAGATACTAAGGGCTTTACTTGGCACAAAGACTAATTAAAACAAACAAAAAATACAATCATAACTGTAGCATACTTGTGCTAACACTCAAGAACAGGAAGCAAAAAGCAAAAATAAATTTTATTCAGTGAGTTGCCTCCCATAAACCGCTATCATTTTACGCCCCTAGCTAGGCATAAAGCAAGGATCTAAGTTTTGTCATCCGTAGTTTTGTCCACTTTGGTAAGGGTTTTCTCAAACCCGGGAGGCTCTTTAAGCTTCCCTAAATTCTCAGGAAAAGAAACCATCTATAGATCCAAAATATCCAATCGCTTGTTGTAAAGAGTAATCAAGGTATTCATGCGATTGATACTACCATTGAGATGCTTGAGGGGTTCATTATATTTTTGTAATTCAACCATGTGTTTATGTAAATCAGAAAGTTTGTAAAACATTTGAACTCCCTCTGTGGTGAAATAAAACCCCTTCTTTTGAGGTGGAACACCCAAAATTCCTTCTAAAATTTCATAGGTAACATTGGCATCAAGCTCAATGAAATTCCCTTTAGCGGCAAAATCTAGGAGTTGTCTATGATGAAAAGCCAGCCCTATGTAAAAATTACGAAGCAAGATCTTAGCGTCCCCCTTTAAATTGCAAATACGATAAGATTCCATAAGCCTATACCAAGCATCTTTCAAATTTTCTCCTTGTCTTTGCTTGAAGTAAAGAACTTCAAAATCTAGTGACAAAGGAGGGGTAGGCACGCTAGCCATTATGACGAGAAAGCAAGAACACAGATAGATCTGGCAAGAAAACGGAAAACAAAAAAGAGGGCGAATAAAACGGCAAATTTTTGTGAAGTGAGGGAGAGGAAAATGAGAGGCAAATGGCAAATAATGTAAATTGCGAGGAGATGAGATTTGAGATTAGGAACCTGGTAGAAGTAGATGATCATCCCCGGCAATGGCACCAGAAATTCCTTTTGATCCGGCTTGAAGCTACGTCGGTATTTCCCCAAAGAGGAAGGGATGATGCAGCACAATGACGACAGGTATTTCCCTAGGTAATGAAACCAAGGTTATCGAACCAGTAGGAGAGCCAAGCAACACTACGTAAACGTCACCAGCGCACAAATAACAAATACTCGCAACCCGACGTGTAAAAGGGGTTGTCAATCCCTTTCGGGTAACGGTGCCACAAATTGGCAAACGGACCTGAGAGAGTTGTAAATATTGATAGATCGAATGCCAAATAAAATAAATTGAAACAAGGTATTTTGTAATTTTTTGTTTAATAGATCTGAAAATAAAAGGCAAATAAAAATAGATCGCAAAGGCAAATAATATGAGAAAGAGACCCGGGGGCCGTGGATTTCACTAGTGGATTCTCTCGGAAAAATAGCAAATGGTGGGTAAACAAATTACTGTTGGGAAATTGATAGAACTTCAAATAATCATGACGATATCCAAGATCATTATATAGGCATCACGTCCAAGATTAGTAGACCGACTCCTTCCTGCATCTACTACTATTACTCCACACATCGACCGCTATCCAGCATGCATCTAGTGTATTAAGTTCATGCAGAAACGAAGTAATGCAATAAGAACGATGACATGATGTAGACAAGATCTATTTATGTAGAAATAGACCCCATCATTTTATCCTTAGTAGCAATGATACATACGTGTCGGTTCCCCTTCTGTCACTGAGATCAAGCACCGTAAGATCAAACCCACTACAAAGCACCTCTTCCCATTGCAAGATAAATAGATCAAGTTGGCCAAACAAAACCCTAATATCGGAGAAGAAATACGAGGCTATAAGCAATCATGCATATAAGAGATAAAAACTCAAATAACTTTCATGGATAGAAAGAGATAGATCGAATCATAAACTCAAAGTTCATCGGATCCCAACAAACACACCGCAAAAGAATTACATCATACGGATCTCTAAGAGACCATTGTATTGAGAATCAAACGAGAGAGAGGAAGCCATCGGGCTACTAACTACGGACCCGAAGGTCTACAAAGAACTACTCACGCATCATCGGAGAGGCACCAATGGAAGTGGTGAACCCCTCCGTGATGTGTCTAGATTGGATTTAGTGGTTCTGGACTCTGCGGCGACTGGAATTTATTTTCATCGACTCCCCTAGGGTTTCTGGAATATTGGGTTTTTTATAGAGCAAAGAGGCGGTCCGAGGGGCACCCGAGGTGGGCACAACCCACCAGAGCACACCTGGGCCCCCAGGCGCGCCCTGGTGGGTTGTGCTCCCCTCGGAGCACCCCCAGGTGCTTCTCCGGCCCATTGGGTGTCTTCTAGTCCAAAAAAATTCACAAAAATTTTCGCTACGTTTGGACTAAGTTTGATATTGATTACCTGCGATGTAAAAAACATGCAAAAAACACCAACTGGAACTTGGCACTATGTCAATAGGTTAGTACCAAAAAATGATATAAAATGATTATAAGACATCCAAGAATGATAATATAACATTATGGAACAATCAAAAATTATAGATACGTTGGATACGTATTAGCTTCCCCAAGCTTAATTTCTGCTCGTCCTCGAGTAGCTAAATGATAAAACAGAATTTTGGATGTGGAATGCTGCCTAACATGTTATCTCATATTCTTTTGTTTATAGCATGGACATTTGGACTTTTATATTGTTCAAAGCAATAGTCTAGTTTTGACATGATAACTTAAATACTCAAGCATACCAACAAGCAACCATGTCTTTCAAAATATCAACGCTAAAATAAGCTATCCCTAGCCCATCATGCTCAATCATTCATCCATTCATGAAACACACTCGCATATTAACTACACCCAATGCTCAAGTACGATCATAGTGGCCCCTAGTTGGTGCTTTTATAAGAGAAGATGGAGACTCAAATTCAAAATAAAAATTGCATAAAGTAAAATAAAGGCCCTTCGCAGAGGGAAGCAGGGATTTGTAGAGGTGCTAGAGCTCAAGGCGAAAACTGAGAGATAAAAACATTTTGAGAGGCATACTTTTCCCACCAACAAAAACGACTAAGAGTTCCCAACACTTTCCAGGCTAGAGATATCATAGGCGGTTCCCAAACCGAAATTAAAGTTTATTACTTTTTCCACCATACTTTCACTTTGCATGGCTAACTGTATCCACGGGTGCCTCCATACAAACACTTTCCATGGAATTTATTATTTGACAACATAAAGTAAATCCATTTTTCATTTTGGGACTGGGCATCCCTAACACCTTTGCCTTACTCTCGTGCAATGACAAGTGAATAAACACTCATCGTGAGAATAACACATCTAGCATGGAAAATATTAGCCACCCCTCACCGCCTTGCGAGTGGTACAAGCACACAAAAGAGAAATTTATTTTGAATATTAGAGATGGCACATACAAATTTGCTTAGAACGAAAAGAGAATACCGCATATAGGTAGGTATAGTGGACTCATGTGGCAAAACTGGTTTAAAAGGTTTTGGATGCACAAGTAGTGATCATACTTAGTGCAAAATGAAGGATAGCAAAAGATTGAGAAGTGACCAACCAAGAAACGAATAATCTCATAAGCGAGCATTAAGCATAATTAACACCAAATAATGCACCACAAGTAGGATATAATTTCATTGCATAACTATTGACTTTCGTGCTTGCATAGGGAATCACAAACCTTAACACCAATATTCTTACTAAAGCATAATTACTCATCAACATGACTCACATATCACATCATCATATCTCAAAACTATTACTAAGAATCAAGTTTATTTTGTCCAATGATCTTTATGAAAGTTTTTATTACATCCTTCTTGGATATCTATCACTTTGGAACTAATTTTCATGTGTTGCTTTTGAAAAGCTCAAACAAATATAAGTGAAGATCATGAGCATAATATTTATTTCTCTCAAATTAATTTAAGTGAGGCAAGAGAGAATTTCTTGAAAATTTTACTAACTCTCAAATAAATCTAAGTTAAGCAATAGAGAATTTCTTCAAAATTACAAAATCACACCATGCTCAAAATGATATACGTGAAGCACTAGAGCAAGTCCATAGCTCATAAAAATTTAAGTGAAGCATAGAGAGCAATTCTAACAAGACATGGCATATTTTTGGCTCTCTCGTATAGGTGTGTCCAGCAAGGGACCAAGACTTAATTAAACACAAAGAAAAACAAGAAAAGACTCATATCATACAAGACGCTCCAAGCAAAACACATAGTATGTGACGAATAAAAATATAGCTTCAAGTAAAATATCGATGGTTGTTAGAAGAAAGAGGGGATGCCACTCGGGGCATCCCCAAGCTTAGTTGCTTGCTTCTCTTTGGATAATAGCAGGGAGCGGGGGATGCCATGGGCATCCCCAAGCTTAGTCTCTTCTTACTCCTTATTCCTTCATCCTTCATAAGATAACCCAAAACTTGAAAACTTCAATCGCACAAAACTCAACAAAGCCTTCGTGAGATCCGTTAGTATTAGAAAACAAATCACTACTATAAGTGTTGTAGCAAACCAATTCATATTTTATTCTTGCATTATATTTACTATATTCCAATTTTTCTATGGCAAAAACTCATCAAAGAAAACCATAGAATCATCAAGACAAGCACACAACGTAAAGAAAACAGAATATGTCAAAAACAGAATAGTCTGTAGCAATCTAGATATTTTGAATACTCCTTAATTCCAAAAATCTTGAGAAATTAGGAAACCCTGAGCAATTTGTATATTAATCATCTGCAAAAACAATTACTATTTTACCACGCTCTGGTTAAAAATGGGAATTGTTTTCATAACCGCAAAAGTTTCTGTTTTTCAGCAAGATCAAACAACTACTATCACCCAAGAAGATCCTAAAGGCTTTAATTGGCATAAAAACTTATTAAAACACAAAAAAACACAATCATAGCAGTAGCATAATTGTGCTGACACTCAAGAATAGGAAGCAAAAAGCAAAAATAAATTTGATTCACTAGGTTGCCTCCCATCAAGCACTATCGTTTACGCCCTTAGCTAGGCATAAAGCAAGGATCTAAGTTTTGTCATATGTAGTTTTGGCCATTTTGGTAAGGGTTTTCTCAAACCCGGGAGGCTCTTTACGCTTCCCTATATTCTCAGAAAAGAAACCATCTTTAGATCCAAAATATCCAATCGCTTGTTGCAAAGAGTAATCAAGGTATTCATGCGATTGATACTACCATTGAGATGCTTGAGGGGTTCATTATATTTTTGTAATTCAACCATGTGTTTATGTAAATCACCAAGTTTGTCCCACATTTGAACTCCCTCTGGGGTGAAAGAAAACCCCTTCTTTTGAGGTGGAATACCCAAAATTCCTTCTAAAATTTCATAGGCAGCATTGGCATCAAGCTCAATAAAATTCCCCTTAGCGGCAAAATCTAGGAGTTGTCTATGATGCAAAGCCAATCCTATGTAAAAATTATGAAGCAAGATCTTAGCGTCCCCTTTAAATTGCAAATACGATAAGATTCCATAAGCCTATACCAAGCATCTTTCAAATTTTCTCCTTGTCTTTGCTTGAAGTAAAGAACTTCAAAATCTGGTGACAAAGGAGGGGTAGGCATGCTAGCAATTATGACTAGAAAGCAAGAACACAGATAGATCTGGCAAGAAAACGACAAACAAAAAAGAGGGCGAATAAAACGGCAAATTTTTGTGAAGTGGGGGAGAGGAAAATGAAGAGCAAATGGCAAATAATGTAAATTGCGAGGAGATGAGATTTGTGATTAGGAACCTGGTAGATGTAGATGATCATCCCTGGCAACGGCGCCAGAAATTCCATTTGATGCGACATGAAGCTACGTCGCTATTTCTCCAAAGAGGAAGGGATGATGCAGCACAATTACGGTAGGTATTTCCCTCAGTAATGAAACCAAGGTTATCGAACCACTAGGAGAATCAAGCAACACTACGTAAACATCACATGCGCACAAATTAGAAATATTTGCAACCCGACGTGTAAAAGGGGTTGTCAATCCCTTTCGGGTAACGGTGCCACAAATTGGCAAACGGACATGAGAGAGTTGTAAATATTGATAGATCGAACGCCAAATGAAATAAATTGCAGCAAGGTATTTTTGTATTTTTGGTTTAATAGATATGAAAATAAAAGGCAAATAAAAATAGATCTCAAAGGCAAATAATATGAGAAAGACACCCGGGGGCTGTAGATTTCGCTAGTGGCTTCTCTCGAGAAAAATAGCAAATGGTGGGTAAACGAATTACTGTTGGGCCATTGATAGAACTTCAAATAATCATGATCATATCCAGGCAATGATCATTATATAGGCATCACGTCCAAGATTAGTAGACCGACTCCTTCCTGCATCTACTACTATTACTCCACACATCGACCGCTATCCAGCATGCATCTAGTGTATTAAGTTCATGGAGAAATGGAGTAATGCAATAAGAACGATGACATGATGTAGACAAGATCTATTTATGTAGAAATAGACCCGATCATTTTATCCTTAGTAGCAATGATACATACGTGTCGGTTCCCCTTCTGTCACTGAGATCAAGCACCGTAAGATCAAACCCACTACAAAGCACCTCTTCCCATTGCAAGATAAATAGATCAAGTTGGCCAAACAAAACCCAAATATCGGAGAAGAAATACGAGGCTATAACCAATCATGCATATAAGAGATAAAAGCTCAAATAACTTTCATGGATAGAAAGAGATAGATCGGATCATAAACTCAAAGTTCATCGGATCCCAACAAACACACCGCAAAAGAATTACATCATACGGATCTCTAAGAGACCATTGTATTGAGAATCAAACGAGAGAAAGGAATCCATCCAGCTACTAACTACGGACCCAAAGGTCTACAAAGAACTACTCGCGGATCATCGGAGAGGCACCAATGGAAGTGGTGAACCCCTCCGTGATGGTGTCTAGATTAGATCTGGTGGTTCTCGCCTCTGCGGCGGCTGGAATTGATTTTCATCGACTCCCCTAGGGTTTCTGGAATATTGGGGTATTGATAGAGCAAAGAGGCGGTCCGCGGGGCACTCGAGGTGGGCACAACCCACGAGGGCATGCCTGGGCCCCCAGGCGTGCCCTGGTGGGTTGTGCTCCCATGGGAGCACTCGCAGGCGCTTCTCCGACCCATTGGGTGTCTTCTAGTCCAAAAAAATCCACAAAAAGTTTCACTGCATTTGTATTCCGTTTGATATTGATTACTTGTGATGTAAAAAACATGCAAAAAATAGCAACTGGCACTTGGCACTATGTTAATAGGTTAGTACCAAAAAATGATATAAAGTGACTATAAAATGGTTATAAAACATCCAAGAATGATAATATAACAGCATGGAACAATAAAAAATTATAGATACGTTGGAGACGTATCAGCGAGGTCCAATTGGAAACTAAGGGATATTAAGGCCTCCTTTTAATAGAGATCCGGAACAAAGCATTAACACATGATGATACATGGACTCCTCAAACTACCGTCATCACCGGGAGTGGTCCCGACTATTGTCACTCCGGTGTTGCCGGATCATTACACATAGTAGGTGACTATAACTTGCAAGATTGGATCTGGAACATGGATATAATGGTGATAACATAAACGGTTCAGATCTGAAATCATCGCACCCGGGCCCAAAGTGACAAGCATCAAGCATGGAAAAGTCATAGCAACATCAATCTCAGAACATAGTGAATACTAGGGATCAGGCCCTAAGAAAACTAACTAGATTACATGATGAATCTCATCCAACTCCTCACCAACTAGCAAGCCTACGAAGGAATTACTCACTCTCAGTGGGGAGCATCATCGAATTGGCGATGGAGAAGGGTTGGTGATGACGAAGAATGAAGATCCCCCTCCTCGGAGCCCCAAACGGACTCCCGATCTAGCCTCCCGATGGAGAACATGAGGTGACGACGGCTCCGTCTCGTGGATTGCGATAATTCTTTCTCCCTAATTTTTTTTCCTGGAAAAATAGGATTTTATAGTGTCAGTTTTAGGGTCTGCGGGGCCACCAGGTGGGGACAACCCACTTGGGCGCGCCTGGGAGGGGGGCATGCGCGCCCTGCTGGGTTGTGCCCACCCAGGTGCCCCTCTCAGATGTCTCTTGGCTCCAGAAATTCTCTTTATTGATATAAAAAATCCTCGCAAAGTTTCGTTCCATTCCGAGAACTTTTATTTCTGCACAAAAACAACACCATGGTAGTTCTGCTGAGAACAACGTCAATCCGGGGTTAGTTTCATTCAAATAATGCAAATTAGAGTGCAAAACAAGAGGAAAAGCGTTAGGAAAAGTAGATTTCTTGGAGACGTATCAAGACACAACTTTTTCATGCAGGACACTCTTTGTAATTCCTTACGGTTTAGGAGCAGTTTTAAAATTACCGAAATGCGAATATCGTTTTTCGCCACACCAAAATCGACGAAGTGAAATGCATTAGATGGGTGTCTGTTCCGCTTCAGACGGAAAACTGCACTGCATACGAGGGTCAAGCGAACTGCATGGGTTCTTTTGTCCTTTTTATAATTTTATTATGAACGAGAGTGGACCGCAGAGACGAGGGCAAGTGAACCACAACACTATCAAAAAGTGAACCGCATATTTTTTGTTGTTTCCCTAACTTTTTTTAGTTTACATTGGGCGTCAGTGAACCTCAACACTACCTACACTTCAGAAGATGAACCACATTACTTTTTTTGTTCCTCAGTTTTTTCAATTCACTTTGGATCTAAGTGAACCGCAACACTCTTGAAAGTGATCCACAATACTTTGGAGAGTGGGACACAATACTTTGGAGAGTGAACCGCATTACTTTTTTGACTAGTTTAAATGTCTATCAGCGAACACAACGTAAACTTTTTTAAATACATTTTTCCAAGTGAAGTGTACTTCAAAGTCCTCCGGAGTGGACTTTTTTAAAGACAGGAGTGCACTGTAGTTTTCTCTTTATTTTTTCTCTAGAGTTTGGTTTTCCCGTAGTGCACTACATATTTTTTTGGTTAATGAAATAGGCACTGCAGGGACGAGGTGAGTGGACTGCATTTTTTGTTTGCATGCTACACATTACACACAAGCATTCATCCACATCCATTTTTTACTCCCGTTTCCTCTCTGCATCTTCTCAAACAACAAAATGAACTTCTTTTAAAGGAACATCGATGCTCTCTTCCCCTTTGTTACTGAGTGTGCAACAAATTATTTTTCCAAAAAATGGAAAACATGGATGTAGCGAACTACCTCGTCAGTTTTTCGCAGAGCAAATGAAAAACATGTATGTAGTGAACTGCCCCGTTAGTTTTTCACACTACAAAACAACCAAAAATTTTAGTATATGAACTACATCAGTTTTTTTTAAATTATATCTTGGTCTAGGAAAATTTACAAAATGAATTGCATTGTTTTTCTCGCATTTTCACCCAGAGATTAAAGCAAACCTCTCGACGAACGAAAGTGAACCTCTCAACAGAAATTAACACACAGTCAGCTTGGATCACACTCGAGCATTATGTCTGTGTTTTCTCGGACAATAAAACGACCTTCAGAAAAATGACAATGCTCTTTTTTCTCCTTTGTAGATGTGCTACGTTGCACGTCGATACAATCTGCACTACAAAATGAGCAAACCAAAGTTAACTGCAGCAAATGAACATGGAGCAAATAAACGCCCGCACCATGCGTAGTGTACCACTGGACTGCAAGCCCACACTGACGTATTGCTTGACGCACGCTCGCCGGGATGCCGGGAACTACATGGGATTGGGTAGGGGTTGTGAGGGAGAAGGAGGGGGATGGCCATGGCACCGTACCTTAGAGGAGGATGGGGAGGGTAGGGGCTCTCTCTTGCATTGCTCCTACCGCTACCCTGTACTAGCGACCAGTTGCAGAGGACGAATTTTTTTAAGATGTGGCGAATTCTGCATGAGCAACCTCTGCTCATCGCGCCACCCAGCACTGGCCACCAGCGATGCCTCTAGTGCTCACCTGCCGCCTACGCAAACGCTTATGGCCATGACTATGTCCTGTGTAGCTTTCGCCTGCCGCCGCACAACCACGACCATCTACAGTGTGCGTGGTGAGTGCGTTCAATGCCTCTTCATTCTGATCAATGGAATACATTTCTGTATCGCTGCCTCACCCGTGAGCTTTTTTAGGGATGCCTCGTCTGTGAGCTAATGAACGATGACCATACAATAGCACGACTAGGCCCAATTAAGTCGCATACAGTACCGCGACTAGGCCCAAGTAAGTCAGCCAAAGCCTCACCAGCAGACCAGAGCCTCCATTTTTTTCCTTTTCATTTAGTAGGACAAGTTCTCGTGTGTTGCACCGGGTGATAAAATTAATAGAACCTGGTCAGCATGCCATTCCGCAACACTTCATACATCCAATTTTGACGAACATCAGAAATAAGGTAACCCTGAGTATCATTTTCCCTCCATGAAGTGTGAATGTGACGAAACCTCCCTAACATCGATCATCAAGATGTATTGCAGCTCCGCACTTCCATCTCGCACTTTCATCGGACGCCAGATTGTTTTCCATCGAAGTCTGATGAGGCGACATTGGGCAGTCTTTCGGCGAAGTAGGCAAATAAGACATGGAACAGATTCTATCGGACATCGTCTTGTTTTCCAGCGAAGTCGGTGAACGTGACATTGGGCTATCTTCCGGCGAAGTCGGTGAACGCGACATTGGGCTATCTTCCTGCGAAGTCGGCGGGGGGCGAGACACTTGCAGTCCTGTGAATTTACGATGCTATTTAGCTTGATTTCCAGTCAATCCTTTCTTTTTATTGCATAAATTCTTTGTGGAATCCGGACGGAGGTATCCATGGCTCCGTATTGGTGCAATTCTCCTATGCAAATCTGATAAAAACAGCATGGCACAGAAGAGAAGCCAGCGGCGGTGATGCCGTACGCATACCGTATGCCATGGGTTCTGTCATCTTTGCTCGACCCAACGATGAAGCGTCCTCAATGCAATATGGTCTCGCAACTAAAATAGACATATGGGCCGGCCGTCCCGGTTTCCTTTGCATGTACGTCCTCGGTCCTTTGTTTCTTGTTTCTGTTGTACGTACGGCATATGTTCATCAAACAAACTCTCAATCAAACAAGAAAATAGCGTACGTAAAAATCATCAAAACAGGATGAAGCAAAGCGAAACCAAACCAAGAATACCTATTCCCTTTAATAGTAGGTATAGGTATAGATTTTTGGCCTGACCAACCATCCAGCGATGCATGCACGACTGGATGCATGCGTACACAACGGCGCAGCGTACTAGTATAAATAGTTTTGCGCTAAATCAAGGTAGGTCGGGCACCTGACCTCGCCCTACCGGGTCCTACGCCTCTGCTGGCGATGCCTGGCCATAGATCCTTGGAAAATTGCTCCTTGAAGAAGGAGCAGGCATGGTGAGGCGACTCTTCACCTTGCTCACCGGGGGCGGGGGCAGGGGCAGGCCGATGGTAGGCCGTTGTCGGGTGGTACGATGGAGGCCGGGGGCGGCGCTTGGCGATGGGAGGCATGAGGGGGAAGGCAAAGGCGTCGGCCACGTGTCAGGGGAGTTGGGCCACAAGCGAGATCTGATGGGATCGGCAATGGTGCCCTTTGCCGAGACGCGACGGTGAGTGGCAGTTTGTGGGGCGTGACTACCTATGTGGCGGCTTGCGGGCGATGGACCGCTGGGATCCTGGGGTGTGCGAGGGTAGCCGAGGTATTGAGAGGGCGAAGCGGGATGGGGGCAGGGTGCATGGGAGAGGCGATGGTGCGGGGAGAAGGAGGTGGTGCACCGAAGCGTGCGGAGAAGGAGGTGCGCCGGAGCAGGGGGTGAAGGGGCGCGGCGGCGTGGGGGAGGTGGTGGTGTGGTGGCCCGAGACCTGGGGAGGTGGTGGTGCGACTGGGATGGGGATGTCGTGGGAGAGAGAGGACTGGGTGGAGATTCTTTTTTATGCGCATTTCAATTCGGTTTCTTTGGGTGATTAATTTGTAGCTGCTGGTCAGCTTGGTAGTGTTAGTAGAATTAGCGAGGTGTTAGCAGAACAAGACTCTTAATGGTGTTAGCAGAATAGACCCACTCATTTCTTGGTGGCTCGTTATTCTCTACTCCTCTTGTCGTCTAATCACTACCGTCACCATCCATCAACATATACTTATTTCTTACGGCCTTAGTATCATCATCCCATCCATTTAGTCATCGTCTCAGGGAGATCTTAAAAATTTGTTTTGTCATAGGAATTTTGTTACTTACCGGAAATCTGGTGACCCAAGGCTTACCAGACATCCGGCCTCTCTACCAGATTTTCAGTTATTGGCATATATCTGATCTCTTCTCTCTACGCTAGTTTCTGCAATTCCCAGACGGGTTAACTTTTCCATAAGGAAAAGCATTGAAATCAACCGGCTGATTTCTCTCGCTCTTAGAGCATCTCCAACCGCGCGCCTAACAACCCCCAGGCGACTTTTTCGGCGCCAGCGCCGAAAAAACGGCCTAGTCGCGCCCCCGGGACGCCGAAATCTGGCAGCTCGGCCCGTTTTTGGGCCCAGCGATTGCAGGCTGAACCCGATGCACTGGGGGTGCTCGGGGGCTCCGGCACGAGGGAAAAGCACGTCTGGCCCACACCGTCAGGCGAAAAGTCAAGTCTTTCCTCTAGATTCGCCTCCCACCGCCCGCACGCTCAGCCGCCAACCGACTGATCCCGGTGCCGCCCACCGCTCGCCACCGCTAGATAGCCCATCCCCGTCGGAAAAAAGAGCAGAGGCTTCGCCGAGGCAGCCTCTCGACCACCGGCTGGGCGATTTTTCTGGCATTTCCGGCCACAAAGGGGCGGTGTAGCGGCGGGTACGCACCCACCGCGCCTGCAAGGTGTTCGGCGAGTTGCCTACCTCGGCAATGGACTCGAATGACGAGGAGCGCTCGCCGCGCTACTAGAGGAGGAAGCCGAGGCCAACGTCCAGGAAGAGGAACATCTCATGGTCCTCGCTGCCCTCACCGACCTGCTGGCGAGCAATGAAAAGCCACGGTGAGGTGGCTCGGCATCAGGGCGGATGAGAGCAAAGAACCTGCATCATCTCGAGGGCTACTGCATGCTCTACTCTGACTACTTCGCCGACGCTCCACTGCATGACGACAAAACATTTCGGCATCATCATCGGATGAGCTGAAAGCTTTTCCTTAGGATTGTGAATTTCATCCGGGAGTTCGACAGCTACTTCAAGTGCAAGAAATATTGCACCAGCAAACTTGGATTCACCTCAATCTAAAAGTGCATGACAGTGATGAGGATGCTTGCATACGGAGCTCCTGGTGATTCACTCATCGACTATGGGCGCATGGCCGAGTCCACCACCATTGAGTGTTTCTACAAGTTCTGTCGGGCAGTGGTGGCAGTGTTTGGACCGCAATAATTGCGAACACCCAATCCTAGCACAGAATGCAGCAAGAGGATTTCCTGGGATGCTTGGAAGCATCGACTGCATGCATTGGAAATGGAAGAACTGCCCATTTGCTTGGTAGGGGATGTACAAAAGGCGCCAAAGGTGGTTGTAGTGTGATACTTGAGGCGGTGGCAACACAGGACCTCTGGATTTGGCACTCCTTATTTGGTATGCCAGGAACTCACAATAACATCAACGTGCTGCAGTGCTCCCCTGTCTTTGCCCAGCTTGTTGAAGGTCATTCTCCTCCGGTGAACTTCGAGGTCAATGGGCGACACTACAACAAGGGGTACTACCTAGCTGATGGCATCTATCTAAGATGGTCAACATTTGTGAAGACTATCTCAAACGCTGCGCCAGGAGGCAAGAAGTCCCACTTTGCCAAGATGCAGGAGGCTTGCAGGAAGGATGTCGAGCGGGCATTTGGTGTGCTCCAATCTTGATTTGCTGTTTTCCGGTACCCTGCTCAAACCTGGTCGAAAAATCAAATGTGGGGGATCATGACTTGCTGTGTCATCTTGAACAACATGATCATCGAAAGCGAGCAGGAAGAGCCAGTGTTTGATACCGAACCATACTACAGGCAGGGTCATCTAGCCAAAGTTGATCACCACCTACCGGCAACCTGGACTGCCTACCTCAGTATGCGTCAGGAGATCTGAGACCCACAAGTGCATCATCAACCGCAGCAGGATCTGGTGGAGCACCTATGGAGGATTAAGGGCGATGCCGGGCTCGACGTGTGACGAAATATGAGTTTTTATTTGTTGAACTATATAATTTGTATTGAACTATTTGTTGGTGCACTATTTTGTTGAATTATTTGATTTTCTGTGATAAACTATGTGATAAAAAATTATTTATGCTGAGAATTCAATGCCGAACCACGCCGAATATGGGCCGTTTCTCGCCGATATCGGGCCATTTTGCTATTTATCCGGGCCGCGAATGGGCTGATATAGGCGACTGGGGGATGCCCAACCGCCCCAGCGCCGATTCTACCGTTGGCTCCCCCGAGGCGACGATTTTTATGCCTCCTAGGGGGCCAATGGCTGGAGATGCTCTTAGGCCGCGTGCCGCACCGTTGGATTGGCGTCTGATCCATCAGACCAAATTCTCTGGCACGTTTTGCTGGAGCATAACAATGAATCTGGTGGGCTCCACCCATGTGGGAAGCAAACTTTCATTTTACGTGTACACTGGACAACGCTACATATTTGCTCTGTGATGAATCATGTTTCAGAAGCGTCTTTTAGGTGAGCTGTATTATTTTTTGGCGAATGGCCTTTTAGGTGAGCTGTAGCAGTTATTTTGGATAGGAAATGGTGGAAATCAACATTTTTCATCCTTAGTAGTACAAAAAAAGACACTTACCTTTTTTGGCGGAAAAAAAATAAGCAGCTTACCCAATCGACCGTACATATTTTTTCTTGGGAAATGCTTCACTTCAACTGATTGAACGTTTGGTGCGCGTTGACCGTTTGATTACTATTTTATTGTGCCACACAGAATAACTCCCCATCAAACACACGCTTTGCAACATGGGACATGTTGCAAGACAACTGAGCACAACACATGTTGTGTTGCGGACCGACCAGATCGAGCGAAAGTGGCGTGGACTGGACCTAGGAGCGACGACGATGCAATAGTGTTGTCAACATTGCACAACATATATCATGTTGTGAACTTAACAAACTCAACAAGGGTACTGTTACAAACCTACAGAACACTTGCAACATGAGCGCAACATGAGTCATCTTGCAAAGTATCGAGCATACCATGGACCACGTTGCAAGCCAACCGAGTGTTTGCAACAAAAGGGTAACATGGGTCATGTTGCAAACCTACCTAGCGCAACATGAGTCACGTTGCAAATGGTTTCACGATTGAATTACCGATATAGCCAGATTAGATGGTTGTGATGAGTGGGGTGCAATGGAAGTGGATGTGGTTGATCTGGACCACGGGTCAATGGGACGTTCCGATTCGATCTGCCCCGCTACAAAGCCTCCTTGGCGTTGCTGCAATCGAGGGTGGGACGATGTGTCCGGGAACCACCACCGTTGCTGAAATCTAGGATGGGACGGTGCGGTCGGGCACTATCGCCATTGCTGCAATCTAGGATGGGACGGTGCGGTCGGGCACCATCACCATTTCTGCAATCTAGGATGGGATGGTGTGGCCGGGCATCACCATAGTTGCAAGCAGGGAGTCGCTTCACTGTAAGGCTTTGCCATTGTTGTTGTATGTTGGGACAAAACGGGCATGGTTAGGCACCATCATTGCATGCGGGGACCTACATCGTTGCAATAGGTTTGGATATGCCAAGCAGTATGGGAACATTGCAAGTCTAGGCGTTAACACTGCAAGCTGGGATGATACACTATACATGGATGGGCGCCACCATTGGAAGCCGGGATGGGATGCTGCAAAACTGGGCGACGTTGTTGCAATCTGGACATGCGATGTTGTTACAAGAATATTTTTTCTATGACAATGGGCGGCTGTGCTTAGATGATGTTGCAAGTCAGATGCGCACTGCTGCAAGAATGACCATCAAATGTTGCGATGATGGTCAATGCATGCTATAGCGATTGGTGCTACAACAACCATCACATGTTACCATGGTGGTCAATGCACGTTGCGATGACAAGGACTCGTGTTGCAACAATGACCACATGTGCTGTGGCAGCGATGTGATGCTGCGATGACGGTAAACACATGTTGTAATGGTGGTGACCGGTGCTGTAATGACGATCGCGAGGTGTTACGACGAGGGTCAACACAATTGTGAAAGCGGCAAAGGCGATCACTAGTATGATGGTGGTGATAGAGTGCTGCAACGACAGTCATGGGATGTTGCAACGCCAGTCAACATGTGCTACGACGATGGTGCGACGAGTGGTGGCGCAGGACCCTATGTGTGGCAAGTGCGATCGGGCGAGGGATGGCCGTCATGTATTGCAAGCTGAGTGACACCATTCTGTGAGGAGACAAGGGGGACGGCGAGTCAGCTACTACTGCTGCGAGTCAGGGTGATGGAGCGACGGCTTGCTGCGAGCCGGCCAGCGACAAGGTGCGGTGACCTAGTCGGAGCTGGCGCGAGAAAAATATGGAGCTACTAGCTATGACGGCCACACGACGAGTAGAACTTGAAATAGCTAGCTTGTTGTACAGAGCGTTGTAAACCTATAAGTAGATAGCTTGATCCGTGGAGGTTAATTGGTACGTCAATTTAACAAGATTTTGTGGGGCCTAAAACTCACGTGATGTGATGTGTGAAACAGGTGCACAAGCGGCTCAACCTCCCCGCGCGAATCAATCCTAGCGGCCTGACTTCCACGGATCCTACGGCCAACAAGACGGCTTATGTTTGGGTATCATCAGCCGACTTATTTGTAGCATCCGCCTTTCCATAAAGCCATTTTTCATAGAAGTCTATATTTCTTTAGATTTGTGTCTTTTACATTACTGCATTAGAGATCTTCCTAATAACTTATATTTCCAACATTTCAATAATCACTTAATAAGTCTTGTATGCATCTAGCTAGTCAACTCATTTGAGCCTAGTGACACCTCAAGTTTGACCGAAACGCTTGTAATAACACTCGTCTAAGTTCCAGATTAGAATGATATAAAAACTAGGGACAATACTTCCCAAAAATTAGAGATCTTTTACCGTACATCTAAGATATATTAGCCATCCATTTAAGTGCATGAACGCTCTAGATTTACTGATACTACAACACAGTTTGTGTAGTATATTAAGGCAATAGGGGTATTTTGGGTAGTAATCAGTTAAAACTCAACTGTTGGTGTACAAAAGTAGGAGCCCTTCTGTACCCGTTTACTTGTGCACGGGCAGTCATAGCCACGCCTACGACCAGGCTCGGCAGGGCAGAGGAAGCGAAGACACAAGGCTATCGAGGCAGCACCCAAGCCAGAAGCATAAAGACCTAAGAGACAAGATGGGCTACCCTCGACAAGAGCCCTTGCCGAGATGACCTACATGGCCCCGACAAGAGCCTTGCCGGGGCAACTTGCCCAACACCAACAAGACCACCACCCTTGAGCCTGAGAGTTATGACGCCATCGACAAGCGTCAAGACCAAGGCTCGGAGTGCCTTGCATGGTGATATGCAGACCTTTGTGGAAACCAAAGTCCTACGATCCTAGATGAGAACCAGAAGACGAAGACCCCCGGCAAGATCTTGCCAGAGACGACCAAAGAACTCCGGCAAGACCCTTGTCGGGGACACTCATAACCCCGCCCCGGCAAGGATCCTTGCCGGGGACGCCCACGAGATCCCGGCAAGGGCCTTGCTAGGTGTCGGTGTCAAAACCGGCGGATCTTGGGTATGGAGTCCCGAACTGTGCGTCTAAAGCTGATGGTAACAGGAGGCGGGGGACACAATGATTACCCAGGTCCGGACCCTCTCGATGGAGGTAATACCTACTTCCTGCTTGATTGATCTTGATGATATGACTATTACAAGAGTTGATCTACCACGAGATCGTAGAGGCTAAACCCTAGAAGCTAGCCTATGATTATGATTGTTGTTGTCCTACGGATTAAACCCTCTGGTTTATATAGACACTGGAGGGGGCTAGGGTTACACAGGGTCGGTTACAAGGGAGGAGATCTACATATCCGAATTGCCAAGCTTGCCTTCCACGCAAAGGAGAGTCCCACCCGGACATGAGATGAAGTCTTCAATCTTGTATCTTCGTAGTCCAACAGTCTGTCCAAAGTATATAGTCCGGCTGTCTGAGGACCCCCTAATCCAGGACTCCCTCAGTAGCCCCTGAACCAGGCTCCAATGATGATGAGTCCGGCGTGTAGATTGTCTTCGGCATGGCAAGGCGGGTTCTGCTCCAAATCCTGAGTACCCGTCGTAACGAGTAGTGTCCGGCTTCCCATGAATATTGCTCTCCTTGGCTTCTGTGCTTTAATAATGGCTATCTTCCACGTGTCGAGTGAATGCAAGAAGTTGGGGCATTTTTACATTTGCCACCCTAACCATGTGAGTAAATCGTCTATTTAAAGAGTCAGGGATCCTCAGATCCAGATCACACCATCCTCCCACAACGAGTATCCATCAGAGCGCGCCCGGAAAAGTCCATCCCATCATGGCCGGCCATCGCAGCTCCTCCTCTTGCTCCCGTAGCACTAAGCCAGGCAATTGGGAGAAGTGTTCCGTCCCCCATAGCCAATTAGTAGAGTTACAGACCCAGGGGTTTCTCCCTCCTGCGTATATGGTCCCTGACCGAGCCGGACTAGCCACTTATAATGGCGGGGAGCAAGCGGAGAGCTTTCCCAACCCATCCATGGGGGAGCGGGTATGCCTTGTCCCTTACTTATTGAGGGGACTTGGATTTCCAATCCATTCGTTCCTCCGTGGGCTCCTGGAGTTCTACGGCCTCCAGCTGCATAACTTTACTCCCGCCTCCATATTACACATCACCGACTATGTCGCCTTTTGCGAGCTGTTTCTGGGCTGCGAAGCTCATTTCGAGCTATGGAAGAGGCTATTCTGTCTCGTACCCCGTACACAGGAGGGGTCAATATATCAAGTGGGCGGAGCCGAAATATGGCGCATCACCGGGACCGGATACCCGTCCGGTACTCCAAAGAAGACATCCGTAGACTGGCCTTCGGAGTGGTTTTATATGGAGGACGTGCCCCTTTCGGACCCTATTCGAATGGGCGTTCCGGGGGTTAATAATGCCCCTTTGAAGAAACGCCACAGCCGGCGCCCTCGGAGCCCCCAGGAGAAAGATAACAGAGAGGTCCTTTACCTGATGGGAAGGATAAAAACGCTGGCCAAATCAGGACTGAGAATAATCGAGGTTATATCAATATGTATAATGTGAGGGGTGCAGCCACTTCAGTATCGGGGGAAACCCATGTGGCACTTCAATGGAGAAGACGATGCCACTCGCTGTGGCCGTAAAGGTCCGGACTCCGCCGCTGCTCTAGCAAAAATACTGTCTGATTTATACAAAGGAGAGGAAGAGGAGTTCATCCGCATTAAGCCACAGGATGGATTCTCCATGTACAACCCCCCAAACTGGGTGAGCTGCTACTTTTTACTCCAGACCTTCCCGCATTCTTCATCATAAATATTTACCTTGCTATTTCATAGCAGGAACTGCGAAAAGCTGTGAGGGAGGTCCACAACCCGTCTCCATAGCCAGAGGACCCTGACCGGGCCCTCGACCCCGGACTCGAAGAAGATCCGAACATATTTGTGGAGCTTATCGACATGACGATCTATTAGTTAAGCTGCGACGGTGCCTCGGTGGCCATCATAGCCGATTATCCTGGCCTGCTCCCTGCATCGCATGTAAGTAAAACCGGAGTCCCAACTTCCGAGAAGGATCCCTTTTTTGCACTTCACCCACCGCACACATATGGTGTCGTACAGGGAAGGCCCTCGGGACGCCATGTCGAACCTGCGGTGACTCACCAACATGGGGCACCGAAGCCGGGTAGGCTTAAAAGGAAGGCGGTCAGGACTGAGACGCCATCGTAGAGGTATGAACAAGAACCCTGCTCCGTGGTTATCGTTTTTAAAATATAATAACATCCATGGTTCCTGGCAGAAAAAATGCTCGCCGAACTGTGTCCGGAGAGCCTGTCGGCCACGCCTCCACCAGCCGGACTCCAGAGCCAGTCTTAGGGGCAGATGCTACCGTGGGGACAACACCAGATGTTCCTCCTATAGAGGATGCAGATAGGCTGTCCACTACGAATTCCGAAGTGGAGAGTGCCATGAATCACAGGCGTCGCCGGGCCATACTCCGTGACCCTGGTTTCTCCGAAGAGGCGTTCGATGCCTTCAACTTAGGAGACGCGTACATCCGAGCTGCTCAAAATGGTCTTGCCAGAGCCACGGACCAGTATGTAAAGGATATACGGGTAAGAAAATCTGATAATTATGTATATCAGTAGCCCCTGAGACTTGAAACAGTTGGCACAACTAATTTAAGGATCATTATATGTGTAGGTTCTTACAGAGAAAAATACCCAGTTGTCTCAAGAGCTGGAGGAGTGCAAAGCCCAGCTACGGGCTGCAGTTGCCGAAATGAAGGAGTCCAAGAAGGCCCCATCTGGTAACACTTGTTCTGATCGAAAAGAATGAAATGACATGTACCAATTAGTATTCGGCATGCATGCAAATCTAACAATAGATTCTGCAGATGATCCCAGAGTGAATCCGAAGGTCATGCGAGGGGATGAGCAATATGCTCAACGACAACTAGAGGCTGGCGAGCGCGTGCTTACGTGGGTTAGGTAGGAGAAAAACGATCTCCAAGATGCCAATACCCGGCTATGCATTGAACTGAAAGATGTTCAGGCCCAGCTGGCTAACTCCGTAAAGGAGAATAAGGAGCTTCGACGTGACATTTTTAGTAAGTGCTTGAACGAACTTTTATAGACTTCAGCGAAGAAACCGGCTAACAGAGTTATATCTGTAGGTATGCTGACGCGTCGTCCCGAAGAGGAGATGCCCAGGTCTGCGGGCGATCTTCTGCCAGAGCTCTCACAACTGCACGAACAAGTTCGGCAGGTGATGCAGGGCATTTCCCAGGCCTTGTGGCCATCCGCCTCCCTGCCAGGAGGCATGGGGGAGCTCGTAGAGATGCTTAAGGGAGCGCGGCGGCGCTTCTGATTATGGAAGATTTCTGCCTGCCGACAAGGTGCAAGGGAAGCCTGGGCCATGGTGAAGACGCGATATACCAAGGCTGACCTGAACCACATGGCCGAGGTCAGACCTGTGGGGTCTGATGGGAAAGAGATCCCCGTTAGTCTGGTGTATGACCAGGTAAAATTAGCCGCAAAGTATTCCCAACAGGATTGTAGGCTAGAAAGCCTGTTGGATGGTATAGAAGAAGAATTTAGTTAGTCTAAGTGACTATGTACTTCAAGTGACATATATTGTCCCTAGCCGGATTGTAAATCATTTGTCATGGCAGACCTTTTCGCTTCAACCTCCGGACTCAACAGTCCGGAGTGTATCCGAATACCCGCTCAGTAATGTAAAAACCGGGGTACGCGTGGAAACCAGGCGTAGGGGTCATAAGTGCTTGAACAGACAAGTACCCAGCTAGCTATGTTATATTACATGGATAGTAAGAAACATCTTCCAGGGAGAATAGTTCCGTTAAGGGTTCCTTTCCATAGGTACGCATGCATTAATGTGCATGTCCGAACTGCAAAAAGAGACGTGGGATATAAACATCTGGGGGCATGTATTGCAATAAGTAAAAGTCATCTTTTGTTCACCGACCGAATATTGCCTTAAGAATGCTAGCTTTCAGCTTCACCCAGTCTGAGGTGCACATCTGTCTGACCCGACAATGACAATCGCAGAGGTGCTCCCCTTATGCCCTAGCCGAACTAACGGGAACGAAGGGCATAAACACAAGAGCCAGGCAACGCAGCTTGGCCAAAACTTAAGTTATATCGATGCATATAATGGTGAAGAAAAGGTACATGTGGAAAAGTAGCACATGTGGAGGGGGCATAGAGCCCGGAACATAATTATATTAAGCTTCTGTATAAGAAGCCCCCAGGTATAATGAGCACACAGGGCGCGTCAAGATTGTGTATTCAAGACACATTTTAACGTTTTAAGGTCGTGAAGAAAAAGGGAAGAAAGAAAGAAAGGAAGACAGATAGCAAAAAAAGGCGGATGTAAGGAGACGAACACAGAGTCCGGCACTAGGCGTAGAACCTTAGGAGTCTAGCCACGTTCCATGGGTTTGGCTCGAGTCGATTGTCCGATGCATCCCGCAGACGGTACGCTCCACTGGTTAGAACTTTGTCAATGATGAAGGGACCTTCCCATTTGGGCTTGAGCTTGTCCTTTTTCTTCTCTTGTAGGCGTAGAATGAGTTCACCAACGTTATAAATTTTGGCCCGTACTTCTCTGCTTTGATACCGTCGAGCCTGTTGCTGGTAGAATGCGGAGCGGGTTTTGCAACATCACGCTCCTCCTCTAGGGCGTCTAAATTGTCCTGCTGATCAAGCTTGGCTTCTTTCTCTTCGTACATGCACACTCGAGGTGAGTCATGGATGATGTCGTAGGGCAGTACCGCCTCTGCGCCGTACACCATAAAAAACGGTATGTATCCTGTAGTGCGATTCGGCGTGGTCCGTAGCCCCCATAGTACGGAGTCGAGCTCCTCAACCCAGTGTGTATCTGATTCCTTCAAGGATCGCACTAATCTAGGTTTAATGCCGCTCATAATAAGACCATTTGCTCGTTTGACTTATCCGTTTGTTTGGGGGTGATAGACGGAGGCATGATCGAGCTTACTGCCCATGTTGCCGCACCAAGTTTTTACCTCGTCGGCTATAAAGTTCGAGCCGTTATCGATGATGATGCTGTGGGGGACACCATAACGGTGTACAACCCCAGATATGAAGTCTATCACTGGTCCGGACTCGACCGCTTTAACTGGTTTGGCTTCTATCCATTTGGTGAATTTACCCACCATGACCAATAGGTACTTTTTCTTATGGGTTCCTCCTTTAAGGGGTCCGACCATATAGAGCCCCCAGACCGCAAAGGGCCACGTAATGGGGATTGTTTGGAGAGCGGTAGGTGGCACATGGCTTTGGTTTGCAAAAAGCTGGCAACCGACGCAATGTTGGACGAGGTCTTGTGCGTCTGCTCGGGCTGTCGGCCAGTAGAAACCTGTACAGAAGGCCTTGCTTACAAGGGCCCGAGCTGCAGCGTGATGTCCGCCGAGTCTAGCATGAATTTCTGCCAAAAGTTGCCGTCCTTCCTCTTCAGAGATGCACCTTTGAAGTACTCCGGTAGCGCTTTTCTTATAAAGTTCTCCCTCATGGACCTTGTAGGCTTTAGACCGCCGCACAATGCAACGTGCCTCGTTTGGGTCTTGAGGGAGTTCTTTCCTATTTAGGTAAGCCAAGAAGGGTTCTATCCACGGGGCGATGACAGCCATAATCACGTGGGCCGAAGGTGTTATTTCGGTGGTGGAGCCTCCGATTACGTCAGAGTGCTCGGGATCTGGTGTTGTGGACGGATGCAGACTGTTGTTGCCGGTCTCCCCTTCCCACACAATGGATGGCTTAAACAACCTTTCCAAGAAGATATTAGGTGGGACAGGGTTGCGCTTAGCGCCGATGCGGGCGAGGATATCCGCCGCTTGATTGTTTTCTCGGACCACATGGTGGAATTTGAGCCCCTCGAACCGAGCTGACATTTTGAGGACGGCATTGCGCTAAGCCACCATTTTTGGGTCCTTGGCATCAAAGTATCCATTTATTTGAGATATTGTGAGGTTCGAATCCCCACGCACCTCTAGGCGTTGAATGCCCATGGAGACTGCCATCCGGAGACCATGCAACAGGGCCTCATATTCTGTTGCATTGTTGGATTCTGTATATAATATTTGGAGTACGTATTGGACTGTATCTCCGGTGGGGGATGTCAGGACGAAGCCTGCCCCCAGACCAGCCAGCATCTTAGAGCCGTCGAAGTGCATGATTGGAGTACGCGCCGTACTCTTTAGGGAGTTCGGCTTCTGACCATTCGGCGACGAAATCAGCCAGTACTTGCGACTTAATGGCTCTTCGTGGTTTGTATGTTATGTCGAACAGGAGGAGCTCAATAGCCCATTTAGCAATCCGGCCTGTGGCATCGCAATTATTTATTATTCGTTGAGTGGTACTTCATAGGCCACCATAATTGAATACTCTTGAAAGTAGTGTCGTAGTTTTCGGGATGCCATGAAGACCACGTATGCTATCTTTTGATAATGTGGGTACCGTGATTTGCATGGAGTGAGGATAGTGGATACGTAGTATACTGGCTTTTGAAGCAGGAACTTATGTCCGTCCGTCTCTCGTTCGACGACGAGCACTGCGCTTACAACCTGGTGTGTTGCCGCTATATATAACAGCATTGGTTCGCCGATATTTGGCGCGGGCAAGATTGGGTTGCTGGCCAAGAGGGCTTTTATTTCTTCCAATACGGTCGTGGCCGCATCCGTCCACTCGAAGTGTTCGATGCGCCGAAGAAGGCAATAAAGAGATAATGCCTTTTCTCCCAATCGGGAGATAAAGCGGCTTAAGGCAGCCACGCATCCGGTTAATTTCTGGATTTGCTTGAGGTCTGTTGGGATGGCCAACTGTGACAGAGCTCGAATTTTAGCCAGATTTGATTCAATTCCTCTATTGGAAACGATGAAACCCAAGAGCATTCCGGCGGGCACGCCGAAGACGCATTTTTCCGGATTGAGCTTGATGTCATATGTTCCGAGATTGTCGAACGTAAGCCTCAAGTTGTCTATTAAGGATTCAACATGTCTGGTTTTAATGACCACATCGTCTATGTATGCCACCACTGTTTTTCCGATTTGTGTTTCCAGGCATGTCTGAATCATGCGTTGATAGGTTGCACCGGCGTTTTTGAGCCCGAAAGGCATGGTGTTAAAACAGAAGGGGTCGTATGGAGTGATGAATGCCGTTGCGGCTTGATCGGACTCCACCATCTTGATTTGATGGTATCCGGAGTATGCGTCGAGGAAACACAATGAGTCATGTCCTGCGGTAGCGTCGATAATTTGATCGATGCGGGGGAGGGGGAAGGGATCCTTGGGGCAAACCTTGTTAAGGTCCTTGAAATTGACACATGGGCGCCAGGATTTGTCCTTCTTTGGTACCATCACCAGGTTTGCTAGCCAGTCCGGGTGTTTTATTTCTCTAATGAATCTAGCCTCGAGTAACTTGGCTATCTCTTCTCCCATGGCTTGTCGCTTAGGCTCTGAGAAACGCCGAAGAGTCTGCTTGACCGACTTGAATCTCTTCAGAATATTTAGGATATGCTCGGCCAGCCCGCGTGGGATTCCTGGCATGTCTGAAGGATGCCAGGCGAAGATGTCCCAATTCTCGTGCAAGAACTCCCGCAGTGCGGCGTCTGTTGTGGGGTTCAGCTGTGCCCCGATGGATGCTGTTTTTGTAGGGTCTGTTGGGTGGACCTGGAATTTGACTATTTTGTCTGTTGGTTTAAAAGAGGTGGACTTGGGTCTTTTGTCGAGTATCACGTCGTCCCTGTCCACTATGGAGCGCATCGCAGTTAGTTCTTCAGTCGCGAGGGCTTCGGAAAAGGCCTCAAGGGCTAGTGCGGCGGTTTTATTTTTGGCGCGGAGTGCTATGTCCGGATCACTAGTTAGAGTGATGATTCCATTGGGTCCGGGCATCTTGAGCTTCATGTACCCATAATGGGGTATAGCTTGGAAGATCATGAATGCCTCCCGCCCTAAAAGGGCGTGGTATCCGCTACTAAACGGGGCCACCTGGAATGTGATCTCTTCAGACCTATAATTCTCCGCGTGCCGAATACCATATCTAGTGTGATTTTTCCCGCACATCGTGCCTCCCGACTAGGGATGATTCCTCTGAAGGTCGTGCTGCTTTGCTCAATGCGGCTTTTGTCTATTTCCATTTTGCTAAGAGTCTCCTCGTAGATGAGGTTTAATCCGCTGCCATCGTCCATGAGCACTTTAATAAGCCGGAAGCCGTCCATAATTGGACTAAGGACCAAAGCGGCTGGTGCTCGGGCTATTCGGAATTGAGGTTCATCACTGGCATTGAAGGTTATAGCCGTATCATTCCATGGATTTATTTTTGCAACGTGGCAGACTTCGGCGAGGCTGCGGAGTGCTCGCTTGTGCCTATTATTTGAGGGGAAAGTCTCGAAGACTATCAGTACTATATTGTTATTTTCCACGGGACGATGCTATGTGGTTTTGCTGATGAGAAGATCCTCGCTGCTCTTGGCCACCTGCCGGAGTATCCAACATGCTCTAAGGCTATGTGTTAGCATGGTATCTGATGTACTGTGAATTTTGCATGGCCCATTGAGCCATCCCTCCAATACGGTTCCACGCCCTGTGGTGGGCTTTGGTTTCTTTGTAATTGGATCGGGTGAGTTACAAGAGTACACCCTTTTAGTTCGCACGGAGGGTTTAGTGAGAGCCGGAGGATCCCAGAATTTTGTTTGGGTTTTCCAGGTGCTTTCCATCACATAGTACTTCTGTACTATGGCCGCCAAGTCAGCGAAGTGTGCTATGTCACGAAGACTTATGTCGTTGTGGATTCCCTTGTCCATGCAATTTTTGCAAAAGAATGAAATTGTGTCTTCCTCGCGACAGTCCTTGACCTTGCTTATTACAAGGAGGAATCTGGCCCAATAGTGATGTACTGTCTCTTGGGGCTCTTGTCTAACGTGGGAAAGATCACTTATGTGAGGGTGGGTGGGTAGATTTAAGTCCAAACCCTGACCCGATCTGAGACCCAGGGGCAGAGGAGTTTCTGAGCTTGGCATTTCGGGCTCCGGGACATTGCCCAATAGTACTGGCCCGCTGTCCGATTCTAGGTTCGAAGCTTGGGCCATGTCCTCCCTTAGATGGGTATCCGGCTCGGAGAGCTCAGGAATCCGGACATAGTTTGTCCTCAAAATAGAGGAAGAATCGCTGCATCGCTCCTCCACCACCGCTATCTGATGGGTGACCAGCGGAGAGTTAATCTCCCTTTGGTCGGGTTTAAGCCCGATCCGATCATAGTCCGTAGCGACTCCCAAGGCGGCGATGCGATCCAAGAGCTCATTCAAGGAAGAGAGCTCCATTGGATCCATCTGCTCGGTGAATCCCGAGTTGACGTGGAGGCTGTTTTTGATGACCCGAGAAGTCATCGTCGGCGTGACAGCCGAACGGGTGGTCATGACGAAGCCGCCTAGTTGGAGAGTTTGGCGTACAACTAGGGCTCCCCTAGAGGTAATGTTGTCCTTGACAACCAGACGAGCCATCAGGCCTTATCGTTACGGCACAGTGGACTCTCAATGAAAGCACCAATGTCGGTGTCAAAACCGGCGGATCTCGGGTAGGGGGTCCCGAACTGTGCGTCTATGGCCGATGGTAACAGGAGGCGGGGGACACAATGTTTACCCAGGTCCAGGCCCTCTCGATGGAGGTAATACCCTACTTCCTGCTTGATTGATCTTGATGATATGAGTATTACAAGAGTTGATCTACCACGAGATCGTAGAGGTTAAACCCTAGAAGCTAGCCTATGATTATGATTGTTGTTGTCCTACAGACTAAACCCTCCAGTTTATATAGAAACCGGAGGGGGCTAGGGTTACACAGAGTTGGTTACAAGGGAGGAGATCTACATATCCGAATTGCCAAGCTTGCCTTCCACGCAAAGGAGAGTTCCACCCGGACACGGGACGAAGTATGGCCAAAGTATATAGTCCAACAGTCTGGCCAAAGTATATAGTCCGGCTGTCCGAGGACCCCCTAATCCAGGACTCCCTCACCAGGGGCGTCTATGGAGCCAAAGCCAGGCCCGCATTTAATAAAGCTTCGCTACCCCATGCCCGTTCCGACGTGGCGACCAGCCTACCAACTAGGCACACACTTGCGTGGCAGCATGCAGCTCCTGGGCCAACTAAGCAGGCACCTACGTGGTGGCATGCAGATCTTCGTGAAAAATCTGTCACCGCACTAGAGCAGCCAGCCAGCCAGCCAGCATGGCGCTACATGCCTCATCAGCCTAGACGTGCGTCGAATCGAGGCGACGCGGTGACGGACGGGACGAGCCTCTTTGTCGTTCCCGATAAAGCAAGAGGACACATAGGCGGGGAATCAAATGCATTTGTCCTAGGATGTTAGGAGATAAACGTTTACACTGTACATACTTTCCACCTTGCTACCTCTTTAGCACTGCGTTTGTTTTCCCTTGAAGAGGAAAGGGTGATGCAGTAAAGCAGCGTAAGTATTTCCCTCAGTTTTTGAGAACCAAGGTATCAATCCAGTAGGAGACCACGCGCGAGTCACCTCGTACCTACACAAACAAATAAGAACCTCGCAACCAACGCGATAAAAGGGGTTGTCAATCCCTTCATGGCCACTTGCAAGAGTGAGATCTAATAGAGATAATAATAATAAGATAAATATTTTTGGTATTTTTATGATATAGATTGAAAGTAAAGATTGCAAACTAAAATAGATTGGAAAATTTTATGATGGAGAATAGACTCGGGGGCCATAGGTTTCACAAGTGGCTTCTCTCAAGATAGCATAAGTATTACGGTGGGTGAACAAATTACTGTCGAGCAATTGATAGAAAAGCGAATAATTATGAGAATATCTAGTTATGATCATGTATATAGGCATCACGTCCGTGACAAGTAGACCGACTACTACCTGCATCTACTACTATTACTCCACACATCGACCGCTATCCAGCATGCATCTAGAGTATTAAGTTCATAAGAACAGAGTAACGCCTTAAGCAAGATGACATGATGTAGAGGGATAAACTCATGAAATATGATGTAAACCCCATCTTTTTATCCTCGATGGAAACAATACAATACGTGTCATTTCCCATTCTGTCACTGGGATTGAGCACCGCAAGATTGAACCCAAAGCTAAGCACTTCTCCCATTGCAAGAAAGATCAATCTAGTAGGCCAAACCAAGCTGACAATTCGAAGAGACTTGCAAAGATAAACCAATCATACATAAAAAATTCAGAGAAGATTCAAATATTGTTCATAGATAAACTTGATCATAAACCCATAATTCATCGGATCTCGACAAACACACCGCAAAAGAAGATTACATCGAATAAATCTCAAAGAGAATCAAGGAGAACTTTGTATTGAGATCCAAAGAGAGATAAGAAGCCATCTAGCTACTAGCTATGAACCCGAAGGTCTGAATTAAACTACTCACACATCATCGGAGTGGCCATGGAGTTGATGTAGAGACCCTCCGTGATCAATGCCCCCTCCGGCGGAGCTCTGGAAAAGGCCCCAAGATGGGATCTCTTGGGTACAGAAGGTTCTGGAAGTGGAAATAAGGTTTCGTGGTGCTCCTGGATGTTTGCGGGGTATATGGATATATATAGGAGGAAGAAGTAGGTCGGTGGAGCAACGAGGGGCCCATGAGGGTGCAGGGCGCGCCCCCTGCCTCGTGGCCTCCTCAATTGTTTCTTGACATCCACTCCAAGTCTACTGGATCATGTTTGTTCCAAAAATAACGCTCCCGAAGTTTTCATTCCGTTTGGACTCCATTTGATAGTCCTTTTCTACGAAACACTAAAATAGGCAAAAAAACAAAAAACTGGGTTGGGCCTCCGGTTAATAGGTTAGTCCCCAAAATAATGTAAAACTGTAAAATAAAGCCAGTTATCATCCAAAATAGATAATATAATAGCATGGAACAATAAAAAATTATAGATACGTTGGAGACGTATCAAGCATCCCCAAGCTTAATTCATGCTCGTCCTCGAGTAGGTAAATGATAAAAATAGAATTTTTGATGTGGAATGCTTCCTAACATATTTCTCAATGTAATTTGTCTTTATTGTGGCATGAATGTTCAGATCCAAAAGATTCAAGATAAAAGTTTAATATTGAGATAGAAATAATAATACTTCAAGCATGCTAACTAAGCAATCATGTATTCTCAAAATAACTTGGCCAAAGAAAGTTATCCCTACAAGATCATATAGTCTGGCTATGCTCTATCTTCACCACACAAAATAATAAATCATGCACAACCCCGATGACAAGCCAAGCAATTGTTTCATACTTTTGATGTTCTCAAACTTTTTCAATCTTCACGCAATATATGAGCATGAGCCATGGACATATCACTATAGGTGGAATAGAATGGTGGTTGTGGAGAAGACAAAAAGGGGAAGATGGTCTCACATCAACTAGGCGTATCAACGGGCTATGGAGATGCCCATTAATAGATATCAATGTGAGTGAGTAGGGATTGCCATGCAACGGATGCACTAGAGCTATAAGTGTATGAAAGTTCAACAAAAGAAACTAAGTGGGTGTGCATCCAACTTGCTTGCTCACGAAGACCTAGGGCAATTTGAGCAAGCACATCATTGGAATATACAAGCCAAGTTCTATAATGTAAAATTCCCACTAGTTTATGAAAGTGACAACATAGGAGACTCTCTATCATGAAGATCATGGTGCTACTTTGAAACACAAGTGTGGAAAAAGGATAGTAACATTGTCCCTTATCTCTTTTTATCTCATTTTTTTATTTGGGCCTTCTTCTTTTTTTCTTTTGGCCTCTTTTTTCCGTCCGGAGTCTCATCCCAACTTGTGGGGGAATCATAGTCTCCATCATCCTTTCCTCACCGGGACAATGCTCTAATAATGATGATCATCACACTTCTTTTTACTTACAACTCAAGAATTATAACTCAATACTTAGAACAAAATATGAATCTATGCGAATGCCTCCGGCGGTGTACCAGGATGTGCAATGAATCAAGAGAGACATGTATGAAAAAGTTATGAACGGTGGCTTTGCCACAAATACGATGTTAACTACATGATCATGCAAAGCAATATGACAATGATGAAGCATGTCATAGCAAACGGAATGGTGGAAAGTTGCATGGCAATATATCTCGGAATGGCTATGGAAATGCCATAATAGGTAGGTATGGTGGCTCTTTTGAGGAAGGTATATGGTGGGTTTATGGTACCGGCGAAAGTTGTGCGGTACTAGAGAGGCTAGCAATGGTGGAAGGGTGAGGGTGCGTATAATCCATGGACTCAACATTAGTCATAAAGAACTCACATACTTATTGCAAAAATCTATTAGTTATCGAAACAAAGTACTAGGCGCATGCTCCTAGGGGGATAGATTGGTAGGAAAAGACCATCGCTCGTCCCCGACCGCCACTCATAAGGAAGGCAATCAATAAAGAAATGATTCTCCGACTTCATCACATAAAGGTTCACCATACGTGAATGCTACGGGAATCACAAACTTCAACACAAGTATTTCTCAAATTCACAACTACTCAACTAGCACGACTCTAATATCACCATCTCCATATGTCAAAACAATCATCAAGTATCAAACTTCTCTTTTTATGACACCTAGTATCAAACTTCTCTTAGTATTCAATGCACTTATATGAAATTTTTTATTATGCCTAAAAGCAAATTGCCATGTTGTTCTAAAGGACTCTAAAAATAATATAAGTGAAGCACTAGAGCAAAAACTATATAGCTCAAAAGATATAAGTGAAGCACATAGAGTATTCTAATAAATTCCGATTCATGTGTGTCTCTCTCAAAATGTGTGTACAACAAGGATGATTGTGGTAAACTAAAAGCAAATACTCAAATCATACAAGACGCTCCAAGCAAAACACATATCATGTGGTGAATAAAAATATAGCTCCAAGTAAAGTTACCGATGAACGAAGACAAAAGAGGGGATGCCTTCCGGGGCATCCCCAAGCTTAGGCTTTTTGGTGTCCTTGGATTTACCTTGGGGTGCCTTGGGAATCCCGAATCTTAGGCTCTTGCCACTCCTTGTTCCATAATCCATCAAATCTTTACCCAAAACTTGAAAACTTCACAACACAAAACTTAACAGAAAATCTCGTGAGCTCCGTTAGCGAAAGAAAACAAAACACCACTTCAAGGTAATGTAATGAACTCATTCTTCATTTATATTTGTGTGAAAACTACTGTATTCCAACTTCTATATGGTTTATAAACTCTATTACTAGCCATAGATTCATCAAAATAAGCAAACAACACACGAAAAACAGAATCTGTCAAAAACAGAACAGTCTGTAGTAATCTGTAACTAACGCAAACTTCTGGAACCCCAAAAATTATAAAATAAATTTCTGGACGTGAGGAATTTATCTATTAATCATCTGAAAAAATAATTAACTAAATATCACTCTCTAATAAAAAATGGCAGCAATTCTCGTGAGCGCTAAAGTTTGTGTTTTTTACAGCAAGATCACAAAGACTTTCCCCAAGTCTTCCCAACGGTTCTACTTGGCACAAACACTAATTAACAAAAAAAAGACAACCAAAACATAGGCTAGATAAATTAATTGTTTCTAAACAGGAGCAAAAATCAGGGAATAAAAATAAAATTGGGTTGCCTCCCAACAAGCGCTATCGTTTAACTCCCCTAGCTAGGCATAAAAGCGAAGATAGCTCTAGGTATTGCCATCTTTGGTAGGCAATCCATAAGTGGCTCTTATAATAGATTCATATGGTAATTTAATTTTATTTCTAGGGAAGTGTTCCATGCCTTTCCTCAGCGGAAATTGGAATCCAATATTCCCTTCCTTCATATCAATAATTGCACCAATCGTTCTAAGGAAAGGTCTACCAAGAATAATAGGACATGAAGGATATCAATCTATATCAAGAACAATGAAATCTACGGGCACATAATTCCTATTTGCAACAATAAGAACATCATTAATCTTTCCCATAGGTTTCTTAATAGTGGAATCCGCAAGGTGCAAGTTTAAAGAACAATCATCAAATTCACGGAAACCTAGCAAATCACACAAAGTTTTTGGGATCATGGAGACACTAGCACCAAAATCACACAAAGCATAGCATTCATGATATTTAATTTTAATTTTAATTGTAGGTTCCCACTCAACATAAAGTTTTCTAGGGATAGAACCTTCCAACTCAAGTTTTTCTTCATAAGATTGCATCAAAGCGTCAACGATATGTTTAGTAAAAGCTTTATTTTGACTATAAGCATGAGGAGAATTTAGCATGGATTAAAACAAGGAAATACAATCTATCAAAGATCAATTATCATAATTAAATTCCTTGAAATCCAAGATAGTGGGTTCGTCGCTATCTAAAGTTTTTACCTCTTCAATCCCACTTTTAATAATTTTACCATCAAGATCTAAAAACTCCGAATTTTTGGGACGCCTTCTAACTAAAGTTGACTCATCTTCAGTCCCATCATTATCAAGATTCATATTGCAAAACAAAGATTTAATAGGGGACACATCAATCACGTTTAGATCTTCATCCTTATTATCATAAAAACTAGAAGACCATGCTTTTATGAAGCAATCTTTCTTAGCACGCATCCTAGCGGTTCTTTCTTTGCACTCATCAATGGAAATTCTCATGGCTTTCAGAGACTCATTGATATCATGCTTAGGTGGAATAGATCTAAGTTTCAAATAATCAACATCAAGGGAAATTCTATCCACGTTCCTAGCCAACTCATCAATCTTAAGCAATTTTTCTTCAATCAAAGCATTGAAACTCTTTTGCAAAGTAATAAATTCTTTAATACTAGATTCAAAATCAGAGGGCATCTTATTATAATTTCCATAAGAATTGTTGTAGGAATTACCATAATTATTAGAGGAATTACTAGGAAATGGCCTAGAATTAAAATTATCTCTATACGCGTTGTTACCAAAATTATTCCTACCAACAAAATTCACATCCATAGATTCATTATTATTATCAATCAAAGTAGACAAAGGCCTATCATTAGGATCAATGGGAGAACTCTTATTAGCAAACAATCTCATAATTTCATCCATCTTTCCACTCAAAACATTAATCTCTTCAATTGCATGCACTTTTTTACTAGTAGATCTTTCCGTGTGCCATTGAGAATTATTAACCTTAATATTATCTAGGAGTTTGGTAGCTTCTCCTAAAGTGATTTCCATAAAAGTGCCTCCCGCGGCCGAATCTAAAAGATTTCTAGAAGCAAAATTCAACCCGGCATAATTTGTTTGTATAATCATCCATAAATTCAAACCATGTGTAGGGCAATTACGTATCATTAATTTTATCCTCTCCCAAGATTGTGCAACATGTTCATGATCAAGTTGCTTAAAATTCATAATATCATTTCTAAGAGAGATGATCTTAGCGGGAGGAAAATACTTAGAGATAAAAACATCTTTGCACTTATTCCATGAATCAATACTATTTTTAGGCAAAGATGAAAACCAAGCTTTATCACGATCTCTAAGCGAAAACGGAAATAGCTTAAGTTTAACAATATCATTATCCACATCTTTCTTCTTTTGCATATCACACAAATCGACAAAGTTGTTTAGATGGGTAGCGGCATCTTCACTAGGAAGGCCAGAAAACGGATCTTTCATGACAAGATTCAGCAAGGCAGTATTAATCTCAAACGATTTAGCATCGGTAAGATGAGCAATCGGAGTGCTAACAAAATCATTATTGTTGGTATTGGAAAAGTCACACAATTTAGTATTATCTTGAGTCAAGATGACAAGCAAACAATCCAACACACAAGCAAACAAGAAACAAACAAAATAGGAAAATTGAAAAAGAGAAGGGGAACGGAAAAAGAGGGCGAATAAAATGGCAAGGGTGAAGTGGGGGAGAGGAAAACGAGAGGAAAATGGCAAATAATGTAACACGAAGGATAAGAGTTGTGATGGGTACTTGGTATGTCTTGACTTGGCATAGATCTCCCCAGCAACGGCGCCAGAAATCGTTCTTGCTACCTCTTGAGCACTGCGTTTGTTTTCCCTTGAAGATGAAAGGGTAATGCAGTAAAGCAGCGTAAGTATTTCCCTCATTTTTTGAGAACCAAGGTATCAATCCAGTAGGAGACCACGCGCGAGTCACCTCGTACCTACACAAACAAATAAGAACCTCGCAACCAACGTGATAAAGGGGCTGTCAATCCCTTCACGGCCACTTGCAAGAGTGAGATCTGATAGAGATAATAATAATAAGATAGATATTTTTGGTATTTTCATGATATAGATTGAAAGTAAAGATTGCAAAATAAAATAGATTGGAAACTTGTATGATGGAGAATAGACCCGGGGGCCATAGGTTTCACTAGTGGCTTCTCTCAAGATAGCATAAGTATTACGGTGGGTGAACAAATTACTGTCGAGCAATTGATAGAAAAGCGAATAATTATGAGAATATCTAGTTATGATCATGTATATAGGCATCACGTCCGTGACAAGTAGACCGACTCCTGCCTGCATCTACTACTATTACTCCACACATCGACCGCTATCCGGCATGCATCTAGAGTATTAAGTTCATAAGAACAGAGTAACGCCTTAAGCAAGATGGCATGATGTAGAGGGATAAACTCATGAAATATGATGTAAACCCCATCTTTTTATCCTCGATGGAGACAATACAATACGTGTCATTTCCCATTTTGTCACTGAGATTGAGCACCGCAAGATTGAACCCAAAGCTAAGCACTTTTCCCATTGCAAGAAAGATCAATCTAGTAGGCCAAACCAAGCTGACAATTCGAAGAGACTTGCAAAGATAAACCAATCATACATAAAAGAATTCAGAGAAGATTCAAATATAGTTCATAGATAAACTTGATCATAAACCCACAATTCATCGTATCTCGACAAACACACCGCAAAAGAAGATTACATCGAATAGATCTCAAAGAGAATCGAGGAGAACTTTGTATTGAGATCCAAAGAGAGACAAGAAGCCATATAGCTACTAGCTATGGACCCCAAGGTCTGAAGTAAACTACTCACACATCATCGGAGGGGCCATGGAGTTGATGTAGAGGCCCACCGTGATCAATGCCCCCTCCGACGGAGCTCCGGAAAAGGCCCCAAGATGGGATCTCTTGGGTACAAAAGGTTGCGACGGTGGAAATAGGGTTTCGTGGTGCTGCTGGATGTTTGTGGGGTATATGGATATATATAGGAGGAAGAAGTAGGTCGGTGGAGCAACGAGGGGCCCACGAGGGTGGAGGGCACGCCCAGGGGGGTGGGCGCGCCCCCTGCCTCGTGGCCTCCTCGATTATTTCTTGACGTCCACTCCAAGTCTCCTAGATCACGGTTGTTCCAAAAAGAACACTCCCGAAGGTTTCATTACGTTTGGACTCCGTTTGATATTCCTTTTCTATGAAACACTAAAATAGGCAAAAAAACCAACAATTTGGGCTGGGCCTCCGGTTAATAGGTTAGTCCCAAAAATAATGTAAAAGTGTAAAATAAAGCCCGTTATCATCCAAAACAGATAATATAATAGCATGGAACAATAAAAAAATTAGAGATACGTTGGAGACGTATCACCCTTCCTGTGTGCCACTGTGGCAACCCCTTTGACATATAAAAGGAGGCCCGAGGCGTACTGAGGAAGGATTCAAACTTTTTGGACTGGGCATGCATCGCAGCTAGTTCAAGAACTCAAGAACATTAAATACACACAAAGCAGGACTAGGGTTTTACGCATCTCTTGCGGCTCGAACCTGGGTAAAAATCCCACCGAGTTGATCTTCTAGACCTACTCTTTGCGCAGCCCCACGCCCCACAACCGTAGAAGGGATTCCGACGAGGGATCCCATAGGTGTCGTTCCAGAACCATGAGATCTTTGGCGCGCCAGGTAGGGGGTGCTGAGGCTGTGAAAATCCGTTTTTGAGGCCAACTCATCGACTCCATTGTCGCGATGGCTCTCAAGAAGAAGGCGATCACGGCGATTGGCTCGTCTGGGGCCGAACCACCCATCCCAGCACGGGCGGGCGACAGAGAGGTCGCGGATGGTGGCGGAGACGTGGACCATGAGCATCCACGACACTCTGGCAATCGGAGCCAGGCGAGCGGCGTTGTGCGTGCCCGAGATGACGAGTCGCGCGCCGCTGTGCCCGGGGACGAGGCCGTGTTGCCCACAGGCGGCGTGGCGACCTCCTAGATGCCCCAACCGGCGCCCGCGCCACGACCTTCCCAGGCCGCGTGTGACGAGCAACGCCGCGACGTCGGTGGCTCCGGACACCGCCGCAGGAAAAGCCCTTTGTGTCACTCTCAAGACGCACCGGGCCAGCATGCGCGCCCAGAAGATGGCGGAAATGACGCACGACAGCGAGTCCATGATAGAGATCCTTCTAATGTGGTTAGAAGTCGGAGCGCATGACGGTCCATGTAGCTTTCGCCGCCACCCACGCCAGTAGAAGCGTTGGCACGCACACAACTAGTCTTCGACTTCCCTCCAACAGCGAAGAAGCTCGACGAGTGGAGGGCCACCATTCGAAGCATTGTCAACTTCACCAACAAAGATGAGTCGCGCCCAGCAAGACCATCATGCCGGCATTCTATCGAGCCGGTGCATGCCAGCGGTGGGAAGACCGGGGATGCTGTGACCACAATGCACTCTCCTCCCCCACGGCCGCGATAATAGCCGCCGGCTCGCCAGGCCGACGCCCGCGGCAACATTTCTACTGCGTCGTCTGACCCGCGAGCCTGTCGCGACCAACATCAAGTCCTTTAGGAGCAAGCTCAGGAAGACACTCGGACCACTATTGAGTGGCGGCGAGACACACGCCATTAGTCAGATAGGCACGCGGGGCCCACTATGGACCGCCTAGTGCCGGGGGGTGTCGGTGACCTACCTTATGAGGTGGGTTGTCCAGCCTTGACCCGTGAGCTGCGGCAGTTCCAGTGGACCACCCACCACACGTTCAAGCCTAAGGTCGGAGAAAAATACAATAGCAAGACTCACCCTGCGGAGTTCCTCAGCATCTACACCATCGCGATGCAAGCTGCCGGAGCTCGCGATGATAAGGTGCTTGCCAATTATTTCCCATTGGCACTTAAGCACAACGTCATGTCATGGTTGATGCACCTGCCAGTGGATTCCATCTCTTCTTGGTCGGATCTGTGCCACGAGTTTTTTGGTGCCTTTACCGGAGGCCACCAAGCTCCTGGCCGGGTGAGTGATTTGCATGTCATCCCCCAGAAGGACGGCGAGTCCGTGCGCAAGTACATACAAAGGTTCAGCCGTGTGCAGTACAAGATCCCAGATGTTCATCCTGCCGCTGTCATTAGTGCATTCCATTAGAATGTGCGCAACCGCAAGATGCACGAGGAGCTGGCGATGAACAAGGTTAAGGATGTAGCCGAGCTATATGTTCTGGCTGATAGGTGCGCTCGGGCTGAAGAAGGAAGGAAGTACCCCGACGAAGATGCCAGTGTAGAAACCGACTCCACAGACGAATACGTCGTCGCCCCGGCATAAGGGCAAGACCGTGCTTGCCGTCGAGGAATCCGGCGACCCCGGCTCAACCAAGAAGACCAAGGTTGACGACCCCGGCAAGGAAATCGCCGGGTGCGCCGCCTGCCGGGCTTTGGCGGCTGCCGACAAGCCAGGAGGCCCCGACAAGCAGTATTGCAAGATCCACCGCACCAAAGGCCACGACCTCCAGAATTGCTGGCATGTTGAGATGCTTGCAGAGTAGCAGAAAGCTGAATATGAGAGGCGCAGAAAGGAGAAGGGCCAGGATGGTGCTGAAGGGTCCGGCAAGAAGCGTGGCGGTCGGGGAGGCCGTCGTGACAAGGATAATCAACAAGAGAGGCCCGCTCGGGGCCATGACAAGAAGGAGGAGGATGATGATCATGATGAGGAGAACGAGTCCGGTGAGAATGAGTTCCAGAAAGCTACGGAGGCCATGTGCGTCGATGGTGGCGCCTCGCTGCACACCTCTCACCGCCAACTAAAGCAGTGGGCGCGCGAAGTCACTACGGCGGAGCCATCGTTCGATGCCTAGAGGCCACTGAAGTGGTCCAGCACGCCTATTTTTTTGACACCGAGGATCACCCTGGCAACACAATTGCGGTCAGGTGTTTGCCGTCATTGGTTTCCCCAACAATACGCAACCTCAAGGTGACGAAAATACTAGTTGACGGCGGGGCCGGACTGAACTTGATTTCGCCTGCTGTGATCGAAAGGCTACAGATCCCCGATGGAGATCTCGAGGAGATGGGCATGTTTCAAGGGGTCAATCCGGGGAGGAGTCAGCCGAAGGGCAAAGTCACGTTGCTCGTCACATTTCGGGGCGAGCTGAACTATCGGACGGAGAAGATCGTTTTTGATGTTGCCAAGATCCCCTTGCCTTATAATGGGATCCTCGGCCGCCCAGCGCTGCCAAAGATTATGGCGGTATCACATTACGCTTACAACATGTTGAAGATGCCCAGGCCGATGAGCATCATCACCGTCCCCTCCGACAAGAAGGACGCGCTTATCTGCACCAACCAACTCTACCGGGAGGTAGTTGCAGCAGCTGCCGCCAAGACGCTTGTACCTGTCGCTGAGGCCCGGGGAGGGAAGAAAACCGGCAAGACCTCTGCTTCTTCTGGAAAGGCCCCTTTCGGCAAGACTTTCGACCCCGGCAAGGAATCCTACACCTCCTCCGGCAAACAACGCCTCTTCGGAGCGCCGCATTACCGTTGAGGACGTGCCAGAGAGTTCCGCCAGCGGGAGAAAGAGGTCCAAGGCATCCCCGCCAGAAACTAAGAAGGTGCCTGTCAAGGAGGATGGCACGGGTGGAGCTTTTACCATAAGCTCCATCCTCGACAGCAAATAGGAAAGCACGCTCGTCGCCTACCTGTGGGCAAATGTCGACGTGTTTGCATTACAAGCATTGGACATCCCTGGCGTTCACAGGGAGGTGATTGAGCACCACCTTGCTGTCTGTCCCCATGTGCGGCCCATCAAGCAGAAGGTCAGAAATCAAGCTTTGGAGTGACAAGAGTTCATCATCGAAGAGATCAGGAAGTTGGAGGCGACATGATTGGTCAGAGGAGTGCTCCACCCCACGTGGTTGGCCAATCCAGTGGTAGTGCGTAAGGAAAATGGGAAGTGGAGGGTGTGTATTGACTACACAGACATCAATAAGGCCTGTCCAAAGGATCCTTTCCCTTTGCCACGCATTGACCAGATCATGGACTCCACTGCCAGGAGTGACCTGCTGTCATTCCTCGACGCCTACTCAGGATACAACCAGATCTTCATGATGAAGGAAGACGAAGAGAAAACTGTGTTCATCACCCCATGTGGTATGTACTGTTTCGTATGGATGCCTTTTGGGTTGAAGAGCGCGGGTTCGACATTTGCCTGAGCGGTCCAAATTGGTTTTGAGCCCCAGCTGCATAGAAATATGGAAGCCTACATGGATGATATAGTAGTCAAAACCAAAGACAAGGCCACGCTCGTGCAAGATCTAGACGAAACATTTGCCAATCTACGCAAGATCAACCTCAAGCTCAACCAGAGAAGTGTGTGTTGGGAATTCCATCTGGCAAACTTCTCGGGTTCTTTGTGTCTCAACGTGGAATCGAAGCAAATCCGGACAAGATCAAAGCAATTGAGTAGATTGAGGTGCCAAGACGAGTCAAAGATGTTTGAAGGCTTGCCAGTTGTGTCGCTGCTCTAAGTAGGTTCATCTCCAAATCTGTTGAGCGCGCCCTCCCCTTCTTCAAAGTTTTGAAGAAGGCGAGTCCAATGAAATGGACTCCGGAGGCAGAGGCGGCGCTGCAAGATGTGAAGAGGTACCTCTATTCCACGCCAATACTAGTCGCACCTAAACCGCAAGAGCCGTTGCTGCTATACCTAGCGGTAACAAATCAAGTGGTTAGTGCTGTGGCACAGAGGGAATTTGAGGAAGAAGCAGCGGTAGCAGCAGAGCCTTCGGATGATGGGCCGAAGCTCTCCCCGGCAGGGCCTGATGCCGGAAAGACGGAGCCCGCGCAAGCGGGCGAAGTCGAATAGAAGAAGAAGGTGGTGCAACACCCGATTTATTTTGTAAGTTCCCTCTTGAAGGGGGCTAGATCAAGGTATTCTGGCATATAGAAGCTACTTTTCGGCCTTCTTATGGCCTCGAGAAAGCCGCGTCACTACTTCCAAGCACATGAGATCACCGTCGTCACCTGCCTCCCTTTGCAACAAATCTTGCACCATCCGGATACCACTGGGAGGATTGTGGAGTGGGTGTTGGAACTGTCAAGCTTCGACTTCAAATTTGAAAGCACTTCAACAATCAAGAGCCGAGCCTTGGCAGAGTTCATAGCGGAATGGACCTCAATGCCAGACGAAGAAGTTAGAGAGACCACCCTTCCCGGCAAGGAGACGAGCCGTGATTGGGTCATGTACTTTGACGGAGCCTTCTCGCTGCAAGGTGTTGGTGCCGGCGTGCTGCCCGTCGCACCCACCGGAGAGCTCCTCAACTACATAGTCCAGATGCACTTTCTCGGGAAAAGTCAATGAACAACACGACGGAGTACGAGGGATTACTTGCCGGTCTCAGGATCGCAGGAGACCTCGAAATCAGGAAGCTCATCATCAGAGGTGATTCACAGCTCGTCATTAAGCAAGTCAACAAGGATTACCATAGCCCATTGATGGAGGCCTATGTGGATGAGGTGAGGAAGTTGGAGGAGCGTTTTGACGATCTAAAAGTAGAGCATGTTCCCCGAGCGGAGAACATCATTGCCAATGACTTGTCAAAACGCGCTGCCCTCAAGTTGACTGTGGAACCAGGTACCTTTGTGCTTCAATTTAACCAGCCATCCATTGAGCCATTAGCAGGATGATAACCCACAAGTATAGGGGATCGCAATAGTTTTCAAGGGTAGAGTATTCAACCCAAATTTATTGATTCAACACAAGGGGAGCCAAAGTATATTCTCAAGTATTAACAGTTGAGTTTTCAATTCAACCGCACCTGAAAGACTTAATATCTACAGCAAAGTATTTAGTAGCAAAGTAATATGGAAGTAACGGTAACGGTGGAAAAAGTAACAGTAGTAGTTTTGTAGTGATTGTAACAGTGGCAACGGAAAAGTAACTAAGCAAAGATCAATATGTTAGAAGCTCGTAGGCAATGGATCAGTGATGGATAATTATGTCGGATGCGATTCCTCATGCAACAGTTATAACATAGGGTGACACAGAACTAGCTCCAGTTCATCAATGTAACGTCGGCATGTATTTCGAATATAGTCATACATGCTTATGGAAAAGAACTTGCATGACATCTTTTGTCCTACCCTCCTGTGGCAGCAGGGTCCTATTGGAAACTAAGGGATATTAAGGCCACCTTTTAATAGAGTACCGGACCAAAGCATTAACACTTAGTGAATACATGAACTCCTCAAACTACAGTCATCACCGGGAGTGGTCCCGATTATTGTCACTTTGGGGTTACCGGATCATAACACATAGTAGGTGACTATTGACTTGCAGAATACGATCAAGAACTCACATATATTCATGAAAACATAATAGGTTCAGATCTGAAATCATGGCACTCGGTCCCTAGTGACAAGCATTAAGCATAGCAAAGTCATAGCAACATCAATCTCAAAACATAGTGGATATTAGGGATCAAACCCTAACAAAACTAACTCGATTACATGATAAATTTCATCCAAACCATCACCGTCCAGCAAGCCTACGATGGAATTGCTCATGCAAGGCAGTGAGCATCATGAAATTGGTGATGGAGGAAGGTTGATGATGACGATGGCGACGGATTCCCCTCTCCGGAGCCCCGAACAGACTCCATATCATCCCTCTTGAGAGATTTTAGGGCTTGGTGATGACCCACAAGTATAGGGGATCTATCATAGTCCTTTCGATAAGTAAGAGTGTCGAACCCAACGAGGAGCAGAAGGAAATGATAAGCAGTTTTCAGTAAGGTATTCTCTGCAGGCACTGAAATTATCGGTAACAGATAGTTTTGTGATAAGGTAATTTGTAACAGGTGATAATCCCCTAGTGCAGGGAATCATCGTAGCAATTTCCAAAGGCGGAAGTGATAAGTATGGAGCGTCGAACCCACAAGGATCTAAAGGTAAGATCAATATTCTCTCAAGCCCTATCTTCCACTGATATGTCTCTACGTACACCGAACGTTTGCTTCCAACTAGAAACGAGAAATAGACCTATGTTGTGGGTATGAAGTGGATAACTTTGTATGATATCGGAGAGCTAAAATATGAAAGTAGGTGCTATTATCATAAAGTTAGAACATATTACTAAGTATTATAAATAGCGAGTGTGGAGTAATGGTGGATCGGTGTGCGGAATTGTCCTAGGCAATTCTTAACAAGACCGGTAATCACTATTGCAGTTTCATATCAGGGAGAGGCATAAGCTAACATACTTTCTCTACTTGAATCACATGCACATATGATTGGAACTCTAGCAAGCATCCGCAACTACTAAAGATCATTAAGGTAAAACCCAACCATAGCATTAAAGCATCAAGTCCTCTTTATTCCCATACGCAACAACCCCCTTACTCGGGTTTGTGTTTCAGTCACTCACCAACCCACTATAAGCGAATCATGAACGTATTGCAACACCCTAAAGCGGGAATCCCTCATGCTTGCGCGACACAGAGGGAACCATATGACAGCACCAAAGTAAAACATAAAACTCATACTAATCTAGATCATCAATCAACCCAAAGACAAAGGATATCTACTCAAAACATCATAGGATGGCAACACATCATTGGATCATAATATGTGGCATAAAGCACCATGTTCTAGTAGGGATTATAGCGGGGTGCGGGAGAGTGAACCGCGTAAAAGAGATGAGGGTGGTGATGATGATGGTGATGCTGATGAAGACGATCACCGCGGCAAGGATTCTTCTCTCGATGGCACTCCGGTGCCACCAAGAGAGAGGAGGAGAGGTTCTCCCCCTTGTGCTTCCTCCTGCATGGCCTCCCCCTGGATGGGGAGAGGTTCCCTCTCTGGTCCTTGGCCTTCATGGTGATGATGGCCCCTCCGGCATCCTCCTCCATGCCCTCCGGTGATGATGGCCCCCTCCGGCAGGGTGCCGGAGAGGGCCTAGATTGGTTTTCGGTGGCTATGGAGGCTTCTGGCGGTGGAACTCCCGATCTAGGTTGATTTTCGGAGGTTTCTGTATTTACAGGAGAAGTCGGCAATGATTTCATGTCAGGGGGCCCTCGGGGAGTCCACGAGGCAGGGGGCGCGCCCCCACCCTCATGGGGCCCCCGTGACTCCCCTCCGGTAGTTTTCATTCTTGTTTTTTTCATATTTTCCAGAAAAAATCTCCGTTGATTTTCATCGCATTCCAAGAACTTTTATTTCTGCACAAAAACAACACCACGGTAGTTCTGCTGAAAACAACGTCAGTCCGGGTTAGTTCTAATCAAATCATACCAAAATCATATAAAAATATTGTAAACATGTCATGAATACTTTATAAATTATAGATACGTTGGAGACGTATCAGCATCCCCAAGCTTAAGTCCTGCTCGTCCTCGAGTAGGTAAATTATAAAAGAAATAATTTATGAGGTGTGAATGCTAGCAAGTGCACGAGTTTGATCAATGATAGTTCCAATCACTTTTTCTAGCATCATTGTATACAATAACAGTAGCTCATTTTCATAAAAACCTTTCATGATCAAGTAACAAACTATTCACATGATAAAGTATAGATCATAAACTTTCTTGAAACTAACAAACTATATTCTCTGTCATCAAACAATTGCAATTCATCTTATTTTCAGGAAGAATCTATGTCAGAGCTTTGATTTAGCAAACTCCATATACTCAAAAATCATTTAATCTTTCATAATTGCTAACACTCACGTGATATTTATGGGTTCAAAGTTTTAGTCGGACACAGAGAAAGATAGGGGCTTATAGATTCGCCTCCCAACCTTTTACCTCAAGGGTAATGTCAACAATAATAGTTCATGATAACTTACATCCAATTGGATATATATATATATATATATATATATATATATATATATATATATATATATATATATATTAGGATCTTTCCAACACGATGTGCTTGCGAAAGGATAAAATGTAAAAAGGAAAGGTGAAGATCACCATGAGTCTTGCATAAGGGTAGAAGATAAAAGTAAAAGATAGGCCCTTCGCAGAGGGAAGCAGAGGTTGTCATGCGCTTTTATGGTTGGATGCACAAAAGCTTGATGCAAAAGAACGTCACTTTATATTACCACTTGTGATATGGACCTTTATTATGCAGTCTGTCGCTTTTATTTCTTCCACATCACAAGATCGTATAATGCTTATTTTCTCCACATTAATAGATCATACATATTTAGAGGGCTATTTTTATTGCATGCACCGATGACAACTTACTTGAAGGATCTTACTCAATCCATAGGTAGGTATGGTGGAATCTCATGGCAAAACTGTTTTTACGGAATGTTTGGAAGCACAAGTAGTATCTCTACTTGGTGCAAATAATTTGGCTAGCATGAGGGGGGAAAGAAAGCTCAACATGTTGGATGATCCAATACAATATACTTTATTTTGGACATAAGAAAACATAACCCAATATGTTGTCTTCCTTGTCCGACATCAACCTTTTAGCATGTCATATTTTAATGAGTGCTCACAATTACAAAAGATGTCCAAGATAGTATATTTATATGTGAAATCTCTCTTCCTTAAATATTCTTTCATGAATTGTTCAAGTGACCAATTCTACGTTTGCTAACTTTCAATAAGTTTACTACCTATACTTATTCTATGTGAAGTCATTATTCCCCATGGTATAAGCATATGAAACATATATAAATTCAGATTTATGATATTCAATTATTCAACCATTTACTCATATGATATACGTGAAGCACGTGAGTAAATGACAAACTTCTCCAAAAGATAACAGTGAAGGACATTGAGTAGTTAAATGATTAACTAGCCATGGGAGGATTCTTCTTTCATTTAATAATTCAGATCCAATGATTTTATTCAAACAGCAAGTACAATTGAAAATACGCTCCAAGCAAAACACATATTATGTGACGAATAAAAATATAGCTCCGAATAAGGTATACCGATAGTTTTGAAGACGAAAGAGGGGATGCCTTCCGGGGCATCTCCAAGCTTAGGCGCTTGAGTCTTACTTGAATATTATCGTGGGGTGCCTTGGGCATCCCCAAGCTTAGGGTATTTCCACTCCTTATTCTCCTCATATCGATATCTCACCCAAAACTTGAAAACTTCAATCACACAAAACTTAACGGAACTTCGTGAGATAGGTTAGTATGATAAAGAGCAAACCATTCACTTTGGTACTGTCAAAGACAAGGTTCATAATTTTCCTCACACAATGCCTACTGTACCATATCATTTCTACAATTTATATTGAGAAATATAAGCCATAGAAACTAGAAAACAAGCAAACTATGCAATGAAAACAGAATCTGTCAGAAACAGAACAGTCTGTAATGATCTGAACATCAACCATACTTTTGATACTCAGAAAATTATGAAATAAATTGGTGGACGTGAATAATTTGTCTGTTGATCTTATGCAAAAAGAATCAGCACCGAAGCACTCTTATGTAAAGAATGGCAGCTAATCTCGTGAGCGCAAAGTTTCTGTTTTTTACAGCAAGATCACATTAACTTTCACCCGAGTCTTCCCAAAGGTCTTAGGCACTTTATTGAAACAAAAGCTATAATACATGATTAATACAGTAGCTTAATAACAATAACACACAAAAACAGTAAGGTTAAATATTGGGCTGTCTCCCAACAAGCGCTTTTCTTTAATGCCTTTTAACTAGGCATGATGATTTCAATGATGCTCACATAAAAGATAAGAATTGAAACATAAAGAGAGCATCATGAAGAATCTGACTAGCATATTTAAATCTAACCCACTTCCTATGCCTAGGGATTTTGTGAGCACATAATTTATAGGAACAAGAATCAACTAGCATAGGAAGGCAAAACAAGTATAACTTCAAAACTTTAAGCACATAAAGAGGAAACTTGATATTATTGCAACTCCTACAAGCATATATTCCTCCCTCATAATAATTTTCAGTAGCATCATGAATGAATTCAACAACATAACCATCACATAAAGCATTCTTTTCATGATCTACAATCATATACATTTTTCTACTCTCCACATAAGCAAAATTCTTCTCATTCGGAATAGCGGGATCACTAGTTCCTAAAGTTGACACTCTTCCAAACCCTCTTTAGAAGATAGTATTATTCACACTCCAAAATATATAAGTTAAGTTCATGGGGCATTCTACAATTAATATAAACTAACCAATATCCAAGCTCAAAATGTATAAGTGAAGCACACGAAGCATTTTATAAAACCGTACACAAACGATTTACGTGAAGCTCAAAGAGGAATTCTATAAGATCATACTTAAAAGATATAAGTGAAGCACATGAAGTATTCTATAAATTGATGAAGGGACATCTCATACTAGCATGGTTCTTAAAGAAAAATAAAAAAACAAAGGACACAAATCATGTGAACAAAACAAAAACCGAGGTATATCGATAATTGTTGAAGAAGAAAGATGGGATGCCAACCGGGGTGTCCCCAAGCGTAGATGCTTGAGTATCCTTAGAATATTTACTTGGGGTGCCTTGGGCATCCCCAAGCTTGAGCTCTTGACTCTCTTTATTCTTCTCACATCGGTAACTCCTCGTTCTTCGAACACTTCATCCACACAAAACTTTAACAAAACTTTGTGAGATCCGTTAGTATAATAAAGTAAATCACTACCTTTAGGTACTGTTTAAAACTCATTCCAATTTCATATTAGAACTATATCTACTGTATTCCAACTTCTCTATGGTTCATACCCTCCGATACTAGCCATAGATGCATCAAAATAAGCAAACAACACACGAAAAACAGAATCTGTCTAAAACAGGACAGTATGTAGTAATCTGGAGGTTTAGTAAATTTCTGTAACTCCAAAAATTATGAAATACATTTGAAAATTTGAAAAATTTGTACATAAGTAATGTGCAAAAAGTTTCAGACCCATTTGACTTTCTAGTAAAAAATGTAAAATCACGCGCTACAGCCAAAGTTTCTGTTTTTTGTTCTGCACATAGTAAACAAGCAATCTAATCCTCCTAAAACCAAAGCTTGGCACATTATTTTTATAATACAATGGATATATATATATATATATATATATATATATATATATATATATAATGGGATAATTATTTACAGAGAAACTTACATGACAAATTCTACATTGTTTCCGTGAGCATGAACACGAGTGCTCAAGGTTGACCCTCACTTCTTCAATGCATAACTTTCCAATCACTTCTCTTTTTGAAAAACATTTTAGGCATGAGAGGCAAGTAATTTTTCTGTATTTTCATTCTTTAATTTTTTTGTATGTTTCAACAACAACTAAACAGAAACAAAAAAGGAAAAACAAAATCTACTTAGTGAAGAAAGCAAACAAGCACACACGAGAATATCAACCCCACGCTATTGCTCCCCGACAACGGCGCCGGAAAAGAGCTTGATAATCCCCAAGTGCAGGGAATAATTGTAGCAATTTCCAAAGGTGGAAGTGGTAAGTATGGAGTGTCGAACCCACAAGGAGCTAAAGGTAAGATCAATACTCTCACAAGCCCTATCTGCCACTGATATGACTCTACGTACACCGAACGTTTGCTTCCAACTAGAAACGAGAAATAAAACTAGGTTGTGGGTTTGAAGTGGATAACTTTGTATGATAACAGAGAGCTAAAATATGAAACTAGGTGCTGTTATCATAAAGTTAGAATATATAACTACGTATTATAAATAGCGAGTGGGGAATAATGGTGGATCGGTGTGCGGAATTGTCCTAGGCAATTGTTAACAAGACCGGTAATCACTATTGCAGTTTCATATGAGGGCGAGGCATAAGCTAACATACTTTCTCTACTTGGATCATATGCACTTATGATTGGAAAATAAATGAACATTTTTTAAGGGCATTACATTGAGAAAAACATAATTTGTCTAAAAAATGAAGGGTGGAAAATGCACAAAAAATTGGTGCGGCTGGGGACTCGAACCCAGGACCGCGTTGGTTTGTGGTGTTTAGGGTTGCGCTGGTAACCGCTAGGACAAATGGCAAGACTTTGACATGGGTAGGGAAGGAAGGTATACATAGTGAGACTGTGATTTTTTTTAAAAAAAATAGTTAGACCGTGAATGTTTGCACACGCGTGAGAGTGGTTTTACTTTGTTTTGCACTTAAATTTTGGAGGGTTGGAAGGTTGAAAATGTATGTTGCACTACCACATGATTTTGGTCAGAGTGGCACTTGGTTTAGGGTTAGAGTGGCACTTGGTTTAGGATTTAAAGGGAATAAATTTGCATGTTAGTTCATGAACTTTTGTTTGAATGAAACAGAGGGCTTCTCACCCCCTCCGATTTTCATTAATGAAAACCACAAGTTCTCGAACTTCATGACTTGTTTAGGGAAGAAATGATATGTTTGGGCACGGACATTTTTTAACACACATAATAAACACTAATAACTTAGATAAGATGGAACGCACCGTACCATTACAATAACTTAGATAAGTTCACGGACAGTTCACAGACACATGACGAAACATGACACGACACGACATGACATAGAAAAGCAACAAAATAAAAAAACGAAACATGACGAGCTTGACTCCGGGCTTGACCTCCTTCTTCCACCTTGGCCGCGCGCGCCCCTTCAACACCGTCTTCATCTTCACACCTCCTCCTCCTCGTCGTAGGGAAGGGTGTGCATCTGGCCTGGAGCGGGGAAGATGCGCTCGTAGTTGCTGTAGATGTTGTAGACGGTGAAGAGGATGGCCTCGCAGCCGCACCAAAAGACTTGGCCGAGGAGCTCACGCGCGTCAAACGGGTTGGTGAAGGTGACCGTGAGCAGTAGGAGGATGCCGCCGCGGTCACGCACCTCGTTGACGGTGAACATCCTCGGCGAGCCCCGTGGGAGGTGGGCATAGCCGGCTCTGAGGAAGGCACGGGTGAGTTCGATGGAACCCCTCCACCTTGAAATAGCCCACACACGGAGCTCCCTCTCCACGAGCACGCCCAGTGGGTAGCGCAGCTCCGGCACGACAGGCGGACGGTTGAAGGTCGGCCCGTTGAACTGCATCTTCACTTGGTCTCGCTTGGGGAGGGCTCGGTCGCTTGGGTGTTTGAAGTTGTAGAGGATCAGATCTGGCTTTTGGGTGGGCGAGGAGGAGAGGCACCCCATTTATAGGCCTGTGAGTGGGAGAGGAAGAGAGGAAGGATGAGAACGGTGCGTGTATGAATCCAGACGCGTGTGTGTATCCGTTATGTTTTGCACACTTAAATTTTTGCACGAAAATGATGCATGGGGTGCGTGCGTGCATCTGAATCACTGCATAGCTCGTTGACCGGGTGGTGCATGTGAATCGCTGCCCTGAACCACTGCCCTGAACCACCTAGCTCGCCTCGCTAGCCTAGCTCGACTAGCGCACCTCGCTCGCTTGCATGCACGTCGCCGCCTCCCACGCATGCTAACCCACGTCGCCGCCTCCATGCATGCAAGGCCTGGAAAGGCTAAGACGGGCTATTTACTGCGGTCTCAGGCACAGACAATGAGACGGCCCAACGGTCCACCCAGCACGCCCGGTATTTGTTAAAAAAACAATCTCCCAGTCAATCAGATTGCATCTCGCGGATCGCCCCCTCCTCCCCACAGATTCCTTCTAGAAGGGTTAGATTGACGACCCTTGATCGCCACTAGGGTTAGATGAACAGTCCTTGTTCAGCGCTAGGGTTAGCGGGGTTTGGGAGGGGTTTGGAGCAGTCAAAGCTATGTTTGACTAGATTTCAAATGAGTATAATAAATTAAATAAAAATCAGAAAAATAAAAAACCTGCGCACATAGTCTTCTTATGTCATATACTAATGATTTAAGTTGATAAACAAGCTTTACATACATTTAAATGATAAGTTCATGTGTATTGTATGATATCTCGAGTATCTCAAACTCTCTTGTATGAAGTGAAGAGAAGTGTTTTGGGGAAATGAACATGAAAATTTCAAAAAACTCACCACAACTTCATTTTGGAGTGACTAAGAAGCATCCAGGCTTAGTTTTTCATTTTGATGTTTTACACTTGTTTAAATCTTGGTCAAAGTTAAGTTTGACCAGAATTCAAATGAGAAAAACAAATTAAAAAAATCAAAAAATGGAAAAACCAGCGCACATAGTGTGTACATATAGAATATATGTGTAGGAAAGTTATTTGGCTGATTTAGACAAGGTCGAAAAAAAACCTTGCTTAGAAATGAGGCCGTTTACCCTACCTTTGGACCCCTCTTTTTGCACATTTTTCATGAAACATCACCACAACTTCATTTTGGATTGACTAAGAAGTATCCAGGCTTAGTTTTTAATTTTGATGTTTTAGACTTGTTTAAATCTTGGTCAAAGTTAGGTTTGACCAGAATTTAAATGAGCAAAACAAAATTCAAAAAAATTAAAAAAAAGGAAAAACCATGTGCTCATTCGAACATCATCCAACAGATATTTAAACATCATGTCAAACATACTTCTAACATAGGTCCAACATCATCCAACAGAAATACAACATGTCAAGTGATAAATGTTTCATAATACAACATCATCCCTTATTCATAATGTTTCATAATTATTCATAGATAGCGTTGGGGCTTCTGTCTGTTCCTTGAGCTTCTTGCCATCACTTTGCTCCTCATGCACCTTGTGCTCATTGTTTCTTCTCTTCTACTCTTGGTTGTCGGTACCTTGTGCATCTTCTTCAAACCTACCATAGAGCTGTCCAAAACATAAACGCTAATTAGATCATGTCAAGTGATAGATGTACAGTAGTATTTGACCCTTGCAAGATTTACATACCTAGCAGAACTCATAACAACAGAAGGTTGGTCACCATTTGGAGCCTCACTTGGATCATCATTTGGAGCCTCACTTGGATCACCATGATCACCATTTAGAGCCTCACTTGGATCATCACCATTTGGAGCCTCACTTGAATCATTATTTGGAGGATATTTTGGATCATCGTCAAAATCATGCGGCTGTTGACTATCATCATTTGGAACCTCGTCAAAATCCTCATCTGATGCAACTGGCTGTTGACCATCCTTTTCATCATCTATTAAGGCAACCGGCTGCTGACCAACATTTTCATTGAAGCCTTCATTGAAACTCTCTCTGAACGCTGGATCTACCGTGTTATCACAATACTTACCAAAATGACCAGACCCACCACACCTTGTGCACTTATGCTTCCTCGCTCCAAGTCCAGCTCCTTTGCTGTGAGGTCTGATCCGACTCTTCCATGGTCTACCTGCTGCTCTCTTCGGGATTGGAGCGCAAAGCTTGAATCCAGGGTCCACCATGTCCCATTGTTGTTTTCCCTCCATAGCAGGCAAGGCATAAGCATATGTGGCTTTGAACCTTGCAACAGAGTAGTAATCATGCACATACTGCTGTATGTTCCCTGCTGGACCTGGGAGAGAAGTGATGAAAAACGAGGCATGAATGCATGGCAACCCAGTTATCTGCCATTGCTTACAACTGCAAGTTCTAGCTTCTAAGTCCATTGGATATCTCCATTCCCTCTTCTCTTTACCAAAATATGATATCTCTGCTGTGGTACCCGAGCAAAGAGTCATGTTCATTTCCAAGCCTGTTGTCTTCTGCTTCAGTTCATTCATCACGGCAGGGATGAGAATGTGGCCCATGAATTTTGCCTCGGCTATTCCTGCACGATAATGAAATTTCTGCATGTATTCTATCCTTATCCTGTCAAGCAAATCCACCACATAATGACCCTTTAGTTTCCGGATCGTTGAGTTGAAAGACTCTGCTAGATTATTGTGCACATAGTCAACTTTGCTCACTTCACTGAATTGGCTTCTGGCCCATAACTTGGAGTGGTGTGTTTCCAAGTATTCTTTCACTTTGGGAATCATGTATAACTGCCTCAAGTGGTAGTTGTGCTTCTTCACACTGCATGTCAAAGATGCTGGCCATAAATTGTCGGTATACACCTTTCCTTTGAATTTCTTCATGAAATTTGCAGCAAGGTGACGCATGCATTCCCTATGCTCTACTCCAGGGAACACATTGTCCATGGCCACTTCTAAACCTTTGCAGGCATCTGTATGAATGACCAACCCATTGGGATGTGCAATAGCCCGGCGGAGATTATGCAAAAACCAAGTCCAGCTCTCCTCAGACTCTGTCTCCAGCACACCATAGGCAACTAGAAATACAAAACTCTGTGCATCAACTGCAGAAGCTTCTACTAACTGTCCTTTAAACCTCCCTGTGAGAAAAGTGTCATCAATAGCCAAATAAGGCATGCAGCCTACCAAAAAACCCCGGCGACAAGCCTCAAAGCAGACAAAAACCCTCCTAAATCATTCCTTGGTCTTTGTCACTCCCCTGAATGTGTACTCCATGGTGTGGTGATCAATATCTACAATACTACCTGGGCTTGTCCTCTCCACTTCACCTTTGAATGAATACAACAATTGAAAACTGTCCTGCCAATTATCATAAATAGAATCCATAGCATGTTGTTTACCATTGAACAACCTCATGTATGGTAAATCTATCTTGAACTTATCTTTGATGTTCATCTGCAATTCCTTTGGACCCACTTGCTGGTTTTCTTTCACCCACTTCTTTACTTCTTCTGCCACCCATCTTGACTTGGCTCTACTGATTGTATCCTTCCTAAGGGTTGATTCCTGGCATGTGTGCTTAAAAGGGTTCACTTTGACCTGAACATTAGTGTTACTCCGCATTTTAGATGCAAGCAGCCTCCATGGACAACCTTCAGTCGGACAGTGCACTCTGTAACGTACTTGATCGCTCTTGTCAACTTTGAAAGTACGTTCTACCTTGATGCAGTATGTCACAAGTGCATTTCTACACTCATTCATGGATGCAAAAACTATACCTTCTTCCATATGAGGGTTCAAAGGGTCCCATTCAACAGCTACAAGGTCTTCGTCCTCACCCATCGCGTCATCAGCCACACGGACTGCATTGTGAGCCTCATCTTGGTTTTCAGTCCGAGGTGCCCGTCATAAATTCCGAATAACATCAGAATATAGCTTCTCTTCATCAACCCCAGAATTGAAGCCATCAGGCTCCACTTCAAGGGGGACCCTACTGCTGTTGCCCACACTTGTCGAGCCACCACGTCGCCGTGCACCAACTGAACTGTTCTGGCTAGAGATGCCATTACGACGACTTGGTTCTCCCTGAGATGTTGCACCCGCCATCCTAGGTCCAAATGCTTGCTCAAGCACATCAACTTGCAGCCTCACTTGAAAATTATCTTTCTCTTTATGCCTAACAAACATGGTAGTTAGCTCTCCATCATTACTAACTGTCACCCAATTCTTTTCCCCATCATAGTATTTGTATACCACTTCATCAAGCAAACCCCAAGGATATTGGCTACAAATTACCTCCCCAAATTGTCTGAAACTCCAATTACTAGCCATTGGCAACCGATAATCAAAACCTCCTTGGTATTTCTTCTTATCCTTTGCATCGAACATGTACCGGTCCCTTCTAATGTGCACCATGAAAGCAAACCGCAACTACATCCTAACCGGCGAAAAACAGAGACACAATCAGCACACTAATTGGGCAAACCTACTCGAATCGAGTGTTCAAATGCACAACTAAGCTCAATCTAAACAAGAGGCGAGACTTACCCCTCGGGAACCCAGTCGTGAACGCGGCGGATCTCCGGCCCGATGCCTGCCTCACCAAATACTCCGGGGTCGCCGCTGCTCACCATTTCGCCCTAGGGTTGTTCCTCCTAGTTCAAATAGCTCCAGCAACCCCCCACCTTTGAGCGCTCCGGCCGGGCGCATGGAAGGAGGCCGCGCCGCGGATCGAGCAGGTGGCGGGCGCCCCACCCGTGGCGTCGCAGGAAGGTGGTGGGCGTCACAGGTAGCTGTGGAGCGTAGGCACGGGGAGGTAGCGGCGGAGCAGGCCGTGCATCTGGTGGCGGGGCAGGTGCTGGCCGCGGCGCAGGTGGCGGCGGCGGCGGCACAGGACAGCCGACCGGGCGGATGGGTGTGAGCTAGAATGATTGGGGGATTTAGTTGCACGGGCCTACATGTCAGCTCCGGACCCACGTCCACGCGGTCCTACGTGTAAGCTCCGGACCCACAACCACTAACGCCGGCGGACAGAATGGACTCAAATATGGCTGTTTGGCCTCGTCATAGTTGCTGTGCTCGGACTAGGGGCAAAACTGAGGACAATTCGCATTTGAGGGCAAAACTGAGCACATGGACACCACTGAGGGCAAAAGGATAATTAACCCTACAACAAACCACATGGAAATCATTTTCTTTTGAAGAAAGACGGCATCCACGTGAAAATATTTTGTCTTCTTTTTGCCACCTGTATAGTTTCAGCTTTGGGGACGTACATACTTATATATTATGCATGGATGCCTACCTTAGCATAGGATACAAAGAAGTATGGTCCCTCGCATGTAGATAATTCTTTTTTTTAGTTGCCCGTGTAGATACTTACCAAGTACTGTAAGATTACATCGATAACTTGCATACAACGTTGGATAACAGGAGTTGGCCTACTTCCAAAGAAAGCAAATTCAGAAAATCCATAGGAAAGCATTCAACCAACAGAATATAAATGGCGTGATAAACGGCGCCACAAACCCTAACCTTTTTATATGGGAAAATTTTGTTTTTGCCACTCTAAATTTTCCCAATTTTCCTTATGTCACTTTTGCCACTCTTAGTTTTTGACAATTGTCACAAATGCCATTCCTGTGGCAAAAACAAAATTTTCAGAGTGGTAATTGTGATACATTTCAAAAACTAAGAGTGGCAAAAATGAAATAAAATTATTTTGCTTTTGCCACGAAATGGCAATTGTGATAATTGTCAAAAGCTAAGAGTGGCAAAAGTGAAATGTCAAAATCTAGAATGGCATAAGGAAAATTGGCAAAATCTAGAGTGGCAAAAACAAAATTTTCCCTTTTTTATAGCTCGATAGTTCATTTTCTAGCAAAAAATACTTTCTTGAACTGTTTGACCGATAAGTGGGCTTATACAGTGCCGTTTAAATCCCTACTGACAATCTGGGTATTTAGCATCAGATATCTATTTCTTGGGACAAGGTGTTGGCGCCAAAGACACCTATCATTTACTTCAAATAGAAGTTACATTTCTGATATTACCATTTGTAATGGTCTTGCCGCTTCTGGGTGGGCTGACTTCTTCCCCTGCTGCTGAAATGCAGATGCTTCACTGCTAGTGTTCTTCAATTCAAATGAAGATACCAATTCGTGTCTGACTAGTTGCTATTGTATTGGATCATGCATCAGATCTCATTCAAAATGAATGGTCTCCCTCATTTTTGGTTGTTCAGCATGCACCGTATCTCATGCAGAACCCTGAGTACCTCGTGTATGGATTTTCTTTACCTTACTGGAAGTAGTGCATGCCATCTAATCACTCTGAAAAGCAAAAATAAAATAAAAACTGAGGATAAATTACTTGCTCCAATAAATACAAAAATGTCATGTTAAAAGATAATGTGAAAAGGGCTACAATCAGATAGATTTGGCATTATTGCTGGAACTGAAGGGGGAAGCAAGGATCACTAAAAAGTTGCAGCAGGTTAAGAACTTACAAATATGTATGAAATCTTTTTTGCAGGTCATATGAAATCCTATTTAAGTCACCATGAACTAATGAATACATTTTTACTGATGCATTCAGGTCAAAGAAAATAGCTGGTTGCTTTCATACTTCTTTTTTGTGAAAGGTTTCTTTCATTAATGGAAGATAAGATTGTCATAATTACATAATAGGAAATTACAAGAATCAAATATTGCAGCTAAATTATATAAGAGCACATCAAAAGCTGACATGTTCAAAATATTCATGGCAGACATGTCATTTTGGATCTTATAAACATACCAGCAATAGTAATTGCAGGATAAAAACATGCTTCGTCTCTTTGTACTTTGTTTATTTGAATCAAACCATTATCAATCATCTACTATCAATCTTTGGTTACACAAAACATAACATTCATCTAAGATAACCTTAGTGTGTGAGACAAAATAGCAAATCTTAATGATCTAGCATAGTGGTGCAACCCAATCAGTATGATACTGGAACATTCTTTGGCGATGCAGACAATTTTAAAAGAGCAAATTGCCAAATATGATAGGCTGAGATGTGCAGCTGTTGCAATGTTAGTATACACTAGCAGTGTCAACTCCTAATGTGTTATGTTACCTCTTACAAACTCTAAATATGCTACATGCTTTCTTTTGTATCTCTGGCTGCTTTTGTTTCCTAATACCATATTTAGTTAAGTCGACTACATATGAGATTTCCACAACATATAATAGATGTGGTTACCCCAGTTTCCATCCACATTAAAAATTGGATATCATGGCTAAATCAACATAAGAGATGGCTGACATCTTAACTACTACAAAACTTGTTATGCAGCCAGAACCCGAAATTTCATGTCATAGTATTTTGAATACTAAAATGGTAATAGCAGTATCCAGCTTAAAACTTGCTTTCATATGCAATGTATCCTGCTTTTTTTCACTACACATTTAGCAAGTCCGACGTCAGGATTGCAGAAATAGCAGATGAGCGTAGCCAAAATCTTTCAAATACAGTGGCTTAAGTCAATAAATTTACACGAGGTCTCGACAAATGAACTTTCACATATTGTTGTGCAAGATGTCTAAAACAAACAAACCCAGGTGAAAACAGTAACACCACCTTGATTATAAAAAGCTCCCCAGATTCATCCTGAGTAAATAAGGCTTGAGCTCACATAATGCCACATCAGGCTACAACATAAACAGAAACAACAATGAAAATCTGTAATTTATCAGCTCCCCTTGCATTCAAACTACACGTTGGCAACGTACAAAGTGGATTAAAGAGCACAGAACCTTTTTCCAATGAATGTGCGTGTAAGTATTGTATGGATTGTAGGGCTGAAACACAAAATTGGACTCTGCCCTAGAGATTTATTCTATCAGGTTAGCATTTGAGAAAGGCCATGTTCCACCTTGTGAAAATCTAATGGACACTGAATTCGAAAACAATGATTTAGTTGAGGCCAGAAAAATGAATTAACTACATAATAAAGTTGTAACCTACTCCAAAAGCAAACAAGACCAGTCGTAACATTGAAGGAGTACTCTTCTTGCCACTAGCAATACCGGGCTGCAAGTTGCTTTTCAGAATACCATCATGGAAATCAAATTCTAACGAATCTCCATTAAAATTCGTTCAGCTATGTTGGTGGATTGATTTAACATAGACGAGCTATTTCAACCAAGTCTACCTAAATCATAACATACACACCATATCAAAGAATTGGGTGAAACAATTAAATGCAAGAAAAGGAGAAGACACACACTTGGTGATTTTTCACAATCAGAACTGCTACCATAGTCGAGATTCACATATAGGAGAAATTTCCTGACCTATTGAGGCACTAATGGGCAGGCTCTGGAGGTTGGGGTGACGGGTGGCGCTCAAGTAGGGAGGTAGCGATCGATTCTAGTGGTTTCTGGTGGAGAGAGAGCTAGGGATATGGCCTTCTCGATTCCAACTGATGACGTCGCAGAGGAGAGCAAGGGGCTGATTCCCCTGCGTACAGCCGCCGCAAGGCCGCCGGCCGTCGTGAAGCCTCCTGCATTCCTGCTCGCCTCGACGCTGCCACCGGCCAACGGGGTCACGCCCAGTGCCACAAGCAGCCGAATCCAGCCGTAGATCCCGCCGTCTCGCCACCGAAACCTGCCTCCGCGTGCCGCCGAAACCGCTCGCCGCTTCCCCTCCCAGATTGAATCGGCCTAAAAATTGCGGGGACGTGGGTTAGCTCCTAAACGGCGAAAAATTAGTCACAAGCGATGTAATAAAAGTTTTTTATGAGGGTCACAAGGAGCGATTGCGATGAAGTCCACCGGCTAGGTCGTTCGACCGGGTTAAGAATTACTTATTCTTCACTTTGGGTTATTAATAGAGTTCTATATATATATATATATATATATATATATATTGTCATATGATTTCTTATGCTAAAGTAACAATTCATTCACAATTTCAAGTATGAATTAGAAACTTCATTGAAAACTAACAAACTATAATCTCAGTCATTGAAGCAATTGTAATTTATCATAACATTAGAAAGAGTCAATATAAGAGCTTTTTACCAAGTGCACATACTCAACTATCATTTCGTCTTTCACAATTGCTAACACTCATGCAATATTTATGGGTATTAAGTTTTAGTCGGACACAAAGAAAGCTAGGGGCTTATAGTTTTGCCTCCCAACCTTTTACCTCAAGGGCAATGTCAATAATAATAGTTCATGAAAAGTCACATCCAATTAGCTATATATATATATCAGGACCTTTCAAACACATTGTGCTTGCCAAAGGATAAAATGTAAAAAGGGAAGGTGAAGATCACCGTGACTCTTGCATGATGTATAAGACAAGAATAAAAGATAGGCCCTTCGCAGAGGGAAGCAGAGGTTTTCATGTGCTTTGATGGTTGTATGCACAAAATCTTAATGCGAAAGAACGTCACTTTATATTGCCACTTGTGATATGGACCTTTATTATTCAGTCCGTCGCTTTTATTTCTTCCACATCACAAGATCGTATAAAGCTTATTTTCTCCACACTAATAAATCATACATATTTAGAGAGCAATTTTTATTGCTTGGAACAATGACAACTTACTTGAAGGATCTTACTCAATCCATAGGTAGATATGGTGGACTCTCATGGCAAAACTGGGTTTAACGATATTTGGAAGCACAAGTAGTATCTCTACTTGGTGCAAACAATTTGGCTAGCATGAGAGGGAAACACAAGCTCAACATATTGGATGATCCATGACAATATAATTTATTTCGGATGAAAGAAAACATAACCCATTACGTTGTCTTCCTTGTCCAACATCAACTTTTTAGCATGTCATATTTTAATGAGTGCTCACAATCATAAAAGATGTCCAAGATAGTATATTTATATGTGAAAACCTCTCTTTCTTTATTACTTCCTATTAATTGCGAAGATGACCAAAACTATGTTTGTCAACTCTCGACAAATTTTATTCATCATACCCTTTATATGTGAAGTCATTACTCTCCATAAGATCCATATGATCTCTTTATTTCTATTTATTCTTTCTCTTTTCTTTTTATTCCCTCAAGATCATAGTAAGATAATCAAGCCCTTGACTCAACACTAATCTTTATTTTATATAGCTCACAGACTCGATTACATAGAAGGATCATAAAGCAAAAATTCAAAACTAGATCATACTAAAACTTTATTCCACTGGATCAAGATATTACCAGAAGGATCGAACTAAGAAAAACGGTAAAGATAAAAGTGTGATGGTGATACGATACCGGGGCACTCCCCCAAGCTTGGCAGTTGCCAAGGGGAGTGCCCATACCCATGTGCTTATGTCTCTTTCTTCGGAGGTGGTGATGACGGAGTTGTTGATGGCGTGTGCTTCTTCCTTAATTTGCACTTGAGAATAGAATTTGCTCCCTTAGGTCATTGATCTCCTTCTCAAGGCTTAATATCTTTTTCCATAGTTCCTGTTTATTCTCCTGCAAGAGGCGAAAAGGGATAAACTTGATCTTTGGTTTCTTTGCTCTATCGGGGAGGCTTGACTTTTTGAACTCCACATGCATGTCCCCAGGTTGAGGTAATGGGACTTCATCTTCATCTGAGCTCGTCTCCTCCTTCCCCCTAGGCTCATAGTCTTCTTCTTCCTCCATGGTCCAACCACAATGCTCCAAGTCCCCATAGACCTTATGATCTGCAAGGTAATCAGCCACATAGCTTTCTCCCTCCGAATCTTGGGATGACATATTGCTCTAATCTGCAGCAGAAACATCTCGAAACAAAAATAGAGGATGTTTTCATGGCTCTTCTCTTTTCAGCTTTATCTTCATTAGCCAAGCATCGTTGCCCTCATTGTTAGAGGAGGGAGATGACATGATGCGACAACCCTGGCAGAAAACAGCTCGAAACAAAAGAAGGAGATATTTGCGTGGTACGGTGATTAAAACCTTTGGGAGGTTATATAATGATTTTTTACCGACCAAAAGAGGTATCGTGCAAGAAAACAGAGTCCGGAGAGCACACAAGGTGCCCACGAGGCAGGGGGGCGCACCCAGGGGTAGGGCGCACCCTCCACCCTCGTGGACGCCTCGTGTCCTTGCCGGACTACTTCTTATTTTCTTAAATATTCTAAAATAGAGAAAAATTGCTATTAGAATTATTTTGGAGTCAGTTTACTTACCGTACCACATACCTATTCCTTTTCGGAGTCTGAAACGTTCTGGAAAGTGTCCTTTATGTATTCCTCTGGGGTTTCAATAACATTAGTTTCAACATTTATGGGATTACATGAGATATAATGTTTGATTCTTTGACCGTTCACCACCCTCGGATTTGTGCCTTCGAAGTTGTTGTTTTTTATGGCACCGGAACGATATACCTCCTCGATGACGTAAGGACCTTCCCATTTAGAGAGGAGTTTTCCTGCAAAAAATCTTAAACGAGAGTTGTATAACAATACATAATCACCTACATTAAACTCACATTTTTGTATCCTTTTGTCATGCCATCTTTTAACCTTTTCTTTAAATAGTTTGGCATTCTCATAAGCCTGGGTTCTCCATTCATCAAGTGAGCTAATGCCAAAAAGCCTCTTTTCACCGGCAAGTTTTAAATCATAATTGAGCTCTTTAATGGTCCATAATGCCTTATGTTCTAGTTCGAGAGGTAAGTGACATGCTTTTCCATAAACCATCTTATACGGAGACATACCCATAGGATTTTTATATGTAGTTCTATAAGACCATAATGCATCATCAAGTTTCTTCGACCAATTCTTTCTAGATCTATTAACAGTCTTTTGCAAAACTAATTTAAGCTCTCTATTGCTCAGTTCTACTTGATGTAACATCCCAAATTTTCAATTTGGAATGTTATACATAGATCATTCATGCATACCATATTTTATAGCATTTCGTTTCTCGATCCTCGAAAACCTAGGCAACTCAAGGACCCCCAGAGAGAGTTGGGGATTTATTTGTTTACATATTTGAATTCTATAAAATATTGAAACACGGATTTTGGTTTTAATTATTTTTCTCTCCAAAAATATTTCATATTATAGAACTATAAACAGTAGGGTAAACCCCCACTGCAACTTTTATTAAATAAAAAAGGGAAAGAACACAATGTCTTAAGGGCTTGAGGTAAGCCCAGAAAAGAGAAAGAAAGAAAGAAAGAAGAGAAAGAAGAGAGAAAAAGAAGAACTAAAAAAGAAGAAGAAAAAAAGGGAGAGAAACTATCAAAAAAATCTATACTACCCCTATAATTACAAGATGGACTCTAACCAAGCTGAAAATTGTGGCAGTAACTTATTCTTCATCCCGAATTTCAATAACTTAAGCTCTTCCAAATAGATGTGTTTCCAACCCTGAAAAGAGGGATTAATATGTTCAAAGATCTTGTTGTTTCTAGATATCCAAATATCCCAAGAACCTAGTATAATAATCTCCATGAAGAAAGGAAGCTGCAGTTTGTCTTTACGGTCTTGAAATACTTCCAACACTGACAGGTTGCTTGTTCTAGTTGGGCAAATGTAATCCCAACATTGTGCAGCAAAAGGGCAACTCCAAAAAAGATGATGTAAAGTCTCCTCCTGATGACAATTTCGAACAACATAGTTATAATCATCCAGCTCAAAGTTTTTTCTTCTTAGTAGATTCCTAGTATTAACTCTGTCATGCAACAGTTGCCAGACGAAAATTTTGTGTTTAGGTTGACATGAGATGTTCCATATCCAACTGAAATGAGGTGGAGTTATCTTATATCCAATTAACACCTTATAAGCTTTGATTGAGGAGTAAAATTCATTGCCCCATATGTAGCTCCATGTGTCCCTCAACTGCAAGTGCTCTGAGTTTCTCAAAGAGATGCAAATATTTTCCATTTCAAGGAATTCCTCATAAGCTTGGGCGGTCAGTGGTAGGTGAAATAGATCCTGGAGATACTCAGTATGGATGACTTGATTGACAGTAATAGAGGCATTTCTGGCAAAAGTAATGAGGTGGTGAAATTTGTGTTTCATGACAAAGTCATGCCAACAATCATCCCAAAACAAAGCACTTTGACCATCTCCTACATTACATTTAGCAATTGCTTTGTATTGATCAATAAGAGCTAAATTTGACTTCCACCAGAAGGATCCCTCCCTGCTGTTGCCTGGCAGATTCCCAGTACGGTAGTATGTCTCCCAAACAAGATTTACCCAGGGAATATCATGTTTGTTGAAAAACTTATGAAGATTTTTCATGAGCAGTGTCTTGTTGTGTGTGAAAATATCCATGACTCCTAAACCTCCTTGACTCTTGGGTCTACAGACAGTTTTCCATTCCACAAGTGCTGGTCTACGATCCCTCAAATCAGGGCTCCTCCACAGGCAATGTCTCAAATATTTAATGATCTATTGCTTGATACTAACAGGAACATCTAGGCAGCACATGAAGAAAATGGTTAATGAAGCAAACACTGATTTTACCAATAGTAATTTTCCTGCTTGGGTCATGAATGTAGATAGTCCAGCAAGTCTTTTGGCAATTCTTTGAACTAGTGGCAAACATTGCTCCATAGTTGGTTTGTAAATTCCCAGAGGTAATCATAAGTATGTGAAAGGGAAGTGACCTCTTGAGCACTGCAATGTGTTTGTGAATATATCTGCTCTGTCCTCTGCAACATTTATGGGCACCATGACTGACTTACCATAATTGCCAAAATAATTGAAATATTTCATATTAAAATATATGAGAGGAGATAATATGACTTCTCCAAAATAATTGAAATATTGGAGGAAAAATATTAAAATCAAATATTTGCTTTTATTCAGATTTTATTGCTATTAGAAAAATTGCATGTTTTCCAAAATTGCATTTTAGGGCCAAGAAAATGTTCATCTCGTTCTAAATATTTTATTTAGACGGTGAAAATTTGTTTTGGCATTTTTAGATTTTATTTTATTTTATAGGATTTATTTAAGTTCCGGTGAAATTATTAAAAAAAACTCAGCGCCCACTGGGCCGAAGCCCAGCCGAGCCGGCCCAACCGCCCCACGCCTCGTCTCTGACTTGGAGACCGCGAGCGCCGCCGCCGCTAGCCGAGTCCGGTCGGGACTCCTCCTCCCCGCGCCGCCTTGCCCCCTCCCCCAAGCACCCCCTCCTTAAATACACTACCCCCGCACCCCACCCCGCCACCCAACCCGAGCTGCCCCGCCGTCTAGACCGCGCCGCCGTCGCCTGCCGCCGCCACCCCGCACCACCCGCCGCCGCAGCCCCGCTTCGCCGGAGCCGCCCCGCCTCGTCGGACCTCGCCGGAGGTAAATGCCGCCATTCGGTTTTTTTTAGAAAAAACTAGGTTCATTTTTTCAGATCGGTTCACCGATTTTCTCGGTTTAGTTTATATAGCGGACGTTCGTCCGTACATTCGTTTTAACGAATGGTTTTCGCTTTTTAGTTACAGACAACGAATGTTCGTTCGTTAGCCTGTTCATCAGTTTTCTTTTCTCGGATTTTCCACGATTATTTCCAATCGCGATTTCTGATCCAATTTTCGTTTCAGTTTATCTTTTCGCTCGTTTATCGGAATCAGGCGATTCAAGCGCCTAGATCTTCGTCTCGAAACCCTCTTTCTGTTTAATCATCTTGAACAAGATTTTGGTACTGTAAAATTTGACTTTAGTACAGATTAGTAAATAGATCTTGTTTCTCTCGCAGTTTGAGTTTCGTTGCTCCGTTTGATTTGATTTTTTTCGCAAACCGGTTTTCTTAAGTTGAACTTTCTGGTTAGATCTTCTTATTTGAGATTACCCCTGTTTCTTTGCTTCACTGCTTATGTATGCTATTGTTTGTTTGCGATAGAACATCCAGAGTGCGAAGTGTGCTACTACGAGTCCCTATGTTTTGTGGATCGTCAGCAAGGCAAGTAGTAGATTGATCATACTCCTTCCATACCCAGTTTTTATGCATTAGTTCCAATCCTCAAACATTGCATGATTAGGATGTGATTAACATGTGGGACAGGAAGTATTTGATGAGGTAGAACCTATTGCCCTATTATATTCAAACCCTGGGAGTTACTTCTACGTATTGCTTATATTGCTATGCTATGCTCGTAGATGTGGTTTTGGTGAGTGAATCCATGACAGATGTGAGATTGTTAATTAATGGTTCAACTTAAGGTGGCAACTTTAATACACATCTGGGTGGATTGTTTGTTGGGCACCTGGGGAATCCAGTGTTGTCCTAGGATATCCCAGAGTACCCGTGTGATCATCCTAAGGTCCGCCACCCAGGCTCAAAGGGAATTGAGATATTTTCATGCTAGAAACTTCCGTGTGCAGCCACAAGCTATTATGGGCTCTAGCATAGTTGAGTAAGTTGCGTGAAGCTTCCAAAGAGGTGGATCAGCAGGTAGAGGGATGTAGGTTGGTATGGTCTGACCGGAGTAAGGAGTTAATGCTTCTGAAAGACTGTGTCTCGGTCATCCGTTTCTCAAACACCATGTAGTGCGAGAAATCCAAAAGAGGAGATCGAGTCTTGTGGGGAAAAGTGTGGAAACCTCTGCAGAGTGTATAAACTAATCATGGTTAGCCCTGTCCCTGGTTATGGACATCTTGAGTATCTAGTACTTGGAGTATCCTAAGTATCTCATCACTATTAAATAATATTGTTGGGTTGTTAACTACTTTAATTGGGATTGAGTTGGAGGAACCTTCTCAATGATGTTTCAACAACCATGATTGTTAAATAAAATATATTCCTTTATTGTAGGGAAAAATTGGCTTTTCGCAAAAACCAAAACCATAGAGCTTTCCACCAGCCAAATATGCATGTAGTGATAGCATTGTTCTGTTCTTGCTCTACTGTGTTATTCTGCCAGCATATTCCATGTGCTAACCTGTTTTTGGGCTGCAACGTATTATGTTGCAGACTTTTCAGACGAGGAGTAAGGTTCGTTAGGTCGTTGCCGTGCAGCTCAGCTATGCCGTTGGAGTTGATGGACTCACTTTATCTTCCAAGCCTTCCGCTGTTATCGTATTAGATGGCCTTAAGCCATATTTATTATAATAAGTTCTCTTTTGAGACATTCGATGTAATAAGTGTGTGATTGCTACTCTGTTATAAATCCTCGAGTACTGTGTGTGTGTCAACATTACCGATCCAGGGCTGACACTGAAGCACAGAGACTTGACTGTTTGAGGTCGGGTCGCTACAAGACGGTATCAGAGCACACGCTGAGTGTAGGACTCGACCACTAAGCTAAAGCCCTAGATCACTATTCTCTTCTCACTTCTGACTCCTCTCCATTTTCTATTCTTTAGGATGGCAGACACAAGGAACAAGTTTTCACAACCGGATGAAGACGCCCCCTTTGGATGACACTTGAAGGAAGTCACTAGGTACTTGAACATTGGAATACCAAGTGAGGTAGTCCTGGATTAGGGGGTCTCCGGACAGCTGGACTATATCCTTCGGCCGAACTGTTGGGCTATGAAGATACAAGATTGAAGACTTCGTCCCGTGTCCGGATGGGAGTCTCCTTGGCATGGAAGGCAAGCTAGGCAATACGGATATGAAGATCTCCTCCCTTGTAACCGACTTTGTGTAACCCTAGCCCCCTCCGGTGTCTATATAAACCGAAGGGTTTAGTCCGTAGGACAACATACAATCATACCATAGGTTAGCTTCTAGGGTTTAGCCTCTATGATCTCATGGTAGATCAACTCTTGTAATACTCATATCATCAAGAACAATCAAGCAGGACATAGGGTATTACCTCCGTCAAGAGGGCCCGAACCTGGGTAAACATCGTGTCCCCTACTTCCTGTTACCATCCGCCTTAGCACAGTTTGGGACCCCCTACCCGAGATCCGCCGGTTTTGACACCGACATTGGTGCTTTCATTGAGAGTTCCACTGTGTCGTCACCATAAGGTTTTATGGCTCCTTCGATCATCGATAGCGATGCGGTCCAGGGTGAGGTTTTCCTCCCCGGATAGATCTTTGTATTCGGCGGCTTTGCACTGCGGGCCAATTCGCTTGGCCATCTGGAGCAGATCGAGAGCTACGCCCCTGCCATCAGGTCAGATTCGGAAATTTAAACTACACTGCCGACATCCGCGGAGACTTGATCTTCGACGGATTCGAGCCCGTGTCAGGTGCGCTGCATAGTCACAACGAGCACGATGTAACTCTGCCGTTGGACAGTGTTCGGGAGATCGCACTTGCAACTACTCTGGCGTTCAATCCGGAGCAAATTGCGCCATCCATGGACGGAGGGATAGACCCCGCCATGGAGGCCGCACTCTCAGTGGTGATAGAGCCGGATACTGACTTCAGCCCTTACGAGAGCCGTGTCGCGAAACCACTGGATTCACCTCCAGCCACGGACTCCGAGCCGCTTACATCCATGCCCGTCGAATCCGACTGGGCGCCGATCATGGAGTTCACCTCCGCAGATATCTTTCAGCACTCGCCCTTTGGCGATGTGCTAAATTCATTAAGGTCCCTCTCCCTCCGCAGAGAAAATAACACTCCAGTCGACTCAAGAGGAAACGACGACCACATTGCCCCGACGGCAGAGCACGATGAAGCTGCAAGCGGCGAACATAATATGGATCCGACGTCCTAACACGGCGATGCCGAGGATAACCCTTATCAAACCCCATATGGGGAGGAAAACAGTCCGGACGAAGATGCACACATCACCCCGGAAACGCACTTGGAGCAAGAGAACCTTCGCATAAGGCTTATTGCCACAACGAGGAGTCTGAAGAAGCAGAAGCAAAGGCCTAAGGCCATACAAAACACACTCAACAGCAGGTGGAACAAAGTGCTCGACGGCGAAGCAAAGTATGGTGGAAGTTACCACACAAAGAGCTATCCAAAGCGCAAGCTGTTACCTGAATTCGACGACGAGGCCCTAGAGCCCACACAGCCAAATAATTGAAACGGTCAGCCGGTCGGATCCACCACCTTGTGACCGCGATAGAGCGGCTCACAAAGTCGCACATAAGTCAACACATGATCTATGCGAGGACTTGCGCAAAAAATCCGGTACGACCAAATCCATCTATGGATCTAGGAAGCGCGCTCCGGCACAAAATCAAAACCGAATATTACAACCGTCCGAACGCCATGGTACGTCCAAGTACAAGGGTGCCACACCCCCCCTATGTTTCACCAATGAGGTGCTGGACCACAAATTCCCAGAAGGATTCAAACCAGTGAACATAGAAGCGTACGACAGGACCACAGACCCTGGGGTCTGGATTGAGGACTTTATCCTCCATATCCATATTGCTCGAGGAGACGATCTCCATGCCATTAAATACTTGCCCCTCAAGCTTAAAGGACCAGCTCGGCACTGGCAGAAAAGCCTCCTCGAAAACTCAACTGGAAGTTGGGAGGAGCTCGAAGACGCTTTTCGGGTTAATTTACAAGGGACCTACGGCCGACCTCCGAATGTAGACAATTTAAGTCATATAATTCAACAGTCCGGATAGTCCACCAGAAAGCTTTGGAACAGGTTTCTCACAAAAAAAACCAAATCGTCGATTGTCCGGACGCTGAAGCCTTAGCAGCTTTCAAACACAGCGTCCGAGATGAATGGCTCACCAAACACCTCGGCCAAGAAAAACCGAGAACAATGGCAGCTCTAACAAGTCTCATGACCCGCTTTTGCGCGGGTGAAGAAAGCTGGTTAGCCCGCAGTAGCACCAGCGACCCAAGCACATCCGAAGTGAGGGATTGCAATGGAAAACCACGATGCAATAAAATCAAGCGTCAAAATAAAGAAGATAGCCCAGATAATATGGTGGTAAAGGCCGGATTCAGGGGCTCTCGACCAGGTCAGCGAAAAAAGCCTTTCAAAGGCAGCAGAGATGGACCGTCTAGCCTAAACAAGATTCTTGACAAACTATGTAAGATTCATGGCACCCCCGATAAACCTGCAAATCACACCCACCGAGAATGCTGGGTCTTCAAGCAGGCCGGTAAGCTAAACGCGGAACACATGAGGGGGCGGGGAGACACCAAGAAAAGACGAGGACGAGCCTCGCCAGCAAAGCACTGGAGGACAGAAAAAAATCCCACCAGAGGTTAAAACAGTCAACATGATCCATGTGATGAAAAGGACAAGCAAACATACACTCCAAGACACACGAGCCATAGAGCCCGTCACCCTAGGTTCAACCCCTGGTTGGCCTGCCTGATCACTTTTGATCGCAGGGATCACGCGACAAGTATCCGGCATGAAGGATTGGCTGCCTTGGTGTTAGACCCAATAATAAACGGATACCATCTGACACGAGTGCTCGTGGACGGCGGCAGTGGTCTAAATCTGATATATCAGGACACAGTCCGCAAAATGGGGATAGACCCGACAAAATAAGCCACCATACTACTACCTTCAAGGGAGTAATACCAGGCCTCGAGGCCCGCTGCACGGGCTCTCTATTAATAGAGGTTGTATTCGATTCTTCCAGAACTTCCGAAGCGAAAGGTTAACTTTCTACATCGCTCCATTCCGAAGTGGCTATCAGGCACTACTCGGAAGAGCGGCTTCCGCTCGTTTTAATGCAATCCCGCATTACGCTTCTCTCAAGCTTAAGATGCCCGGTCCACGTGGCACCATCACAGTTAGCGGAAATACTGAGCTTGCTCTAGCGCGGAATAATGTGCGGCGGCTTTAGCAGCCGAGCACTAGACGGCCTCACCAACCAGAAAAAATGACAGGTTGTCAAGACCACAGACATGGTTAGACGAGTCCGGTGCACCACTACATATACATGAGATTGGTTTGAGGATCAAGCCCTCCTAGATGGTACCAGGGGCTTCCCGCGTGTAATCAGGGCTAGCCCACTCAAATTTTATTATCTTAAATTTTAATGGTTTATTGACAATAACCAATTTTCGGGCACGACAACTTTCACCTAAGTTCTTCTCTTTTACAGATGACAATCATGCTACACCCATCCAGGACACGGCACAACGGAGACACAAGTGCAGACGTGCAACACGGACGTGCCCAAAGGTTTCTTTTTAGATTAAGACCCTACGTAAACCTTTTTTTACTGTCTCTTGTTGTTCACATCCTCCGGATACTCAATACAACCGAGAAGGATGCCGATGTATTGGCATGTGGCCGCGTCAGGATATTACACGTACCTGGACACCCGGGGTTTATTATTAAGGGCATTGTTCAGCCCGGCATATGTGATAAAAACCGAATACCTTAGGGAGTGTTCGACGTCGCGAGTTTGGCCTTAGATGCATCAGCTCTGAATCATGTCTTTGGTCAAATGTTGGGTTTGCCCGGCTCCCATGTTTTGGTACCTTACATTCTGCTATATCGGCTAAGGTAGCACAGGGAGAACTACTGCGATTGTGCCCTGGTTCATCCGGATGAGCACCTCAGTAGAGAAAGCCGAAAACTGACTGTCATGATATAGCGCGTGACTGGTCAACCACTCGATGACCCAGCGGAATCTTCGGGATTCCTCCGCATTAACGAAGGGCCGTTTCCCGGTCATGTATGTATGCGCCCCATATTCGGACGAGCGCAGAAGTACCAGGGCTATATAGTAGCCCCACCGTCAAACTCCTATGGCTAAGTGAAAGTGTTAAAGCAATATAGTCCGATTGCCTCGTTCGCTGCGCTACCACCTCCTTAATGGACCAAGACGTTGGATCAAGTGTGAATACGCGTTTTTTTGCTAACACCCCTGCATTATATGCGTGGGGGAAGAAGCCGGCGACTGCAAACTTTCAGGTTATATACATATATACATAAACGGCCGCACAGGAGGCATTATAATACTTTCAGGCAAAAGTATAAACACAGCCTTCATAACTCAATAAAACATTGTTTTTACAATGGGAGTACATGTCACTAGAGCATAATATTCTTCGAGCACTGAGCCTCTATCGAACGAGCGCCTTCAAGAACTTCTTCAGAGTAGTGCTCGGTAGCCACTCGGCCCACGGTCGTCCCCTATGTTGCAACCGTGGTGGCCTCCATCTCTGCCCAGTATGTCCTGACACGGGCAAAGGCCATCCACGCACCCGCTATGCACGCCGACCTCTTCATAGCATCAATGTGCGGCACAACAATAAGGAATTGTTGCACCAAACTAAAGTAACAATTCGGCCTTGGCCCTCCCGGCCACAGATGATCCACAACGGACCTCATGGCAAGTCCGGACAACCTATGGAGCTCGGGCCACTCGGCCATTTGCTCATTCAGCAGCAGTGGACGTACTGGAGCATGGAACTGTGACCAGAACAGCTTTTCCACTTTGTGATCTCCTTGATCCTTGAAGTACTCGGCCGCATCAGCAGCACTTGCCGCCAAATCCACGTAGGGGTCTGCAAAACTCCATAGTTGATCAAGAGGAGCATACTTCAGATCTCCGAACATAGTCCGCAACAAGAAGGGCTTCCCAGCCACGATATCCATAGCTTGATGCAGCTCCTCCTTCGTCGCTCTGATTTTAGAGCGGGCTTCCTTGGCTGCTACCATGGCCTTCTCTAGGTCCGTCGCCCTAGCTCGGCTTTCTTCTTCAAGAAGCTGGTAACGGTTAACGGCATCTTTCAACTCAATGACCATCTCGGTTATCCTTTCCTTGCCCTGGCGATGCGCGGAATGTTCGGCCCGCAGCTCTTCGACCGCCCTTAGAGTGGCCGCATCGCTATTGCTTGCTTGTTCCTTGGCTCGGGCGAGCTCTGCCCGAAGGGTCTCCATGGTGGCAGCTCCATCTGCAGTCACAACATATTAAAGATATTGGCGTCCTGCTCCTCTTACTATGCGTTGATCACCGGAGAAATCACTTACCCTGTGCCTCGTCAAGCCGCTTGTTGACAAGCACAATGTCAGCATCTGGCGCATCAAGTTGCCGCATTAGCTCGGCAAACCCATCAGTCTGGCTAGCCACCGGACCTTCAGCCACCTGCACATAAAGGCGGTCTTGTTATTACCTGGGACTATGATCCTCTATTTGCCGCTGTTTTCGACGACAACCAGAGTCTCAGGGGCTACTATCTGCATAGGGCACACCTAGCATGTGCAGTACTGTCAAAAACATACACTATGTCACGTACCTCAAAGCCTTTTAGCAGACTCATAAAAGCTTCATGCAATCCGCTTTCAGCGGATGAAATCCTTTCAACTACCGTACTCATTAGCATACGACGCACTTCTGAGATGGCCGCTTGCTCCAGAAGATCCTTCAGTGCGTCCGACCACACACTATACGGTTCCGGACTCTCTCTATTGCTCTCTTTAGGAGCCGAATACTAAGGACTCTGGGTGGCCAAGGGATTACCCCCTGGCCTTGGCGGATCAGGAGAAACCCTCCGCGACGACACTTCAGGGTCGCCCGCCTCATGAGGCGGGGTGGCAGGGGGAGGTGTTTCGCTCTCCATCATCTCCGGAAGAAGATCCCCCGAAGACGAACTCTATCGAGAAGGGCTAAGATACGAACTACAAGATATGAGCTTTGATTATTGTCTTCAGAAGTAAGGTACGATATTTTCACTACTAAGTACTTTTTGATTACTTACAGCTCGGTAGAGGGCTGATTCCCTTGCGGACACTGTGCGGCAAGGGTACCCCCCGGGGCAGGACCCTCTGGCGAAGACTTCTTCCCTCGTTTGGAAACCTCAGTTTCCGGATATTTAGAGGTGGTCCTCTTCCTTCCCCGGGGAGAGGAAATGTCATATTCTTCTCCCTGGTTGTCCTCCTTCGCGGAGGCGCTCGTTCCCCCGGTTGGGATGAGTAGTGAGCGAGGCTCGCTTCCGGCCTCTTTATTCCCTCCTTCCTCTTCCTTCGAGGGCACCTGATAAGGCGCCGGCTCTAGCATTCTGTCTAGTACTGGATTGGCCAAGCCCTCGGGAAGGGGGGCTGGACACCTGATCATCTTCCCCTTTGTTATCCAGTCCTGGTCAAAGAGCGACTTCTCAGAATGATGTTATGATGAATAAGAGAAACAATGTGTTCGGCCGTTGGATTACTTACTTGGGTATCCGGGCGATTACAGCTCAGACCCGCATGCTCGGTGGTGTCCGGACACTTTATTTGTGATCCAAAGAACAACTTGTACATCTCCTCGAGCGTCATGCCGAGGAAGTGCTGAATGATTCGCGGTCCCTCTGGGTTGAACTCCCACAAATGGAGAGGTCTACGTTTGCAAGGCGGGACCTGGCGAACTAGCATGACCTGCATCACCATGACCAGGTTGACGTCTCTCTCAATGAGATCACGGATGCGACTCTGCAATATCGGCACATCCTTTACTGGACCCCAGTTTAGCCCCTCGCTGATCCATGATGTCAGTTGTGGTGGGGGGCCCGAGTGAAAGGCAGGGATGGCTGCCCACTTGGCACTTCGGGGAGCTGTGATATAAAACCACTCCCGCTGCCACAAACTGGATACCTCTGGGAAGGAACCCTGTGGCCATGGAGCATTAGCACTTTTGCTTATTACGGCACCTCCGCACTCTACGTGCTGCCCCTCGATCATCTTCGGCTTCACATTGAAGGTCTTGAGCCACAGGCCGAAGTGAGGGGTAGTGCGGAGGAAGGCCTCACATACGACGATGAACGACGAGATGTGAAGGAGGGAATCCGGGGCCAGATCGTGGAAATCCAGCCGATAGTAGAACATGAGTCACCTAACAAAGGGATCCAGAGCGAGGCCTAGTCCTCGGAGTAAGTGAGAGACAACACAACACTCTCGTTGGGTTCGGGAGTAGGGATGACCTGCCCTTGGGCGGGCAGCCTGTGCGAGATTTCGGTGATCAGATATCTGGCCTATCTCAGCTTCTTGATGTCCTCCTCTGTGACAGAGGAAGGCATCCACCGACCTTGGAGGTTGGATCCGGACATAGTTGAAGGTCCAAAGCGCCTTACCTGAGCCTGGGGTGTTGGAACTCGAGGTGGGGGAAGGATTCGATTGAGCGCGAGAGGAAGAAGGGACAGGTCTTGGACTCTTTATAAAAAGGGTGAATGTCAAGCATCCTCCTCGCGGCCGTTTTGGACTCGCCTAAAATCGAGGAGTCATACCAACGGGCACGAGTGGGTTACCCATGTCCGTATTGATGAGAATCCCGTAATAAGGGGGACACAATCTTTGCTTCGACCAGACGTGTCAAGAAAACCACCTCGCGATATGTGCGGTGCTGGTTGAGAAAAACGGTTCGAATAATGACCGAGCCATGACGTAACGTCGTGTTGTCAGAACACGTCAGCATATTAGATTTTTGGAAATATTATTCTCTCTACGGTGGTATGTGGAAATTATTTTGTAGGGCTAGACACTATCCTTGGGTCCAAAATCTTCTGTGGAGTATTCAGAGGAGGAACCCGCCTTGCAATGCCGAAGACAATACTATGCGCCGGACTCATCATCATTGAAGCCTGGTTCAGGGGCTACTGAGGGAGTCCTGGATTAGGGGGTCTCCGGACAGCCGGACTATATCCTTCAGCTGGACTGTTGGGATATGAAGATACAAGATTGAAGACTTCGTACCGTGTCCGGATGGGACTCTCCTTGGCGTGGAAGGCAAGCTAGGCAATACGGATATGAAGATCTCCTCCCTTGTAACCGACTCTGTGTAACCCTAGCCCCCTCCGGTGTCTATATAAACCGGAGGGTTTAGTCCGTAGGACAACATACAATCATACCATAGGCTAGCTTCTAGGGTTTAGCCTCTACGATCTCGTGGTAGATCAACTCTTGTAATACTTATATCATCAAGAACAATCAAGCAGGACGTAGGGTATTACCTCCATCAAGAGGGCCCGAACCTGGGTAAACATCGTGTCCCCTGCTTCCTGTTACCATCCGCCTTAGACGCACAGTTCGGGACCCCCTACCCGAGATCCGCCAGTTTTGACACCGACACCAAGCTTCACCGGGATTTACAATGCCACTTTACCAGAAGAGGTGCGATGGATGATTCAAGTTCAAGTTCCATGAAGGACATTTACACCAGTCACTAAACCCATAGAGTTTTCCTTCGGTGCACCAACCTGGAGTCTAGGAAAGAGTATGGCAGCTCACATCACCATGGGACGCATTGGAGAAGTTTATCATAAGGAGCTTAAGGATACGATCTATCAGATTTGTGGGCACCGAGACGAGCAATGGGAGATGATCAGTACCAGGAAGGATAGATCAATTGCAGCTTTCATCCAGGAGTTAAACCAGCACATTCGTCGCCAGGAGAACCTTATGTGCGCAGGAATGATAGATCTGAAGAAGGCGATGACTAGGATCATGGAACTGGAGGAAGAACTTAAGGCTACACGTGAATATTATGAGGAGGAAATCGTCGTACTAGTGGAGAATAATGACGATCTGGAAAGGAAGCTAGGAGTATTCATGGGAGACCCCGCACCAGGAGGAGAAGACAAAGAACCCAAAGAGATTCGCCCGGAGGACTACATCATCATCGACGACACCGACATGGACCCCGACGATAGCGATGATGACTATGAAGATGAAGCTGGAGCAGACATCATGGAGTCTTCAACCGAGGAATATTTTTAGTAGACCACCACATCAATAGTAGTATTGCACCATATATATAGTATAGTCCGATCACTTTTGTGACGATAGTTAGATCGATTGTATGCCCTTGCTTGATTGAGTGAGTGAAATGATTGTGTTTGTCTCATGTGCATATGGGTAGTGTTTTTCTCATTAGACCTCCTTCTATGCTAATCTCTCCCCTCTAAACCCATCAGGTGCCTCCAAGACGTGACCCCGGATTTACTTTCCCACTGGAGCTCACTCAGTTGATCCAGTAGCAGAATACCCTAATGCAGTTGTTAGTTTAGAACCAAGGCAACAACAACAACAACCCACCGCCTCCACCACCAGTTGACAACTTAGCCCGCTTTATGAGGTTGCAGTCGCCGGTGTTTTCCAGTAGCACCGAGCCGATAGTGGCAGATGATTGGCTCCACAGGATTGGAAGGGAGTTAACCACTGCAGGATGTACAGATACTGAGAAGGTGCATTTTTCTGCACATCAATTGGATGGACCAGCAGCCTCATGGTGGGAGAATTACACTGTCACCTACCCTATAGCCACTATTACATGGGACCAGTTTCAGCAAGCTTTCCGTACAACCCATGTCTCAACTAGAGCTATGAGTATGAAGAAGCATGAGTTTCACAACTTACGCCAGGGGAACCGTATTGTGGCTTAGTACGCGGATGAGTTTAGCAAGTTATCTCGCTATGCCCCTGACGATGTGGCCACAGATGCCGCAAAGAAGGAGAAGTTTATGGAAGGGCTGAATGATGAGATGAGCATGCAGTTAATGGTGGCAACATTCACCAACTACCAGGAGTTGGTAGATAAGGCTCTTATGATTGAAGGGAAGCAGCAGATTGAGAGCAGTAAGAGGAAGTATGGACAAGGAAGGTATAATTCAGGAACTCAGCAGAAGCCTCGCCTAACCCCAAACTCGAGAGGACTTGTTCATAACCATGGAGGCCACACCCACAATGGAGGAAGTACCCATAATCATACTGGCCCAATGAATGGGAATGGGAATGGAGCAAGCAACAATCAGAACCGTTCCAATCCAGCCACACCCACCAAGAGAGCCCTAAGCCACGTTACTTGTTTCAAGTGTGGGAAGACTAGACACTATGCCACGGAGCGCCCTGAAGCGAAGAATGGAAATGATAATGGGAGTGCTGGAAAGAAGCCCAATCCATTCAACAAAGGACAAGTGAACCACGTTAACATGGAGGAGGTTGAAGAGCAGCCAGACGCGGTTATTGGTAAGTTTTTGGTTAAGTCTTTTACCGCCCTTGTTCTTTTTGATATTGGTGCATCGCATTCATACATATCAAGGGAATTCGTGGATAAGTTTAAACTGCCAACCCAAACCCTTAGGACCCCTCTGTTAGTGAGTTCACCTGGAGCAGAGTATATGGCTAGTCGATGGTGCGACCAGATACCCTTAACCATTGGTAGCCATGTTTTTTCGTCCGACCTAATAATCTTGGAGTCACAAGGATTGGATGTGATATTAGGCATGGACTCGATGTCAAAGTATGGAGGAAGCATTAACTGTGTTAGTAAGTCAATTTGTCTCACCACCCCTGAGGGAAAAAGGATTAAGTATGTATCTAGTCATGCGCCAAGGAGTAGACAAGTGAATACCCTCACGGGATTTGTTCAGGAGGAAGTGCCTGTAGTGAAGGATTACCCGGATGTTTTTCCAGAAGAGTTACCAGGCATGCCACCGGATCGAGACATCGAGTTTTTGATACAACTATTGCCAGGCACCGGGCCAATATTAAAGAGACCATATCAGATGCCCGCAAATGATCTGGAGGAGATTAAGAAACAGATCAAGGAGTTATTGGAGAAAGGTTACATTCGACGGGGTTCATCACCATGGGGAGCCCCAGTGCTTTTGGTTGAGAAGAAGGATAAGTCTCTAAGAATGGTTGTTGATTATCGTGCGTTAAATGAGGTGACGATCAAGAACAAATACCCACTACCGATGATCAATGATTTGTTTGACCAGCTGCAAGGAGCCAAGGTGTTTTCAAAGATCGACCTGCGATCTGGATATCACCAGCTGAAGATACGAGAAAAGGACATACCAAAGACAGCATTCACCACACGGTACGGGTTGTATGAATATACGGTCATGTCGTTTGGACTGACTAACGCCCCTGCCTACTTCATGAGCATGATGAACAAAGTGTTGATGGAATATTTGGATAAGTTTGTTGTGGTGTTCATTGATGATATAATGGTATACTCGAAGAATGAGGAGGAGCACAAAGAGCATTTGCGTTTAGTTCTCGAGAAACTCAGGGAACATCAGTTGTATGCCAAGTTCAACAAATGCGAGTTTTGGCTGAAGGAAGTTGGATTCCTTGGACATGTTATATCAGGAGAAGGTATAGCAGTAGATCCCACCAAAGTTCAGTCAGTCACTGAATGGTTGGCACCCACTTCAGTTAGCGAGATCCGCAGTTTTCTTGGACTCATGGGATACTATCAGAGATTTATTGAGAATTTTTCCAAGATTGCGAAGCCAATGACGGAGTTATTGAAGAAGGATACCAAATTTAAATGGACGGAAGAATGTGAGGCGAGTTTTTAGGAGTTAAAGAAACGTTTGACTACAACCCCAGTGCTGATTCTGCCGGATATATGTAAGGAGTTTCAAGTGTATTGCGATGTCTGTCGCCTAGGACTTGGAAGTGCGCTTATGCAGGACGGAAGAGTTGTTTCGTATGCCTCACGACAACTAAAACCGCATGAATTGAATTATTCCACACATGATTTGGAGTTGGCAGCCGTAATGCATGCGTTGAAGACCTGGAGACATTACCTTATTGGAAATCGTTGTGATGTGTACACGGATCATAAGAGTTTGAAGTACATTTTCACACAGAAGGAGCTGAACCTTAGGCAGAGGAGATGGTTGGAGCTTACAAAGGATTATGACATGAAGCTTCACTATCATCCAGGCAAGGCCAATGTTGTAGCATACGCTTTGAGTCGGAAGAGTTATGCCAACACCCTAGTAAGCATGGGATTGCCAAAAGAGTTAGCAGAGGATCTCAGGGAACTTCGATTGGAGATTGTTCCTAGAGGTTTGGTTGCAACAATGGAGGTTCAGTCTACATTGTTAGGAAAGATTCGAGAATCTCAGAAAGATGACAAAGAGATTGCCGAGATAAAGGAGAGAATGAGCGAAGGAAATGCCAAAGGTTTTCGTGAGGATGAGCACGACACCTTATGGTTTGAAGACCGTGTTTATGTGCCCAATAACACAAAGATCAGGAAGTTAATACTTCAGGAGGCTCATGACTCACCATACTCGATACACCCCGGAAACACCAAGATGTATTTGGATTTGAAGGAACATTTCTGGTGGACTGGTATGAAGAAGGATATTGCCGAGTATGTAGCCGTATGTGATGTATGTCAGAGAGTGAAGGCTGAGCATCAAAAGCCAGCAGGATTGTTATAGACTATGCCGATACCCGAATGGAAGTGGGATAACTTGGCATGGATTTCATCACTGGATTGCCCAGGACCAAATCAGGATATGATTCTATATGGGTAGTAGTGGATCGCTTGACCAAAGTAGCTCACTTTATCCTAGTGAAAACCACCTATACAAGTGCAAAGTTGGCGAAGATATATATGACCAGGATCGTATGTCTGCATGGAGTTCCGAGGATAATCGTATCAGATAGAGGAACACAGTTCACTTCAAAGTTTTGGCATTAGCTGCACCAAACTTTGGGAACAAGGTTGGAGTTCAGTACATCATTCCACCCGCAGACAGATGGACAGACCGAGAGAGTCAACCAGATTCTGGAGGATATGTTGAGGGCCTGTGCACTAGATTATGGATCTGGTTGGGATGACAATTTGCCCTACGCGGAGTTCTCATACAACAATAGCTACCAAGCCAGTTTGAAGATGGCACCGTTCGAAGCCCTGTATGGACGAAGGTGCAGAACACAGTTGATGTGGGATGAAGTCGGAGACCGACAGTTGTTTGGACCAGATTTAATTAAGGACTCTGAGGAGAAAGTTAAGCTGATCCGAGATAGACTGAAGGTTGCTCAGTCCAGGCAAATGAGTTATGTGGATTCGAAACACAAAGAGGTAACCTATGAAATTGGAGATAGAGCATATCTGCGAGTATCATCCTTGAGAGGAGTGAAACGTTTTGGAGTAAAAGGAAAATTAGCCCCGAGATTTGTAGGACCGTATTGTGTTTTGGAACATATGGGAGAAGTTGCCTACAAGTTGGAGTTACCTGAAGGACTGTCAGGGGTTCATGATGTATTTCATGTTTCACAGCTGAAGAAGTGTCATGCTGAGATGGCCGATATACCGTTAAGAGATACCATACCCTTGGAGGCAATTCAGTTGGACAGTGATTTGACCTATGAGGAAAAGCCAGTCAGGATTCTTGAATTTGCCAGCCGAGTCACCAGCAGTAAGGTTATCAAGTTTTGCAAAGTTCAGTGGAGCCACCATACCGAGGATGAAGCCACCTGGGAACGAGAGGATGATCTTCGCGAAGACCACCCACACCTATTTTCTAGCAAACCCGAATCTCGAGGGTGAGATTCATCTTAAGGGGGGTAGGTTTGTAACATCCCAAATTTTCAATTTCGAATGTCATACATAGATCATTCATGCATACCATATTTTATTGCATTTCGTTTCTCGATCCTCGAAAACCTAAGCAACTCAAGGACCCTCGAAGAGAGTTGGGGATTTCTTTGTTTACATATTTGAATTCTATCAAATATTGAAACGAGGATTTTGGTTTTAATTATTTTCTCTCCAAAAATATTTCATATTAAAATATATGAGAGGATATAATATGATTTCTCCAAAATAATTGAAATATTGGAGGAAAATATTAAAATCCAATATTTCATTTTATTCGGATTCTATTGCTATTTTATTCGCATTAGAAAAATTGCACGTTTTTCAAAATTGCATTTTAGGGCCAAGAAAATGTTCATCTAATTCTAAATATTTTATTTAGACGGTGAAAATTTGTTTTGGAATTTTTAGATTCTTATTTTATTTTCTAGAATTTATTTAAGTTCCCACGAAATTATTAAATAAACTCAGCGCCCACTGGGCCGAAGCCCAGCCGAGCCGGCCCAACCGCCCCGTGCCTCGTCTCCGACCTGGAGACCGCGAGCGCCGCCACCGCTAGCCGAGTCCGGCCGGGACTCCTCCTCCCCGCGCCGCCTTGCCCCCTCCCCCAAGCACCCCCTCCTTAAATACACCGCCCGCGCACCCCACCCCGCCACCCAACCCGAGCCGCCCCGCCGCCTAGACCGCGTCGCCGCCTGCCGCCGCCGCCCCGCACCACCCGCCGCCGCCGCCCCGCCTCGCCGGAGGTATAAGCCGTCGTTCGGTTTAAAAAAAACAGTTCAGTTTTTTTAGACAAACCTAGGTTCGTTTTTTTCAGATCGGTTCACCGGTTTTCTCGGTTTAGTTTATATAGCGGACGTTTATCCGTACATTCGTTTTAACGAACGGTTTTCGCTCGTTAGTTAAAGACAACGAACGTTCGTTCGTTAGCCTGTTCGTCAATTTTCTTTTCTCGGATTTTCCGCGATTATTTTCAATCGCGATTTCTGATCCGATTTTCGTTTCAGTTTATCTTTTTGCTCATTTATTGGAATCAGGCGATTCAAGCGCCTAGATCTTCGTCTCGAAACCCTCTTTATGTTTAATCAACTTGAACAAGATTTTGGTACTGTAAAATTTAACTTTAGTCCAGATTAGTAAACGGCTCTTGTTTCTCTCGCAGTTTGAGTTTCGTTGCTCCGTTTGATTTGATTCTTTTCGCAAACCGGAGTTCTTAAGTTGAACTTTCTGGTTAGATCTTCTTATTTGAGATTTACCCGTGTTTCTTTGCTTGACTGCTTATGTATGCTATTGTTTCTTTGCGATAGAACATCCGGAGTGTGAAGCGTGCTACTACGAGCCCCTAGGTTTTGCGGATCGTCAGCAAGGCAAGTAACACATTGATCATACTCCTTCCATACACAGTTTTTATGCATTAGTTCCAATCCTCAAACATTGCATGATTAGGATGTGATTAACATGTGGGACGGGAAGTATTTGATGAGGTAGAACCTATTGCCCTGTTATATTCAAACCCTGGGAGTTACTTCTACGTATTGCTTATATTGCTATGCTATGCTCGTAGACGTGGTTTGGGTGAGTGAATCCATGACAGATGTGAGATTGTTAATTAATGGTTTAACTTAAGGTGGCAACTTTAATACACATCTGGGTGGATTGTTTGTTGGGCACCTGGGGAATCCAGTGTTGTCCTAGGATATCCCGGAGTACCCGTGTGATCATCCTAAGGTCCGCCATCCAGGCTCAAAGGGAACTGAGATATTTTCATGCTAGAAACTTCCGTGTGCAACCACAAGCTATTATGGGCTCTAGCATAGTTGAGTAAGTTGCGTGAAGCTTCCAAAGAGGTGGATCAGCAGGTAGAGGGATGTAGGTTGGTATGGTCTGCCCGGAGTAAGGAGTTAATGCTTCTGAAAGACCGTCTCTCGGTCATTCGTTTCTCAAACACCATGTAGTGCAAGAAATCCAACGAAGGAGATTGAGTCTTGTGGGGAAAAGTGCGCAAACCTCTGCAGAGTGTATAAACAAATCATGGTTAGCCATGTCCCCGGTTATGGACATCTTGAGTATCTAGTACTTGGAGTATCCTAAGTATCTCATCACTATTAAATAATATTGTTGGGTTATTAACTACTTTAATTGGGATTGAATTGGAGGAACCTTCTCAATGATGTTTCAACTACCATGATAGTTAAATAAAATCAATTCCTTTGTTGTAGGGAAAATTGGCTTTTCGCAAAAACCATAACCATAGAGCTTTCCACCAGCCAAATATGCATGTAGTGATAGCATTATTTTGTTCTTGCTCTACTGTGTTATTCTGCCAGCATATTCCATGTGCTGACCCGTTTTCGGGCTACAACGTATTACGTTGCAGACTTTTCAGACGAGGAGTAAGGTTCGTTAGGTCATTGTCCTGCAGCTCAGCTATGCCGTTGGAGTTGATGGACTCACTTTATCTTCCAAGCCTTCTGCTGTTATCGTATTAGATGGCCTTAAGCCATATTTATTGTAATAACTTCTCTTTTGAGACATTCGATGTAATAAGTGTGTGATTGCTAATCTGTTACAACTCCTCGAGTACTATGTGTGTCAGCATTACCGATCCAAGGATGACACTGAAGCACAGAGACTTGGCCGTTTGAGGTCGGGTGGCTACACTTGACCACTAGACTGTGGATGATATGGAGATGCAATTATATGATTAACATCATACTTAGCAAGCATCTTACGAAAAGCACCATGAATAAAATGTGAACCACCATTAGTCATTAAATATCTAGGGACTCCAAACCTCGGAAAAATAACTTCTTTAAGCATCTTAATAGAGGTGTTATGATTAGCACTACTAGTTGGAATAGCTTCTACCCACTTAGTAACGTAATCAACAACAACTAAAATATGAGTATACCCATTAGAGGTAGGAAATAGTCCCATATAATCAAAGCCCCAAACATCAAATGGTTCAATGATAAGTGAATAATTCATAGGCATTTCTTGACGTCTACTAACACTACCAATTCTTTGACCTTCATCACAAGACAAAACAAACTTACGGGCATCCTTGCAGAGAGTAGGCCAATAAAAACCGGATTGCAATACCTTATGTGCAGTTCTATCTCCAGCATGGTGTCCTCCATAAGCCTCGGAGTGACACTTGCGTAGGATCTGTTCCTGTTCATGCTCAGGTACACAACGTCTAATAACACCATCTACTCCTTCTTTATAAAGGTGTGGGTCATCCCAAAAGTAATGTCTTAAATCATAGAAAAACTTTTTCTTTTGCTGGTATGTGAAACTAGGTGGTATAAACTTAGCAACAATATAATTAGCATAATCAGCATACCATGGAGCATTACGAGAAGCATTTATGACAGCTAATTGCTCACCAGGAAAGCTATCATCAATAGGTAGTGAGTCATCAAGAATATTCTCTAACCTAGACAAGTTGTCTGCAATGGGATTCTCAGCTCCCTTTTTATCAATAATATGCAAATCAAATTCTTGTAGCAAGAGAACCCATCTCATAAGTCTAGGTTTAGCATCTTTCTTTTCCATAAGATATTTAATAGCAGCATGATCAGTGTGAACAGTTAGTTTAGAATGAACTATATAAGGTCTGAACTTATCACAAGCAAATACAACCGCTAAAACTCCTTTTCAGTAGTAGCATAATTTCTTTGAGCACTGTCTAGAGTTTTACTAGCATATTGGATAACATTTAATTTCTTATCAACTCTTTGTCCTAGAACATCCCCTACAGCATAATCACTAGCATCACACATAATTTCAAATGGTAAATTCCAATCAGGAGGCTGAACAATAGGTGCAGAAATCAAAGCTTTATTAAGTATTTCAAATGCTTCTACACAATCATCATCAAATACAAAAGCAACATCTTTTTATAAGAGATTAGTCAGAGGCCTAGAAATTTTAGAGAAGTCCTTGATGAACCTCCTATAAAAACCGGCATGACCAAGGAAACTTCTTATACATTTAATGTCCCTAGGACACGACATCTTTTCAATAGCATCAACCTTAGCTTTATCAACTTCAATACCTCTTTCAGAAAATTTATGCGCCAAGACAATACGTTCATTAACCATAAAGTGATACTTCTCCCAATTCAAGACAAGATTAGTTTCTTCACATCTCTGCAAAACTCGATCAAGGTTGCTCAAGCAATCATCAAAAGAAGTTCCATATATGGAAAATCATCCATGAATACCTCAATAATCTTTTCACAAAAGTCAGAGAATATAGCAGTCATACATCTTTGAAAGGTAGCAGGTGCATTGCATAAACCAAAAGGCATACGTCTATAAGCAAAGGTACCGAAAGGGCAAGTAAAAGTCGTCTTTTCTTGATCCTCTTTCGACACAGGTATTTGAGAGAAACCAGAATAACCATCTAGAAAGCAAAAATGTTTATGTTTGGATAATCTTTCTAGCATTTGATCAATAAAAGGTAAAGAGTAAAGATCCTTTTTAGTATCTTTATTTAATTTGCAGAAATCAATTACCATTCTATAACATGTAACAATTATTTGTGGGATCAATTCATCTTTATCATTAGGAACAATAGTAATACCTCCCTCTTAGGGACACAATGGACATGACTTACCCACTTACTATCAGCAACGGGATAAATTATACCTGCCTCTAGAAGCTTTAGTATTTCTTTTCTTACCACTTCTTTCATCTTAGGATTTAACCATCATTGGTGATCAACAACCGGTTTCGCGTCTTTCTCCAATTTTATTTTGTGTTGGCATAGAGTGGGACTAATGCCCTTAAGATCATCAAGAGCATATACAATAGCAGCACAGTGCTTCTTCATAGTTTTCAATAGTTTCTTTTCTTCTTGCTCTGAAAGATTAGCACTAATAATAACAAGATATATCTCTTTCTCATCAAGATAAGCATATTTAAGAGTATCAGGTAAAGGTTTAAGCTCAAACATGGTATCACCCCTGGGTGGAGGAGGATCCCCTAGAATTTCAACAGGCAAGTTGTGTTTCAAAATAGGTCCCTGTTTAAAGAATACTTCACCTATTTCCCTTGTTTCATTCATAAACATATCATTTTCATGGTCGAGAAAATATTGTTCTAAAGAATCATTAGGAGGCACGACAATAGAAGCAAGACCAATAATTTCATCTTTACTAGGCAATTCTTTATCATGGGGTTGTCTACGAAATTTAGCAAAATTAAACTCATGAGACATATCCCCCAAACCAATAGTAACAACATCCTTTTGGCAGTCTATCTTAGCATTAACAGTATTCAAGAAGGGTCTAGCAAATATAATGGGACAAAAGTTATCTTGGGGGGAAACCAAGAACAAGAAAATCAGCCGGATATTTAACTTTCCCACAAAAGACTTCAACATCTCTAACAATCCCAACTCGTGAAATAGTGTCTCTATTGGCAAGCTTAATTGTAACATCAATTTCCTCTATCTCAGCAAGTGCAATATCATGCATAATTTCTTTATATAAGGAATGAGGTATTGCACTTGCACTAGCACCCATATCACATAAGCCATGATAGCAATGATCTCCTATTTTAGCAGAAATAACCGGCATGCCTACAACAGGTCTATGTTTATTTTTAGTGTCGGGTCTAGCAATTCTAGCAGCTTCATCATAGAAGTAAATAACATGCCCATCAATATTATCGACCAAGAGATCTTTAATCATAGCAATACTAGGTTCAACTTCAATTTTCTCAGAGGGTGTAGGTGTTCTAGTATTACTCTTACGAACCACAATTGAAGCTTTAGCAAGATCCTTTATTCTAACAGGGAAAGGTGGTTTCCCAATATAAGAAGTAGGAACAACAAAATCATTATAAGTGATAGTCTTTTATTCAACTTTAATAGGTGTAACTACTTTTACTTCAATGGCAGGATTATATTTAAACCACTTCTCCTTAGGGATATCAACATGAGTAGCAAAGGATTCACAGAAAAAAGCTACTATCTCAGAGTCAAGTCCATATTTAGTGCTAAATTCACGGAAAGCATCGGTCTCCATAAAAGATTAAACCCAATCAAACTTAGGTGTTATAACTGACTCCTTACCTTCGCCAAGATCCCAATATTCAGAGTTGCATTTAATTATTTCCAATAGATCACATTTGAATTCAATAGTCTTCATCATAAAAGAGCTAGTACAAGAAGTATCGAGCATGGAGCGATTGTCGAGAGAAAGTCAAGCATAATTTTTTTGAATAATAATTTCTCTTGAGATCTCATGATTGGGGCATGAATATAACTTTGACTTAAGCCAGCCCCAAGCTTGAGCGATGCTTTCTCCTTCGTGAGGCCAAAAATTATATATATAATTACGATCACGATGAATAAGACGCATAGGATAAAACTTCTGATGAAATTCCATTTTCAATGGTTGTAGTTCCATGATCCCATATCATCACATAGCCTAAACCATGTCAATGCCTTTACCTTCTAAGATAAAGGGAAGACCTTCTTCTTGATAACATCCTCGGGCATACCTGCAAGCTTAAATAATCCACAAACTTCATCCACATAGATTAGGTGCAAATCGGGATGTAATGTTCCATCACTTATGAAAGGAGTAGCTAGTCGTTTATCTATCATACCCGAAGGAATTTCAAAGTAAAATTTTTTAGTAGGTTCAGTAGGTTGAGGAGAGACTCTTTGCTCTAATGGTCGGGGTGAAGATACCCCGAACAAGCCCCTCAAAGGATTATGTTCCATAGTAACAAGTGACAGTAAATTTCAGCACACTATATAAAATTTTCCTTACCAAATTCCACCTACCAAAGGCGCTTTACTCCCCGGCAACGGCGCCAGAAAAGAGTCTAGATGGCCCACAAGTATAGGGGGTCTATCATAGTCCTTTCGATAAGTAAGAGTGTCGAACCCAACGAGGAGTAGAAGAAAATGATAAGCAGTTTTCAGTAAGGTATCCTCTGCAAGCACTAAAATTATCAGTAACAGATAGTTTTGTGATAAGGTAATTTGTAACAGGTAACAAGTAATAAAAGTAAATAAGGTGCAGCAAGATGGACCAATCCTTTTTGTAGCAAAGGACTAGCCTGGACAAACTCTTATATAAAGAAAAGCGTTCCCGAGGACACATCGGGATTATCGTCAAGCTAGTTTTCATCACGTTCATATGATTCACATTCGGTACTTTGTGTGACGCCCCGAGACCGTTGCCCAGGTGTCTCCCAGTTATTCGCCGTCGTTGTCGTGTCTTTTGCTTGCGTGTTGCATCTTGCCATGTCATCATCCGCATTGCATCATCATGTTTTCAAAACTTGCATCCGTCCGGGTTCCCCAGTTTCGTCCGTTGTCCGTTCTGAGCCAAGACACACTAGCATGCTCCCGCGGCACCTCTAAAATATTATTTTATAAGTGGCTGAAAAATGTTCTCGGAATGGGATGAAAGTTGGCGTGTGGTGTTTTTATGTTGTCAGTAGACCGACTGTCTAGTTTCATCGCATTTGGAGTCTGTTTGATGCCCCAACGGATAACTATAGCGGCACCGCTGCCAGTCTAACGTCGGACGTTTTCGGTCTCCGAAAACTACTGCCGGGCCCTCTCTCTCTTCTCTCCTCTCAGCCTCGCCATAGCCCACCTAGTCCATCCTCCTACCCCTCTTTGCGTCCGGAGTCGTCCGATGCAATCGCACGGTCCGAAAACCCTCTCTGCGCAGTGCATCGAACCCCTCGCGCGTGCTCGGAAGTTGTCCCGAACCCAACCCGGGGAGTCGTCATCGTTGGGTCCGGAACATCCCCAAACATCTACAAAATATCATCGTTTTATTTATTGTACTCTTTAGCATATTTATTCTCGTCCGTCGGATTTCGATCCGATGATCCAGATCCCTCTCTTTTCACCTACATGCTATATATAGCCCCTAACCCTAAATTCTAGGGACCTTGTCCCATCCCTCTACCGCCGCCTCTCCACCAAATCCCCCTCGGGATCCTCTTTCCACCAACCAGCAACCACCAAAACTTCCAAATCATCAATCCCTGCCTTGCCTAGAATTCCAGCCACATCCCCGCTCAATCTCGTCGGGATCAAGGCCACCAGCACGCCCACCGACCACCGCGGCGACTAGGCCAGCTCCGTTGCCTCGTTCCTTCCTTTTTCTCCCGTGCTTTTCCCTCGTCTCACTTCTCTGTCTCTCTCACCCCGTTCAAGGAGGAAGCAGCCAACGCCATGGACTTCGTGTCCTCGAGCAGCAACAGTCCTGAGCGTCGCCCGACCCCACCTCCACCTCGTTCCCGCCAGAGCAAGCCCCACCGCGCCGCCCTGCGTCAGCCGCCGGAGCGTCATACGCCCCGGCGAACCTCGACCTCCTTCGGAGCCATGGCGCCTGCCTGCCATCCCTAACCTCTTCTGCTGCATCTAGCGTCCCACCCCGTATTCCTCCCACGCCTCACGCCGGAGCCTGCTTCCACCCGCGCGGCTGCGGCATCCTCTGCCTCGGCCCCTCGCCGAGCTCCTCGAGTCCCGCTGCTGCCTCAAGTTCCCCGCCGCCGGAGTCCTCAGCGTCACCGCGACTGCCGCTTGCGTCTTCCCGGCAAACCACGCCGACCCGTTAGCTTCCTCTGTTTCCTGCGACAGGATGCGCCGAGCCTTCGTTGACCTCCAGCGAGCGCCAAGTCTGCGGCGTTGTCGGTCTCCAGGTTGAGCGCCTCACCTCGCGTTGACCCCGCCTCCAGGTCGCCGCCCTCCTCGCCGGAGTCCCTCAAGCCGCCGCCAGTCCCGCTGCTGCGGCCTCCTGCATCGTCGGCGTCCTCCGCATCGAAGCAGATGCAGAGGAGGACGAGCGTCTCGACCCCCTGTTTCGCTAGCGCGTTGACCGCGCCTCGCTTCTCGAGTCGCGTGGGCCCAGCGCCCCTCCAGATTCGGCCCAGAGTCTTTTTTTAGGCTCTGTGATTTTGCTTTTATTTAGACAACCCTGTTTTACAGAAAAGACCCTCATGTTCATACATATCATATCTCTCAAACTATGCATCATATGCAAAAACTTTATATATGAAAAATGCTTAAAATTATGTCTAGTTTCATATTATGTTACTTTCACCCATGTTTAAAATGTTTAAAATGCTGTTTGTGTAATTTTTTGTCCATATGCGATGCTAAAATGCTTTAATTCATAACTTAATAACCGTAGCTCCAAACCTAACAAACTTTATATGTAAATGGGGTAGAAAAATGCCTAGTTTAACATGGTGGCCTTACTTTGCATGTTCAACAACTCTAAATTTATGTTTAGGGCAGAACAGTACCAAATCTAATATATGCACATGAGGAGTTTCCGGACTTGTTGTTTTGTTGTTCCGACCTCATTTAAACTTGCCTAGATAGGTAGTTTCCTTTTGCTTCACCTCTTGCCATGTTAATCAACATTTAATATTGTTGGGTACATAAAAGAGATTGAACTAAATAACTTGAATTTGGTGTTTCGTCAATATGCAACGGAGTTGCATGTTGAGCTCCACTTAATTTGTAGGATTGTTTGTGCATTTGGCCATGCCATGCCTCATTAAACCGGACATGCATCATACTTGGTTGTGCATCATGCCATGTTTATGTGGTGGTTGTTTACTATGTTTGTTTGCTTCTTTCCGGGTTACTTCTCGCGTTAGCTTCGGTTTCGTTCCGGACTTGTGAGGATCCGTTCATCTACGTCCGTTTGTCTTCTTCATGGTCTCGTTCTTCTTCCTTGCGGGATCTCAGGCAAGATGACCATACCCTCGAAATCACTTCTATCTTTGCTTGCTAGTTGCTCGATCTATTGCTATCCCGCGATACCTACCACTTGCTATATCATGCCTCCCATATTGCCATGTCAAGCCTTTAATCCACCTTTCCTAGCAAACCGCTGTTTGGCTATGTTACCGCTTTGCTCAGCCCCTCTTATAGCGTTGTTAGTTGTAGGTGAAGCTGGAGTTTGTTCCATGTTGGAACATGGTTGTTGTTGGGATATCACAATATCTCTTATATTATTTAATGCATCTATATACTTGGTAAAGGGTGGGAGGCTCGGCCTTATGCCTGGTGTTTTGTTCCACTCTTGCCGCCCTAGTTTCTGTCATACCGGTGTTATGTTCCTTGATTTTGCGTTCCTTACACGGTTAGGTGTTATGGGGACCCTTTGACAGTTCGCTTTGAAGAAAACTCCTCCAGCAAGGCCCAACCTTGGTTTTACCATTTGCCTCACCACCTCCTATTTTTCCCTTGGGAGTCGCTCTCCCGAGGGTCCTCTTTATTTTACCCCCCTGGGCCAGTGCTTGTCTAAGTGTTGGTCCGAACCGGGCAGCCTGCGGGGCCACCTCGGGGCAACTCGAGGGCTGGTTTTACTCGTAGCTTGACCTATCTGGTGTTGCCCTGAGAATGAGATATGTGCAGCTCCTATCGGGATTGTCGGCACATCGGGCGGCTTTGCTGGTCTTGTTTTACCATTGTCGAAATGTCTTGTAACCGGGATTCCGAGTATGATCGGGTCTTCCTGGGAGAAGGAATATCCTTCGTTGATCGTGAGAGCTTGTGATGGGCTAAGTTGGGACACCCCTACAGGGTATAAACTTTCGAGAGTCGTGCCCGCGGTTATGTGGTAGGTGGGAATTTGTTAATATCCGGTTGTAGAGAACATCACACTTAACTTAATTAAAATGCATCAACCGCATGTCTAGCCGTGATGGTCTCTTTCCCGCGGAGTCCGGGAAGTGAACACGGTTCTTGTGTTATGCTTGAATGTAAGTAGTTTCAGGATCACTTCTTGATCACTTCTAGTTGACAACCGTACATTGCTTCTCTTCTCGCTCTTATTTGCGTATGTTAGTCACCATATATGCTTAGTCCTTGCTGCAGCCCCACCTCATTACCCTTTCCTACCCATAAGCTTAAATAGTCTTGATCTCGTGGGTGTGAGATTGCTGAGTCCTCGTAGCTCACGGATACTTCCAAATAGTTGCAGGTGCCGATGATTCCAGTGTAGGTGACGCAACTGAGCTCAAGTGGGAGCTCGATGAAGATCGTGTTCGTTGTGTTGTTTCATTCCTAGTTGATCAGTAGAGGAGGCTAGTTGGGGCGATCGGGGATCTAGCATTAGGGGTTGTCTTTCTTTATTTGGTTCCATAGTCGGACCTTGATTGTATTCTGGATGATGTAATGCTATATTTATGTATTGTGTGAAGTGGCAATTGTAAGCCAACTCTTTATCCCTTTCCTAATCAGTACATGGGATGTGTAAAGATTACCCCTCTTGCGACATGCCTACTATGCGGTTATGCCTCTAAGTCGCGGTCCGACACATGGGAGATATAGCCGCATTGTGGGTGTTACAAGTTGGTATCGGAGCCTTCCCCGACTTAGGAGCCCCCTCCTTGATCGAATCGTTGGCGTTGTTGAGTCTAGAAAAATGTTTTGAGTCATATAGGATTATATATATTAGAGAGTAGGATTCTTTTTACTCCTCAGTCCCTTCGTTGCTCTGGTGAGGCCTCCCGACTTAGAGTTTTGACTCTTCTCTCCTCAAATTTCACGATTTGTTTTAGGATCACACGGGTATCTTGGAATCGTTCCGATGGTTTTGTGATGAGAACATTGTTCTTGGTGCGTCCTGACATTAAGGGGTTGTGGCAGTGTCCCGGGGAGTTGAGCTTCGAGGTGTTGTTGTCACAATTTTATTGTTGCAGTTCTGGAATACCTGAGTTCGCCAACATCGAAAATCTCTTTTATGCAGTTGTTGGTGAGATAACCTTGACGCCACCCAGTACTGGGGCGGGAGTTCGGGAGTATTGCCATAACTCGTATAACGGATGCTTTTCGAAGGTTGAGGTACATGATTTCCGAAGGTTTCTTGGTTATGTGTTGAAGGATGGATACAGCTGGATGTAGGAATTGTTAGTTTGGGTGAGATATTATGCTTCCCCTGTATCCCCAACACCTGATTGCATAACCAGAAAGTTTTGGGAGTTTATAAGTGGGAATTCAAGTAGCTCTTAGGATATCTTTCCGACAGATGCATGATATGAGATTGGGGTTCGACGTCTAGTGGTCCGCCTATCCACGGTTGGTTTTACAGTGGTCTCGTTGTGTCTTAAAGAGTCCTTGGCTATGCTGACTCGCGGACGCTTCGTATGTCATGTGCACTTCCTTGTACATGATGGTGATGTACGATCGAGCCCGTGTGGGCCCCACCACAAAAACTTCGGGCGAAATCTCTATCATATGTTTGTTCCAGCTTATTCTGCAAGCCAATCCTTTGTTTTTGTTTTCAGTTATGGTATTCGAGTTGCTTCGAAGTCAAATGTTGATTCCATACCTTGCCTAAGCGGTGTTCTCACATTTCTATGTGAATACTAATCCTTCATGATAATCAAGATTGTCATGTCAATCCTTTTCAACTGGCGTGTTTCTCTTCAAGTGGATCCGATCATTTTCAACATCCGCAAGATCAACTCAAAGTCTTCTCAACGTTGTTTGTTTCATCCGTCCCAAGTTGCCTTTGTTTCCCCGCCCTCCCACCCCTTTTTTTCTTCAAGGACTCAGATTTCTTAATCAACTATCATGTTATTGATGTGAAGTCTCTCCATTCTTTTCCGTCAATATTCTTATCCGGTGATTCTCAGGAAGATACTAAGGAAGCCTCAAGTTCGTCACTCTTCACTCGTTTTCTTCTCCGGTGGATTCAAGTCAAGCTTTATCGATCACATTCTTTTCCTTGTTTCAAATGTTTTTCGTGCCAGTGCACCTCTTAATCATCCACTTCTCACTATCCAATTGTTCCGGAGTGCTCAAGATATCTCAAAGATTCGTGTTTCCACTCTGCTTTCATTCAAGCTCTTTTGAGGATGTTTTCTCATTCAAGCCATTTCATTCAACCAGTGCAATCTCTCTTCAAAACCATTTTCAATAGCGTTTCTTTTCAGTGGGCCCTAACCCACAGGTCTTTTTCCAGGATCTTACCCGACTCTTCTAATTTTCCCAGAGTTATTCTCAAATTCATTTCAAAGTTGGACGTAAGAATGAATTATCATCAGTCATATGTATTTCTCCAAGATTGGTCAAAAAAATTTCATCGTTGGCTCAACCTTTCCAAATTTCTTTCCGGAGTGCCTCAAAAATTCTTAGTGGTGGTTCTCGTCATCATTCTCAACATTTGAAGACAGAGGAAGAGTTTCTCTTCAATCATATCGGTTCTCGTGAAGATTCTCAGTTCTAGCTTGATGCCATCCTCTCATAATTATTTGTGACAATTCTTTTCAGCCATCCGAAGCATTTCAAGAGTCTTTTTAGTTTGATTCTCCAGAGCCCATCAAATCAGAATTATTCATTCCAGCCTTCAGCTCTCATTCGCCAAATCTTACCAGTGCATCATTCAATTATTCTCTAATCAGCCCGTGATCTCTTCGTTCACTTGTATCTAAATTCTCTCAAGTATCTTCATTCGTTTTCCAATTCTACCCGTTGATTTGTGCCTTTGCTACTTTCATTTTCAATACATACGATGGTTCGTTCAAGATTTTTTTCTTCCTTCTTATCATATCAATTTATTCGTTGTTTCAATCATACTGGTGGTTCGTTTAAGACCTTCTCAAGTTTGCGCTATATCTCTCTTAATCCTTTATATGAGAATAAGTAGTATGCCAAATTCGTTGCTCGCCATCAATATAAATTGGTGAAGGATACGCATAACATAATTCTTATTCTTGCTTCATCCAAGTGATTAATTCCTTATTTCGGAGGTTCATCAAAATTCTAGTTTTCAATTGTTCACCTTTATTTTCCCGAGTTCCAAGTTTTTCTTGGTTATATCATCGTGAAGCTCCTTCTAATAATTACAAGGCTTCACCTTGTGTTTTCAACTTCTATTTCCTTTCATTGGGTCATCATTTTGGTTACCGGAGTTCTTCATGGAGGTTCTACATGGTAGTTCGTCAAGGATTCTTTGCATTCTTCTATTGCTCTTCAATATTTCTCTTGAAGTTAAGATCCGCCAAGATATACTCTAAAATAAACATGGTGCTCAATACATGTTTTGTATTGAGGAGGTTAAGCTCTCTTCATCTTGCATTTCGAAGTTCAATTCTTCTATCTTGCCTCTTGCGGTGGTGTTATGTCATTCTTGACAATTTCCCTTCGTGTTTCATGATTCACAAGTTGTCCGGAATGACATATTTTAAACCCATCATTTTCAATTCGTTCATGAGTTCCTTTGCAACCCATCAATATCTTCATTGGAGTTATCTTGGGTTATATTTCACCTAAAGCCTTCCCCTTGGGAATGTTGCTCTTTGTGGTAATAATCTATGGTCCAAGTTTTTATCCTTATCACCTCGGTGGAATAAGATTTCTATCTTTTTTCTAGCTCCCAATCAAATCTTTTCCGTGAGTGGCAAGTTGTCACATCATAATTTTGAGATGTCTTCTATAAGTCCATATCAAGATTATCCTTTTCGTTGTTGGTTTTCCAACAACTCCGTTTTAACTTTCTTGGAAGGGTGATCTTCAAGATCACTTGTGGCATAAGTTGACTTTTTCTTCTCCATCCTTTCATTTCAATGATTTATATTCTTTCTTCTCCCGGAGGTATTGTGATGTTGCTCTCTTCAGTCATCATCTCATATTGTGAAGATCATGTTCTTTCCTTTTGCTTATCCATTCAAGCGGAGTGTCGTGTATTCATTCGAGCTCTCTAATCTTATCAAGTTTTACCTCCATTCTCAACCGGAGTGCTGTCTGAAATCTTTCTTACCCCTTGTGCCATTTTTTTCAATAGTTCCGGAGGCGGTGTTTTGTTGATTTCATCAAGTATCTTCTCATCTTGTCAAGCTCTTGTTAATTTCTTTCCATTTACAGTCGGAGTGTTGTCCAAACTATATCATCCTTTTTCCTCCTCTATCTTGTTTTAACTAGAGTGTTGTCGTAATTGACCTTTATCGTTCCTTGTACATCTCGTTTCAACTCGAGTGCTTGCATGTACTTCTTGTCCATTGCAACCCTTTTTCTTATGTCTTTCAACCTACAAGGTTCTAGTAATCTTCCTTGTTCCTCTTTTCTAACGGAGTGTTTTCTACTTTGTTCATCTTTGTTGTATTCTTTCTTTCAATTTGTTCAACCTCGCAAGGTTCTTTGGGTTCACTCATTTGTTAAAGAAGCAACTTAGTTTTACCTTTTATCTTCCTCTTCCTTTTCCCTCCGATGCCATCCTAGATCTCGGGACGAGATCCTCTCGTAGTGGTGGAGTGTTGTGACGCCCCGAGACCGTTGTGCCAGGTGTCTCCCAGTTATTCGCCGTCATTGCCGTGTCTTTTGCTTGCGTGTTGCATCTTGCCATGTCATCAACCGCATTGCATCATCATGTTTTCAAAACTTGCATCCGTCCGGGTTCCCCAGTTTCATCCGTTGTCCGTTCTGAGCCAGACACACTTGCACACGCCCGCGGCACCTCCGAAATATTATTTTATAAGTGGCCGGAAAATGTTCTCGGAATGGGATGAAAGTTGGCGTGTGGTGTTGTTATGTTGTCAGTAGACCGCCTGTCAAGTTTCATCGCATTTGGAGTCTGTTTGATGCCCCAACGGATAACTATAGCGGCACCGCTGCCGGTATAACGTCGGACGTTTTCGGTCTCCGAAAACTGCTGCCGGGCCCTCTCTCTCTTCTCTCCTCTCATCCTCGCCACAACCCACCTAGTCCATCCACCTACCCCTCTTCGCGTCCGGAGTCGTCCGATGCGATCGCACGGTCCGAAAACCCTCTCTGCGCAGTGCATCGAACCCCTTGCGCGCGCCCGGAAGTTGTCCCGAACCCGACCCGGGGAGTCGTCACCGTTGGGTCCGGAACATCCCCAAACATATACAAAATATCATCATTTTATATATTGGACTCTTTAGCATATTTATTCTCATCCATCGGATTTTGATCCGATGATCCAGATCCCTCTCTTTTCACCTACATGCTATATATAGCCCCTAACCCTAAATTCTAGGGACCTTGTCCCATCGATCCCATCCCTCCGCCGCAGCCTCTCCACCAAATCCCCCACGGGATCCTCTTTGCACCAACCAGCAACCACCGAAACTTCCAAATCCATCAATCCCTTCCTTGCCTCGAATTCCAGCCACATCCCCGCTCGATCTCGTCGGGATCGAGGCCACCAGCACGCCCGCCGACCACCGCGGCAACCAGGCCAGCTCCGTTGCCTCGTTCCTTCCTTTTTCTCCCGTGCTTTTCCCTCGTCTCACTTCTCTGTCTCTCTCACCCCGTTCAAGCAGGAAGCAGCCAACGCCACGGACGTCGTGTCCTCGAGAAGCAGCAGTCCCGAGCGTCGCCCGACCCCGCCTCTACCTCGTTCCCGCCGGAGCAAGCCCCACCGCGCCGCCCTGCGTCAGCCGCTGGAGCGTCGTCCGCCCCGGCAAAGCTCGACCTCCTTCGGAGCCATGGCTCCTCCCTGCCATCCCCGACCTCTCCTGCTGCATCTAGCGTCCCACCCTGTCTTCCTCCCGTGCCTCACGCCGGAGCCTGCTTCCACCCGCGCGGCTGCGGCATCCTCTGCCTCGGCCCCTCGCCGAGCTCCTCGAGTCCCGCTGCTGCCTCAAGTTCCCCGCCACCGGAGTCCTCAGCGCCACCGTGACTGCCTCTTGCGTCTTCCCGGTGAACCACGCCGACCCGTTTGCTTCCTCAGTTTCCTGCAATAGGACGCGCCGAGCCTTCGTTGACCTCCAGCGAGCGCCAAGTCTGCGGCGTCGTCGGTCTCCAGGTCGAGTGCCTCACCTCGCGTTGACCGCGCCTCCAGGTCGCCGCCCTCCTCACTGAAGTCCCTCAAGCCGCCGCCAGTCCCGCTGCTGCGACCTCCTGCATCGCTGGTGTCCTCTGCATCGAAGCAGATGCAGAGGAGGATGAGCGTCTCGACCCCCTGTTTCGCTAGCGCGTTGACCGCGCCCTGCTTCTCGAGTCGCCAGGGCCCAGCGCCCCTCCTGCAGCCTCCCTCCCGATCTGGGCTAGGCCCACTGGGTGAGAACCCCCCGTGTGCACTTTGGGCCGGCCAGATTCGGCCCAGAGTCTTTTTTTAGGCTCTGTGATTTTGCTTTTATTCAGAGAACCCTGTTTTATAGAAAAGACCCTCATGTTCATACATATCATATCTCTCAAACTATGCATCATATGTAAAAACTTTATATATGAAAAATGCTTAAAATTGTGTCTAGTTTCATATTATGTCACTTTCACCCATGTTTAAAATGTTTAAAATGCTGTTTGTGTAATTTTTTGTCCATATGCCATGCTAAAATGCTTTAATTCATAACTTAATAACCGTAGCTCCAAACCTAACAAACTTTATATGTAAATGGGGTAGAAAAATGCCTAGTTTAACATGGTGGCCTTACTTTGCATGTTCAACAACTCTAAATTTATGTTTAGGGCAGAACAGTACCAAATCTAATATATGCACATGAGGAGTTTCCGGACTTGTTGTTTTGTTATTCCGACCTCATTTAAACTTGCCTAGATAGGTAGTTTTCTTTTGCTTCACCTCTTGCCATGTTAATCAACATTTAATATTGTTGGGTACATAAACGAGATCGAACTAAATAACTTGAATGTGGTTTTTCGTCAATATGCAACGGAGTTGCATGTTGAGCTCGACTTAATTTGTAGGATTGTTTGTGCATTTTGTCATGCCATGCCTCATTAAACCGGACATGCATCATACTTGGTTGTGCATCATGCCATGTTTATGTGGTGGTTGTTTACTATGTTTGTTTGCCTCTTTCCGGGTTACTTCTCGCGTTAGCTTCGGTTTCGTTCCGGAGTTGTGAGGATCCGTTCATCTACGTCCGTTTGTCTTCTTCATGGACTCGTTCTTCTTCCTTGCGGGATCTCAGGCAAGATGACCATACCCTCGAAATCACTTCTATCTTTGCTTGCTAGTTGCTCGATCTATAGCTATGTCGCGATACCTACCACTTTCTATATCATGCCTCCCATATTGCCATGTCAAGCCTCTTACCCACCTTTCCTAGCAAACCGTTGTTTGGCTATGTTACCGCTTTGCTCAGCCCCTCTTATAGCGTTGTTAGTTGCAGGTGAAGCTGGAGTTTGTTCCATGTTGGAACATGGTTGTTGTTGGGATATCACAATATCTCTTATATTATTTAATGCATCTATATACTTGGTAAAGGGTGGAAGGCTCGGCCTTATGCCTGGTGTTTTGTTCCACTCTTGCCGCCCTAGTTTCCGTCATACCGGTGTTATGTTCCTTGATTTTGCGTTCCTTACACGGTTGGGTGTTATGGGGACCCCTTGACAGTTTGCTTTGAATAAAACTCCTCCAGCAAGGCCCAACCTTGGTTTTACCATTTGCCTCACCACCTCCTATTTTTCCCTTGGGAGTCGCTCTCCCGAGGGCCATCTTTATTTTAACCCCCCCGGGCCAGTGCTTGTCTAAGTGTTGGTCGAACCGGGCAGCCTACAGGGCCACCTCGGGGCAACTCGAGGGCTGGTTTACTCGTAGCTTGACCTATCCGGTGTTGCCCTGAGAACGAGATATGTGCAGCTCCTATCGGGATTGTCAGCACATCGGGCGGCTTTGCTGGTCTTGTTTTACCATTGTCGAAATGTCTTGTAACCGGGATTCCGAGTCTGATCGGTTCTTCCTAGGAGAAGGAATATCCTTCGTTGACCGTGAGAGCTTGTGATGGGCTAAGTTGGGACACCCCTGCAGGGATAAACTTTTGAGAGCCGTGCCCGCGGTTATGTGGCAGGTGGGAATTTGTTAATATCCGGTTGTAGAGAACTTGACACTTAAGTTAATTAAATGCATCAACCGCGTGTGTAGCCGTGATGGTCTCTTTCCGGCGGAGTCCGAGAAGTGAACACGGTTCTTGTGTTATGCTTGAACGTAAGTAGTTTCAGGATCACTTCTTGATCACTTATAGTTCATGACCGTACATTGCTTCTCTTCTCGCTCTTATTTGCGTATGTTAGTCACCATATATGCTTAGTGCTTGCTGCAGCCCCACCTCATTACCCTTTCCTACCCATAAGCTTAAATAGTCTTGATCTTGCGGGTGTGAGATTGCTGAGTCCTCGTGGCTCACAGATACTTCCAAATAGTTGCAGGTGCCGATGATTCCAGTGCAAGTGACGCAACTGAGCTCAAGTGGGAGCTCAATGAAGATCGTGTTCGTTGTGTTGTTTTGTTTCCAGCTGATCAGTAGAGGAGGCCAGTTGGGGCGGTCGGGGATCTAGCATTAGGGGTTGTCTTTCTTTATTTGATTCCGTAGTCGGACCTTGATTGTATTCTGGATGATGTAATGCTATATTTATGTATTGTGTGAAGTGGCGATTGTAAGCCAACTCTTTATCCCTTTCTTAATCAGTACATGGGATGTGTAAAGATTACCCCTCTTGCGACATGCCTACTATGCGGTTATGCCTCTAAGTCATGCTCTGACACGTGGGAGATATAGCCGCATCGTGGGTGTTACACTTTGATAATTTGATTTGTGGGTGGACCGGTGCTTGGGTACTTTCCTTCCTTGGACAAGCACCCCACTTATGATTAACCCCTCTTGCAAGCATCTGCAACTACAAAAGAAGTATTAAGGTAAACCTAACCATAGCATGAAACATATGGATCCAAATCAGCCCCTTACGAAGCAACTCATAAACTAGGGTTTAAGCTTCTGTCACTCTAGCAACCCATCATCTACTTATTACTCCCCAATGCCTTCCTCTAGGCCCAAACAATGGTGAAGTGTCATGTAGTCGTCATTCACATGACACAACTAGAGGAAAGACAACATACATCTCATCAAAATATCAAACGAATACCAAATTCACATGACTACTTATAGTAAGACTTATCCCATGTCCTCAGGAACAAGCGTAACTACTCACAAATCATATTCATGTTCATAATCAGAGGGGTATTAATATGCATAAAGGATCTGAACATATGATCTTCCACCGAATAAACCAACTAGCATCAACTACATGGAGTAATCAACACTACTAGCAACCCACAGGAACCAATCCAAGGCTTTGGGACAAAGATTGGATACAAGAGATGAACTAGGGTTTGAGATGAGATGGTGCTGGTGAAGATGTTGATGGAGATTGAACCCCTCCCGATGAGAGGATCGATGATGATGACGGTCGTGATGATTTCCCCCTCCCAGAGGGAAGTTTCCCCGGCAGAACAGCTCCGCCGGAGCCCTAGATTGGTGTCGCCAAGGTTCCGCCTCGTGGCGGCGGTGTTTCGTCTCGTGATCTTGCTTATGATTTTTTCCAGGACGACAGACTCCATATAGCCAAAGATGGGCATCATAGGGCTGCCAGGGGGCCCACGAGGCAGGGGGCGCGCCCAGGGGGGTAGGGTGCGCCTCCCACCCTCGTGGATGGTGGGTGGCCCCTGTAGTACTTCTTTCGCCAATATTTTATATATATTCTGAAACATGCTCCCGTGAAATTGCAGGACTTTTGGAGATGTGCAGAATAGATCTCTAATATTTGCTCCTCTTCCAGCCCAGAATTCCAGCTGCCGGCATTCTCCCACTTCATGTAAACCTTGTAAAATAAGAGAGAATAGCCATAAGTATTGTGACATAATGTGTAATAACCGCCCATAATGCAATAAATGTCAATATAAAAGCATGATGCAAAATGGACATTCACTTGGCGGTGGCTCTGTATCGTAAAACGCGATGAATCCTTCTATGATTTTTCCTCCCCGAACGTGAATATATAGAGTTGGATTTGAGGTCGATGGAGGCTCAGGGGGCCCACGAGACATGGGGGGCACGCCCCAGGGGGTGGCGCGCCCCACCCTCATGGACAGGGTGTGGCCCCCTGGTGTTGATTCTTTTGCCAATATTTTTTATAAATTGCAAAAATATTCTCCGTGAAGTTTCAGGTCATTCCGAGAACTTTTATTTCTACACAAAAATAACACCATGGCAATTCTGCCGGAAACAACGTCAGTCCGGGTTAGTTCCATTCAAATCATGCAAGTTAGAGTCCAAAACAAGGTCAAAAGTGGTTGGAAAAGTACATACGATAGAGACGTATCAACTCCCCCAAGCTTAAACCTTTGCTTGTCCTCAAGCAATTTTGTTGACAAACTGAAAGTGATAAAGAAAAACTTTTACAAACTCTGTTTGATCTTGTTGTTGTAAATATGTAAAAACAACATTCAAGTTTTCAGCAAAGATTATGAACTAACCATATTCATAATAACATTTAGGTCTCATGTTTATATCAGTGGCATAATCAACTAACGAGCAATAATAGTAAATCTCGGATGACAACACCTTCTCAAAACAATCATAATATGATATAATAAGATGGTATCTCGCTAGCCCTTTCTGAGACCGCAAAACATAAATGCAGAGCACCTCTGAAGTTCAAGGACTGACTAAACATTGTAATTCATGGTAAAAGAGATCCAGTCACAGTCATACTCAATGTAAACTAATAGTAATGCATGCACATGACAACGATGCTCTCCAACTGGTGCTTTTTAATAAGAGGATGATGACTCAACATAAAAGTAAATAGATAGGCCCTTCGCAGAGGGAAGCAGGGATTTGTAGAGGTGCCAGAGCTCAATTTTTGAAATAGAGATAAATAATATTTTGGGTGGCATACTTTCATTGTCAGCATAACAACCGAGAGATCTCGATATCTTCCATGCTACACACGTTATAGGTGGTTCCCAAACAGAAGGGTAAAGTTTATACTCCCCCACCACCAACAAACATCAATCCATGGCTTGTCCGAAACAACGGGTGCCTCCAACTAACAACAATCCTGGGGGAGTTTTGTTTGCAATTATTTTAATTTAAGCATGGGACTGGGCATCCCGGTTACCAGGCATTTCCTCGTGAATGAGGAGCGGAGTCCACTCCTCGTGAGAATAACCCACCTAGCATGGAAGATATAGACATCCCTAGTTGACACATGAGCTATTCGAGCATACAAAGCAGAATTTCATTTGAAGCTTTAGAGTTTGGCACATACAAATTTACTTGGAACGGCAGGTAGATACCGCATATTGGAAGGTATGGTGGACTCATATGGAATAACTTTTGGGGTTTATGGAAGTGGATGCACAAGCAGTATTCCCGCTTAGTACAAGTGAAGGCTAGAAAGAGAATGAGAAGCGACCAGCTAGAGAGCGACAACAGTCATGAACATGCATTAAAATTAATCAACACTGAGTGCAAGAATGAGTAGGATATAATTCACCATGAACATAAATATCGTGGAGGCTATGTTGATTTTGTTTCAACTACATGCATGAACATGTGCCAAGTCAAGCCACTCGAATCATTCAAAGGAGGATACCACCCTATCATACCACATCACAACCATTTTAATAGCATGTTGGCATGCAAGGTAGACCATTATAAACTCCTAGCTAATTAAGCATGGCATGAGCAACTATAATCTCTAATTCTCATTGCAAACATTTTTCATTCATAATAGGCTGAATTAGGAACGATGAACTAATCATATTTAGAAAAACAAGCTAGGTCGAGTTCTTACCAGCTGCTCTCATCTCAATCAGTTCATCATATATCGTCATTATTGCCTTTCACTTGCACAACCGAACGGTGTGGATAATAATAATAGTGCACATGCATTGGACTAAGCTGGAATCTGCAAGCATTTAATACAAGGGAGAAGACAAGGTAATATGGGCTCTTGGTTAGATCAACAATAATTGATATGAGAGCCACTCAACATTTTCATCATGGTCTTCTCCTCTCGACCCCCAAAGAAAAGGAACAAAACTATTTACACGGGAAAGCTCCCAACAAGCAAAAGAAGAACAAGAAATCTTTTTGGGTTTTCTTTTAGTTACTACTACTACAGGCATGGAAAGTAAACTAGCTAAAAGCTACAACTAATTTTTTTGGTTTTTATTAAGGTTTTTCAAACACACAAGAAGAAGGCTTAAACAGAAAATAAAGTAGCATGGATAGTGCAATGAAAGAGTACGAGCACCGACAACTGGCATGAGTGTGTGAACATGAATGTAATGTCGGTGAGAAATACGTACTCCCCCAAGCTTAGGCTTTTGGCCTAAGTTGGTCTAGGGCCATGGCTCAAAGCTGCCCTCTTCGGTGTATGGAGGAGTGTTCTCTGGGTGCCACTGGTTGGCGATCTCCTCCGGATCCCACTGATAAACAGACTATCGATAAGGGTCAAGGAGTGGCTCCAGCTCAGGCTCTGGAGCTGATGTCAGGCTCCAGTATACATGAACGGCCTCCGGCAAAATGAGGTATGTGCCTGAAAATATGTTAAACAAAGAGGGCACAGGCAAGGTAATAATCTCATAGTAGTTTTTATCAAATATCAGTTTATACTTAAGCATCTTCTTCTTATCTTTAATAATAAAATCATGTGCTACCATACTCTTATAATCTAGAAAAATAGGGGACATCAACTTTTCCTCTTTCTCATAATGCCTAATAGGTATCCTAAAGTGTGCAGCAAGGCACGAGGCAAAGATGCCTCCGAAGATGGAACCCTTTGTTCGGTTCAGATTTAATCGTTTAGCAACAATAGCGCCTAAATTGAAAGTTGTGTCACGAAACAAAGCATGGCGCAAAATAACAATACCAGGGGCACTAAGATTTCCACTGTTCCCGTGACCAATTAAGCATCTACTAGCAAATATTGCAAAGTAACGTAGAATAGGAAAATGTATGCTAGTAATTCATGCATTGGAAACTTTCCTCGTTTCCCCTACAACAATCGTATCAATAAACCCCTCCACATCATTATGATGTGGTTCCTCTATGCTGCCCGCAAAGGGTATCTTACATACCCGACAAAAATCATATAATGACATCTCCTTAACCTCATCATATGAGTGAAATTCCACTCACTACAAGAAATATGTCAACTAGTGACCTTCTGTTAGTGACCCTGGAAGAATTGGTCATAGATCTATGACCATTTGAGACCAATTGGTAAAAAGCTGTTCGGGGGGCTCCAAACCCTAAACCATTGCGACCATTTTGGTCAGAAAGGTCGTAATTTCCTTACACGAAATGGTCATAAAACAGACAGCACTAGTCCGCTGCCTTATTTCTAGCTGATCATGACCAATATAGATGGTCATAACCTTGTAAATTGTGGTGGATTGGTATGACTTGGCGCCACCTCATCAGTTTTGCCTATGTGTCATGTCCATGTGTCAAATTTTTACCCTAGGTTGTGAAGCAACCTATATTTCTGTCATTCCCAAAATTCCCAAAAAAATCTCATAAATTCTTTGGGTCATATCTTCATCAAATATGTAAAAATCCTGCCTTGCCTAGTTCAAAACTAATTCAACAATATTCATTTTCCTATTTTGTTCACAACAGCACTTTATGAAGGAAGTGCTATTTATATATTCTTCATTGCCCTCGGAATTTTTGGGCACTCTTTTCTATCCAAATCATTACCGCGTGACAAAATTCAGCTCCATTTGCCTAGCAAATCTTCCTTGGCAAATTTCCAAAGTTTTTGTCCACCTAGAAGCATTGTGAAGGAAGTACCTTTTTTATATATCCAAATGACATGAAATTTATTCAGTTCCTTCATATGCCCAAATTATCACCCTCCTCCAAATTGCTGCTCAGTCAAATCATCTATGTGAGCCCAGGTTCAATTTATATTTTATGGCCAGATTGGCACGTTGCAAAGCAAGTGTTATCTAGACCCCTCCTATTACCCTCAAACTTTTTGGGCACTCTTCCATACACAAATCATTGCCACATGATAATATTCAGCTCAATATTCTTAGTAAATTTTTCTCAGGAAATTTCCAAAGTTTCTACCTCAAGAGAAGCTTTGTGAAGTAAGTACTAGCTAGGCTTACTCAAATGATCTAAAAATTTACTAGCGCATGACCATACCTATGTAACTTACCTACACCAATTTTGAGCTCATTTCATTCATCCAATCTCTCTCACTAGTTTTCCCAAGTTTTTGTCCATAGAAGAGCATTGTGAAGGAAGTACTACTTTGGCATGTCCAAATGGTATCAATTTTCTACAATGCTTTCTTATGCCCAAATAACCATCCTCCACCAAATTTCAGCTCAATCCATTCATTATTTTGATCCCAGGTTCAACATTCATATTTTTGTCTAGCGTGGTACTTTGCAAAGCAAGTACCACCTAGGATCCTCCTTTTGAGCTAAAAAATTTGTGAAGACATTATACTTAGTAGATGATCATCCTTAGCCAAAACTCATGCCCATTGGCCATGTGCATTTCCCGTACCGCTAATCAAACACTTGGCTGCTAATTCATCTTTGAGCATAGGTCAGTCTCCTCGTGAGATTCTTCTGTTGCAATTTTCTTCCTAGCACCTACCTGGGGAGTGCCCAACCAACTAGACATGCCTAGGCCTCCCAGAACGCATGTCAACCCAAGGTCATGCGGTGACCATGCAGCGGGCATGCGAGTTTACGCGCTTTGGAGTTGGGGCCCTGGGCCACATCCAAACCTCGACGTATCGCCACCAAACCATGTATTTATGATAAAATAGATACTTATGTAACTAGAAATGTTTTTTGGAAAAAATAAAGAGCAAACAATAAGGTAGCTGCAGTTCAAATTTGACCTGCTTCCTACTGAATCGGCGGAAATTTGTCTTTTTCACCAGAGGTGGATCAAAACTTTTGACACCCAACCATTTTGTCAATTGTGCATTAAATATGGCCTAGTATTTTATAAAATTGATTTGGTCCAATTTTGCAACAAATATATGGTAGGTCCTTCACAAAAAAAACTCATTTCGGGCACTCAGAAATTGGAAAATGAATTTTTCATGCAAAGAAAATGAAAACTCCGTTAGGCAACATTGTTTGGAATTCCAAGGTGCACCCTTGTGCACAATATGAGATCATTTGAACAAACTATGCCATGAATGTGGCCATAAGATTGATCATTTGGCTTGAAAGCTGTGAATCCTCATGCGTGATAGCTCATTTCTGAGAACACTTTTTTAAAATAATTACCGTATTACAAGTTTATTATTTTTCCTGGAAACTTGGTCACATATAATAACACAATGCGAAGGTTTCCCAATTTTTTATTTTTTTTGAATTTTTTATGCCCGTTTCGAAATGCGGTCAAAACGGCTGGCCTGACCGTTCCTAGCTAGTGGTTGAATCTTGCAAAACTTTTCATGTTTCTCTGATTAAATAGATACTTGTGTACCTAGAAATGATTTTTGGAAAAAATATAGAGCAAACTATGAGGCAGCCGCAGTTTAAATTTGACCCGCTTCCAGCTGAAATGGCGGAAATTTGTCTTTTTCACCAGAGGTGGATCAAAACTTTTGACACCAAACCATTTTGTCAATTGTGCATTAAATATGGCCTAGTATTTAAAAAAATTGATTTGGTCCAATTTTGCAACAAATATATGGTAGGTCCTTCACAAAAAAACTCATTTCGGGCACTTGGAAAATGGAAATGAATTTTCCGTGCAAAGAAAATGAAAACTCCCTTAGGCAACATTGTTTGGAATTCCAAGATACACCCTTGTGCACAATATGAGATCATTTGAACAAACTATGCCATGAATGTGGCCATAAGATTGATCATTTGGCTTGAAAGCCATGAATCTTCATGCGTGATAGCTCATTTCTGAGAACACTTTTTTAAAATAATTGTTGTATTACAAGTTTATTATTTTTCCTGGAAACTTGGTCACATATAATGACACAATGCGAAGGTTTCCCAATTTTTTGATTTTTTTGAATTTTTTATGCCCGTTTCAAAATGCGGTCAAAACGGCGGGCTTGACCGTTCCTAGCTAGTTGTTGAATCTTGGAAAACTTTTGATATTTCTCTGATTAAATAGATACTTATGTACCTAGACATGATTTTTGGAAAAAATATAGAGCAAACTATGAGGCAGCCGCAATTCAAATTTGACCTGCTTCCAACTGAAACGGCGGAAATTTGTCTTTTTCACCAGTGGTGGATCAAAACTTTTGACACCCAACCATTTTGTCAATTGTGCATTAAATATGGCCTAGTATTTTATAAAATTGATTTGGTCCATTTTTACAACAATTATTTGGTAGTTCCTTAAAAAAAACTCATTTCAGGCACTCAAAAAATGATTTAAAATAGCTAGAAAGATAAAAAAATGCATGCAAATTTGTGATCATCCATAAAATGTGGTCTAAATTGAGTGATAAATCTAGTTGTGCCATTTTGGAAAATATTTTTGATAGCTGCTTCACAAAACCTCGTAGTTTTAGTACTTAGAAACTATTTAAATCATAAAATTTCTGAACCAATCAGGGCTCTTCCCACGGATCACTCCAATGTAGCCGATCTGAACCGTCCAGATGCCACGGATCCAACGGCTCTCACTCACCTCTCAGGTCTCTCTCCCCCAACCCAAACCCTAGCAACCCTCACTCCATCCAGATCTCTCTCCCCTCTCCCCGAGAACCCACCTGCCGCCACCTGTCACCTCCCTCGCCGCCGCTGCTGCCACCTCCTTCCCGTCCCCGGCCTCCTTCCGCAACGCCCCCATCGATCTCGATCCCCTCTCCTCCTCCCTCGTCCTCATCTCCTCGCCCCCATCGCTGCCACCCTCCGAACCGATCCTGATCCCTTCTAGATCAAGAGAGAGTGAGAGCTCACCTCCTCCCTTCTAGATCGCTGCCTCCACCTCCCTCCGGTGGAGCTCGCCGCCGTCCATGGCCTGCCCCAGGCCCGAGGTCCTTCGCTCCTCTAGATCCGGCCTCCTCCTCGGTCCTTCCCGACGCGTTCGACCTGGGCTCCGGCGCCTATGCCCGCAACGCCACCACCGTCGGTGGCCTCGTCTCCGACCCGCGCTCCTGCGTCTTCCAGGGTGCGTGTCTGCGACCACCACCCTCACCCTCACCATCGACGACCCCTCGCCGCCTCCACAGACCACCACGCCCTCCCCTCACCCTCGGCCCATGTCGGGCAGTGCGAGGCGATGCTCCAGACCCGCGGGGACCGCACCTCGTCTCCTCTCTCTGCCTCTCAAATCCACCACGGCAAGGTCACCATGGGCCTCAACCTCCACGGACGGCGGCCAGATCGAGCGGAGCTTCCCTTCCTCTGCCCGACGGGACAAGGACAAGGACAAGCAGCATCATCATTGCATCATCAAGGTTCAATTTCATCTTCTTCCCTCTGTTTATTTTCTACAATCCCAAGCCATTGCTGCAATTCCTCCCTCCCTCCCTCGATTGGATTGGCTTCTTCGATCTAGGCTGGTGGCTGATTGTGGTTGGGTTCATTCGTGAGCAGGGACCAAGGTCGGGTACAAGCCCGATGTGGTCGTTGGCGGGAAGGACCTGGAGCACGACTGCGGGGCGCACCGCGGGATCGGCTACTTCATCGAGCCGCTCGTTCTGCTCGGCCTCTTCGCCAGGTCGACCTTGTCCATTCATCTCAAAGCTGAAGGGTGTTTTCTTATCCTATTTCTGCTTGAGGTTAATTGATTCGATGTCAGATTATGTGTATATACTTGCAAGTTCAAAATGTAGTATAATAGTGTTGATATAATGTAGTGCTGGGCACCACCTCGTGTGTTTATCATACACAAGCACTGTGATGATCTAATTTAGCACGCTGCTGATCTTATAATGCTACTTTGCATACTTATCGTGCTTCCTTGTAGGGGTTCCCCTTGAAGGATTGATTGTGCTCTGTATCCTACCATGATATATTCTCAGCGAGTTTACTGAAATTGTTGTAGTCTAAAAAATAGTTAACAGTTTCTCTGTTTGGTACTATTAAACTGATAGTCAGAGAAACTGTTAAATTGTTGGTTTCATACTACTCATAATCAACAGATGAATTTCAGTACTTCTATTTGGTACTATTTGCCACTAGTAAGAACAATTGTTTGTGAAGCTAGTAAAAATCATGGAACTTAAAAGGTCAAATAAGTTGATTTATCTCTCTTCAGCCTTAATAGAGAAGATGGAGTTATCCGTTCTATTTAGCCTATTTTTACTTGGGTTGGATTAACCTGTGAACAAAATTCAAATTCCTATAATACAAAATTAAATCTAGTTTCTGCATATCATATTGTTTTCAGGTTTAGCACCTGAGTTGTATTCTTCCACATGAATGGAACCACTTAGGGTTGTTTTAGCACGTTGTAGTTCAAGCCTGAGAGAAACTGCAGTTTCCCCTCCAACTCAGTGATTATTGGTCCACATGAATGACATGTTTTTAAATCTATTTCCTAATTTTGTGGTCTGCAGAACAAGGCTGGTTGTTGTAGCTGCTCAAAAGTTCATTGCAGACATCGCAGACATTGTTGTTACTTACTATACGTTGCATTGTAGTTTCGCTATAGATTTTGCTTGAGAGCCACTTGGATTCACGCAGCATCAGGAGGAGCTCAAGCACAACCACCAAGAGGCACCACCGCAGCAGCAGGTAGCACTTCCATATCCACCTCCCTCTCCCTCTGCTCCCAATCCTTTTTGTTAGAATATATTGTGTACATTCTGAACCCCCTAATGTGACACAAGTATATGCACATGCTATGGTTTAAGTGTTGCTTGTGTATGGTAAATAGGTTGAGCACCCACCGCTATTTGATGCTCTTTTGTTTTGGATTTTGTTCCTCTATGCATGTAATCTCCAGACCGTGATCAAGCATACAGACACGGTTGATTTGCATGGAACAATTACTACTAACTAAAGAAGGAAGAAGACTTCTTCACATAAAGGGAGATGTCTGTTTTAGTAATATAAACAAATAAAAAAAGATTGTTTGCATACAATTAGATCATTCTCACTTATTATTTGAGTTCTAAGTATGTAGAATCTTTAGTTCTCTGGTTATATTATAGTCAGAATTATATTGTGTGCATGATTTTATCCATTGCCGGTACTATGGATAGAGCTTTGTGTGTAATCTGGAGTTGTTCCTGTTATTGTTCTATCCATTTTATTGGTGTTACATGTGTAGCCAGTAACCAGGACCTGCACTTGTGCCATGCATATTCATATTGTCTCTATTGTCTTGTATGAATATCTCATTTTAACTAGCTCGGCTAAAAAAGCTCGGTACTAGCTGAAATGTGTTTATCATTCTATAAAGAATTGTCCTTTACTCCTTTACTCCTTTTTTGAATGGAATGTTCATACTATATTGGCTCCAGTTTTTCTAATTCTTCTTAGCTGATTCATGTAACAGGGCGATCATGGAGGGCATGCAGTTGTTCTGTTAGCCCAGTCCTGACTATGGCCGTCCAGTGAGTCCGGCATTTGATCTCTATCGAAGGAGCTCCATGCTGAAGAAGAAAACACTTGTAGAGCTTTTAACATTACTTGGAGAGCTTGTAAAGTACTGTAGAGCTTTGCATTTGTAGAGCTTGTAAAGCATTGTATATGTTATAGCTTGTATTACGTGTCATTTGTAGTGCTTGTAGTGAATCTGGCTATTGTTATTTGAATTATTATGTGTGTTTTCTTCTTGCCTATTTAAATACTGGTTATTTTCTTACTATGAAATTCAAATATGATGTCTAATTGAAATATGAAGAATCTGAGCCTAATAGCTGGGACCCATTTATAAAAAAAGAAAACTAAAACTGCTGGTACAAAAAGGCCATGGCCTAGAAAATAAAAAAGGCCGAATTGTAGGGCTTGGCCCGTGTAGTTCACCAAAATTAGCAGCGAAAAAATATAAATGGGCTGAATTAATGGGCTCGGCCCATATAAACACCGAATTGGACTGGGCTGATTCTTATCCACATCAGCTTGCCACGCTGGATTCCTACGTGGCCTGGGGAGGTTGCTAGTGACCAAAAAATTGGTCGTGGAACCAACGACCTTTTACAGAAGGTCGTTAATTTCATTTTACGACCGCCAACTTTTGACCTTCTGTTTTTGGTCAAAAAAGGTCGCAAATGAAAAACAATGACCTTTCAGCGGCCAATAGTGAGGGTCACAAGTTGACATATTTCTTGTAGTGACTGAAGGTGGTGATTTCTTAGCATGAAAGTAAAAGGTGGTGATTTCTTGTACAGAGAGTTGTGCTTTCTAACTTCATCCATCTCATGCTCATCAAAAGGAATCCACTAACAAGGTTGATCAAGTCTTCTTAACAAACTCTTCCTGAATCGCATGAAACCGGAGAATTTTCGAATAACACCAGGTTACCTCAACGGGGATATGCACATCCCCAACAATAAGAATATCATATTTCTTCTTGGCAGTAGGAAGAGGGAATTCAAAACCTCCAATAGTAATCTTTGAAGGTTTTCGAATACAATTAATAATGTGGACTTGAGGTTGTTTTCTCGGAAAGTGTACCGTATGCTCATTACCATTAACATGAAAAGTGACATTGCCTTTGTTGCAATCAATAACAGCCCCTGCAATATTAAAAAAGGCTCTACCAAGGATAATCGACATATTATCGTCCTGGGGAATATCAAGAATAACAAAGTCCATTAAAATAGTAACGTTTGCAACCACAACAGGCACATCCTCACAAATACCGACAGGTATAGCAATTGATTATTAGCCATTTGCAAAGATATTTCTAGGTGTCAACTTATTCAAATCAAGTCTATGATATAAAGAGAGAGGCATAACACTAACACCGGCTCCAAGATCACATAAAGCAGTTTTAACATAGTTTCTTTTAATGGAGCATGGTATAGTTGGTACTCCTGGATCTCCAAGTTTCTTAGGTATTCCACCTTTAAAAGTATAATTAGCAAGCATGGTGGAAATTTCAGCTTCCGGTATCTTTCTTTTATTTGTGACAATATCTTTCATATACTTAGCATAAGGATTCATTTTAAGCATATCAGTCAAACGCATACGCAAAAAGATAGGTCTAATCATTTCAGCAAAGCGCTCAAAATCCTCATCATGCTTTTTCTTGGATGGTTTAGGAGGAAAAGGCGTGGGTTTCTGAACCCGTGGTTCTCTTTCTTTACCGTGCTTCCTAGCAATGAAGTCTCTCTTATCATAACATTGATTCTTTGATTGTGGGTTATCAAGATCAACAGCAGGTTCAATTTCTACATCATTGTTATTGCTAGGTTGAGTATCAACATGAACATCATCATTAACATTATCACTAGGTTCATGTTCATTACTAGATTGTGTTTCAACATCAGAAATAGAAATATCATTAGGATTCTCAGGTGTGTCAACAACAGGTTCACTAGAAGCATGCAAAGTCCCATCATTTTTCCTTTTCTTTTTCTTAGAAGAACTAGGTGCATCAATATTAATTCTCTAAGAATCTTGCTCAATTCTCTTATGGTGGCCCTCAGGATGTTGGGGAACGTAGCATAAATTCAAAATTTTCCTACATGTCACCAAGATCTATCTATGGAGTCATCTAGCAACGAGGGAGGAGTGGATCTACATACCCTTGTAGATCGCGCGCGGAAGCGTTCAAGAGAACGGGGTTGATGGAGTTGTACTCGTCGTGATCCAAATCACCGATGATCATAGCGCCAAACGGACGGCACCTCCGCGTTCAACACATGTACGGAGCAGCGACGTCTCCTCCTTCTTGATCCAGCAAGCGGGGAGGAGAGGTTGATGGAGATCCAACAGCACGACGGCGTGGTGGGGGAAGTAGCGGGATTCCAACAGGGCTTCGCCAAGCGCTGTGGGAGGAGGGAGATGTGTCATGGGAGGGAGAGGGAGGCGCCAGGGATTAGGTATGGTTGTCCTCCCTTCCCCCCCCACAATATATAGGGCCAAGGGAGAGGGGGAGGGCGCAGCCTTGCCCCTTCCTCCAAGGAAGGGTGCGGCCAAGGGGGGGAGGAGTCCATCCTCCCCAAGGCACCTCGGAGGTGCCTTCCCCCTTTAGGACTCTCCCTTTTTTCCTCTACTCTTGGCGCATGGGCCTCTTGTCGCTGGTGCCCTTGGCCCATATAGGCCAAGGCTTACCCCCTACAGCCCATGTGGCCCCCCGGGGCAGGTGGCCCCACCCGGTGGACCCCCGGGACCCTTCCGATGGTCCCGGTACAATACCGGTGACCCTGAAACTTGTCCCGATGGCCGAAATAGCACTTCCTATATATAATTCTTTACCTCCGGACCATTCCGGAACTCCTCGTGACATCCAGGATCTCATCCGGGACTCCGAACAACTTTCGGGTTACCGCATACTAATATCTCTATAACCCTAGCGTCACCGAACCTTAAGTGTGTAGACCCTACGGGTTCGGGAGACATGCAGACATGACCGAGATGACTCTCCGGTCAATAACCAACAGCGGGATCTGGATACCCATGTTGGCTCCCACATGTTCCACGATGATCTCATCGGATGAACCACAATGTCAAGGACTTAATCAATCCCGTATTCAATTCCCTTTGTCTATCGGTACGATACTTGCCCGAGATTCGATCATCGGTATCCCAATACCTTGTTCAATCTCATTATTGGCAAGTCTCTTTACTCGTTTCGTAACACATCATCCCGTGATCAACTCCTTGATCACATTGTGCACATTATGATGATGTCCTACCGAGTGGGCCCAGAGATACCTCCCCGTCACACGGAGTGACAAATCCCAGTCTCGATTCGTGCCAACCCAACAGACACTTTCGGAGATACCTGTAATGTACCTTTATAGCCACCCAGTTATGTTGTGACGTTTGGCACACCCAAAGCACTGCTACGGTATCCGGGAGTTGCACAATCTCATGGTCTAAGGAAATGATACTTGACATTAGAAAAGCTTTAGCATACGAACTACATGATCTTGTGCTAGGCTTAGGATTGGGTCTTGTCCATCACATCATTCTCCTAATGATGTGATCCCGTTATCAACGACATCAAATGTCCATGGTCAGGAAACCGTAACCATCTATTGATCAACGAGCTAGTCAACTAGAGGCTTACTAGGGACATTGTGTTGTCTATGTATCCACACATGTATCTGAGTTTCCTATCAATACAATTCTAGCATGGATAATAAACGATTATCATGAACAAGGAAATATAATAATAACTAATTTATTATTGCCTCTAGGGCATATTTCCAACAGTCTCCCACTTGCACTAGAGTCAATAATCCAGTTCACATCGATATGTGATTAACACTCAAGGTCACATCCCCATGTGACTAACACCCAAAGAGTTTACTAGAGTCAATAATCTAGTTCACATTACCATGTGATTAACACTCGATGAGTTCTGGGTTTGAATATGTTATGCTTGTGAGAGATGTTATAGTCAACGGGTCTGAATCTTTCAGATCCGTATGTACTTCGCAAATCTCTATGTCATCTTGTAGATGCAGCTACTACGCTATATTTGGAGCTATTCCAAATAACTGTTCTACTATACGAATCCAGTCTACTACTCAGAATAATCTGGATTAGTGTCAAAGTTTGCATTGGCGTAACCCTTTACGACGAACTCTTTTACCACCTCCATAATCGAGAAAATTCCTTAGTCCACTAGTTACTAAGGATAACTTTGACCGATGTCCTGTGATCCATTCTTGGATCACTCTTGTACCCCTTGACTAACTCATGGCAAGGCACACTTTAGGTGCGGTACACCTATGATAAAAGCATAGGGGATGACCTTCGTCCTTCCTCTTTCTTCTACCGTGGTCGAGCTTTAAGTCTTAACTTCATACCTTACAACTCAGGCAAGTACTCCTTCCTTGACTGATCCATCTTGAACCCCTTCAAGATCATGTCAAGGTATGTGCTCATTTGAAAGTACCATTAAGCGTTTTGATCTATCCTTATAGATCTTGATGCTCAATCTTCAAGCAGCTTAATCCAGGCCTTCCATTGAAAAACACTTTCCAAATAACCCTATATGCTTTCCAGAAATTCTACATCATTTCTGATCCATAATATGTCAACAACATATACTCATCAGAAATTCTATAGTGCTCCCACTCACTTCTTTGGAAATACAAGTTTCTCATAAACTTTGTATAAACCCAAAATCTTTGATCATCTCATCAAAGCGTACATTCCAACTCCGAGATGCTTACTCCAGTCCTTAGAAGGATTACTGGAGCTTTGCATACTTATTAGCATCTTTCAGGATTGACAAAACCTTCCGGTTGTATCACATACAACCTTTCCTCAAGAAAATCGTCGAGGAAACAATGTTTTTGACATCCTATCTGCAAGATTTCATAAATAATGCAGTAATCGCCAATATAATTCCAACAGACTCTTAGCATCGCTACGAGTGAGAAAGTCTCATCGTAGTCAACTCCTTGAACTTGTCGGAAAACATCTTAACGACAAGTCGAGCTTTCTTAATGGTGATACCTACCATCATTGTCCGTCTTCCTTTTAAAATCCATATGTACCTAACAGCCTTACGACCATCAAGTAGTTCTTCCAAAGTCTACACTTTGTTTTCATACATGGATCCTATCTCGGATTTTATGGCCTCGAGCCATTTATCGGAATCCGGGCCCACCATCGCTTCTCCATAGCTCGTAGGTTCATTGTTGTCTAGCAACATGACTTCCAAGACAGGATTACGTACCACTCTGAAGTAGTACGCATCCTTGTCATCCCACGAGGTTTGGTAATGACTTGATCTGAAGTTTCATGATCACTATCATAAGCTTCCACTTCAATTGTTGTAGGTGCCACAGGAACAACTTCCTGTGCCCTGCCACACACTAGTTGAAGAGATGGTTCAATAACCTCATCAAGTCTCCACCATCCTCCCACTCAATTCTTTCGAGAGAAACTTTTCCTCGAGAAAGGACCCGATTCTAGAAACAATTCCTTATTGCTTTCGAATCTGAGATAGGAGGTATACCCAACTGTTTTGGGTGTCCTATGAAGATGCATTTATCCGCTTTGGGTTCGAGCTTATCAGCCTGAAACTTTTTCACATAAGCATCACAGCCCCAATCTTTTAAGAAATGACAGCTTAGGTTTCCCTAAACCATAGTTCATACGGTGTCATCTCATCGGAATTACGTGGTGCCCTATTTAAAGTGAATGTGGTTGTCTTTAATCCCTAACCCATAAACTATCATGGTAATTCGATAAGAGACATCATGGTATGCATCATATCCAATAGGGTGCAGTTATGATGTTCGGACATCACACTACGGTGTTCCAGGCTGTATTAGTTGTGAAACAATTTCCACAATGTCTTAATTCTGTGCCAAACTCGTAATTCAGATATTCATCTGTATGTTCATATCATAGATCTTTTATCCTCTTGTCACGACGATCTTTCAACTTCACCCTGAAATTACTTGAACCTTTCAATAATTCAGACTCGTGATTCATCAAGTAAATGTACTCAACATCTACTCAAACCATCTATGAAGTAAGAACATAACGATGTCCACTACACGCCTCAGCACACATTGGACTGCACACATCAAAATGTATTACTTCCAACAAGTTGCTTTCTAGTTCCATTTTAATGAAAAACGAGGCTTTCAGTCATCTTGCCCATGTGGTATGATTTGCATGTCTCAAGTGATTCAAAATCAAGTGAGTCCAAACGGTCCATTTGCATGGAGTTTCTTCATGCATATACACCAATAGACATGGTTCGCATGTCTCAAACCTTTCAAAAACGAGTGAGCCCAAAGATCCATCAACATGGAGCTTCTTCATGCGTTTTATACCGATATGACTTAAGTGGCAGTGCCACAAGTAGGTGGTACTATCATTACTATCCTATATCTTTTGGCATGAACATGTGTATCACTATGATCGAGACACTACTGGAATCAGCTAATTTGCCATCTGCCAGCTCTTTGCCGTCTGCTAGCTGACGGCAAAGAAGCTCTTTGCCATCAGCTACAAAAAAGCAGACGTCAAATATCAGGCGGACGGCAAAGAAGTTCTTTGCCGTCCGCCTGATCTTTGCCGTCCGCCAGCAGACGGCAAAGAGAGAGGTGGCCCCCACCCCCCGCCCGTTTGGGAAAAACTTAACGGCCCACCTCTTTGCTGCCTGCCAGCAGACGGCAAAGAGGCAAAAGGGCGGACGACAAAGAGGGACGGACGGCAAAGAGGGCAGTATCTAACGGCCCGTACCCCCCCGCCCCTCTCTGTTCTCTCCT
>NC_041384.1:119215588-119216247 GCF_002162155.2 Triticum dicoccoides | reverse complement strand
CCAGGCCGCCCCGGCGCCCCGGCCAGCTCCTCCACCGCCCTGCCCCCCTCCTCCATCGGCCCTGGCCCAGGTGAGCCCCCCTCCTTTTTTCTATTTTTTTCTTTTTTAGTTTTAGTTTAGATTTAGTTTTAGTTTTAGTTTTAGGTTTAGTTTTAGTTTAATTTTAGGTTTAGATTTAGTTTTTTCCTTTTTTTCTGTTTTATTAGTTTTAGGTTTATGTTTAGTTTAGATTTAGTTTTAGTTTTAGTTTTAGGTTTAGTTTAGTTTGAGGAAAGAAGAAGAAGAAGAGAAAAAGAGGAGAGGAGGAGAAGAAGAAGAGGAAAAAGGAAAGGAAGAAGAAGAGGAGGAGGAGGAGAAGAAAAAAGAAGAAGAGGAAGAAGAAGAAGAAGAAAAAAGAGGAGAGGAGGAGAAGAAGAAGAGGAAAAAGGAAAGAAGAAGAAGAAGAAGAAGAAGAAGAAGAAGAAGAAGAAGAAGAAGAAGAAGAAGAAGAAGAAGAAGAAAAGGAAGAAAAGGAAGAATAGGAAGAATAGGAAGAAGAAGAAAAGGAAAAAAGAGGAAAAACCCCGACCCGACATGGCACCCCGACCCGACACGGCACCCCGACCCCGACACGACACCCCGACCCCTAGACCCCGACCCCGACACCCCGACCCCAACCC
>NC_041384.1:119183078-119214912 GCF_002162155.2 Triticum dicoccoides | reverse complement strand
CCCGACCCGGCACCCCGACCCGACACCCCGACCCCGAGACCCCGACACGGCACCCCGACACTGACAGGACACCCCGACCACCGACACCTCCCGAAAAGGTGTTCTTTGGCCTTCCAGAGGCCGACGGGGTCATATATTTGTGAATTATTAGTTAGGTCATATATTTTTCAATTTTGTTATGAAAAACATCATATATAATTGTGTTGATCGTGTAGTTTTAAATGTGCAGTTGTTTCATCGCTGCGAGGTTTGGTGTTCGACGACCTCGCCATGCGTTTGACGAGCTCTGCCCCTTCGTTCGTGGGTGAGCACAAATGACAAGTCCTCCTCCCCCATTAATTATTTAATCTATTCCGATGAAACTTCATAGCTAGCTATATATTATTATTCATGTCGGTCTTTTTTTATGTTGTACTAATTTCGTTTACTTTTTGTCATGGCAGGTGTTGAAAGATGGTGGGCGCTGGTCGGGAGCGTGGTCTGAGGTCTTCCATTCCAGATGCACCTCTCCGCCGAGCGTTGCTGGACAGTATGGCCACACCACCGGGCCCTTCTTCATCGACCGCGGTTCCCAGCAGGGGACGAGGTAGGAAGAGAGGAGGTGGGGCACGTGGTCGTGGGAGAGGAGGTAGGGTGACTGCTACGGCGCCTTCCTCGCCGCCACCCCCAGCCGTTTCACCCGAGCACGTGACTACTAGGGTGGACTCGTCCGAGGAGGAGGCTACACGGACTCCGGTCCACGAGCCTCCGGTCCACGGGTCTTGGGCCCATGAGCCTCGGGTCGACTGGCCTTCAGCCCATGAGAGTTCGACCCACGTGACCCCGGAGGAGCACACGTCCGAATGGGGTACCTGGCCGGATCAGCCCGAGGAGCCGAGTGGCCATGCTGATGATGGCAGGGAGCCGACTGATCTTGAGGAGGAGGGGGGCACCGTCTACCAGCGTGGTGCTACACGGCTCCCGTCCGTGCCGATGACCCGCGAGCAGAGGTGGTTGATTTTCCCTGATGGGGAGAGGTGCGTAAGTGCATTTAATATTTTTGTACCTTGTGCATTCACGTTTTTTCAAATAACTAATGCGTTGGCCTTGTCATGCTGCAGGGGTTGGGACCACCATCATAGTGTCCGCCGGCCCAACTCCGTCCTTGGAGTTCTTTGCTGGCAAAACTTCCTGGGGTTTGTCACGTTGCCTGGTGAGGGTCGGCTTCCAGAGCTTGGATTGAGCTGGGAGCACTACGTGGCTGCCCCGGCCCCACCGGATGAGATTATCGACGGTGTCGTGTGCAACACGAGGGCAGACATGGTGATCAGAAAGTTCTGGGTAATTTCTCCTTTACACATTTAAAAATATTCAACTAGCTAGTTATTAATTGTATTAATCAATATTGTCTCATTGGATTGCAGACATTCTACAGGTGTGAGGAGGGATACGAGCAGGACGCGGCACATGTTATCGAGTACGTCTGCAAGCGCCTACTCCAGAACTTATGGCACGAGGCTCGGGTGCAGGCTGTTCGAGACTACTACGCCTTGCGTGGTATCAAGAAGACCAAACCGGCGTGCCGCGATAAGTTCCTGAGTAAGGAGCAGTACATGAAGGTAATTCTTAAGGCCTTCTCTACTTAAGTTCCTTCATTTAGTAATTCTTAGCCGTAGCGCTCAAGTTTCTATTTGCTAACTTAGGCGCCTCCGAGATGGTGTGCGGATCGGATGGATTGTTGGGAGGTGTTGGTCGATGAGTGGTGCTCATAACGATGGCTAGCCCTCCACAACGAGGCCAAGGACAAACGTGCCCAAATGGAAGGTGTTCCACACCATCAAGGCAGCTCCAACTTATATCAGTTCGGGCGCAACTGGGTATGTGGTTTGCTTCATGATTCATGCAATTCATTCATCATGCTAGCTTGAGCCCTTTAATTACTAATTTTCATTGTTTCTCTCTTTCAGGCACGCTACAATAAGGCGGATAAGGTGCCAGAGGTGTACGACCTGTATGCCATGGCCCACACTGCCTCTTTCAAGAAAGTCAAGGCTTTCTCTCAGTCTGACCTCGATGATGCAAACAACTTCACCAACATCTCCTCCCACAACAAGCTCGTGAGATATAGAGATGAGGGGAAGGCGAGGAAAGGGGAGGACTTTAACCCGAGCCAGGGTCCCATTGATCCAGAGTTGTTGATGATATCTGGTGGCGGGAGGTCCCATGGCTCCATAGCCATTGGAGATGGACTTATCCGTTGTCCTAGCACTCTCCCGGAGATCAAGGCGCGCCAGTCGAGCTCTGCTCCTGAGATAAGGCCTCGTGAACGGCCAATGCAACTCGCCATCAAGGTTAGTGATACGTACTCAGTTATCTTTCTCCATTACATTGTGTGCGCTTCCATCAATGATTACAAATGGTCATGTGAGTGGTGTTGCAGGCTGCTATACAGAGTGAGAGAGATAGAACAGAGAAACTTCTGGCGGAGGCGGCAGAGAGGCAGCGGGAGTTGGAGGAGAGGACGACAAAGATGATGGAGGAGGAGAGGGCACGGAATGACATGCAGGCAAGGGCCATCTACGAGCTCCTTGTGGTAAGTTTCTTCTGCAGATTAGCCAAAACATTCATGTAGTGTTTGTCTCATTACTAACTAGTATGACTGAGTCGTCAAAACCAAATGTGCAGTCTGTGTGCGAGAAGACAGGTCAGACCGCTCCGCCGATGCCAGTGATTGCTCCTGGGACCACGGTGAGTTTTATTTGAATGGACATTACTTGCTAGTCTTAACATTTGAGTGTCATCATGCTAACAAGACATTGGAAATGATCTTTGGTGCAGCGTAACTCCAGACAAGCATCGCACGATCCTTCTCCAGCTACCGACACGAGCCACCCCGCTCCTACACCTCCTACATATTGGTAAGTTTATCTAGTGTTTTGCTTAACACATGCATAAAGACCTAGACTTAGCTTTATTTCCTCCAATGCTTACCATAATGACCTAGACTTAGCTTCTTCACCTCCAAAATGACTTAATAAGCTTACTGACCTCCAAAACCATCCATTTTACCTAAGTTAGCTCTAAAATGATCTGTACTTAGCTTACTTATGTCAAAAATTGCATAATTAGCTTAGTTAGCTTATAGACGATCCATTTTACCTAAGTTAGCTCTAAAATGACCCATTTTACCTAGGTTAGCTTATAAATGATCCAGTTCATCCAAGTTAGCTCAAAAATGACCCATTTTACCTAGATTAGCTCCTAAATGATCCATTTTACCTACGTTAGCTTTAAAATGACCCATTTCACCTAGGTTAACTCCAAAATGACCAATCTTACCTAGGTTATCTCATAAACAATCCATTTCAACTAATTTAGCTCATAAACGATCCATTTCACCTAGGTTACCTAAAAAACGATCCATTTCACCTAAATTAGCTCTTAAATGATCCATTTCACCTAAGTTAGCTCAAAAAGATCCATTTCAACTAAATTAGCTCATAAATGATCCATTTCACCTAAGTTAGCTCAAAAACGATCCATTTCAACTAAGTTAGCTCATAAATGATCCATTTCATCTAAGTTAGCTAAAAAAGATCCATTTCACCTTATTACCTGAAAAACGATCCATTTGACCTTAGTTAGCTCATAAACGACCCATTTCAACTAAGTTAGCTCATAAATGATCCATTTCACCTTAGCTAGCTCATAAACGACCCATTTCAACTTAGTTAGCTCATATATGATCCATTTCACGTAAGTTAGCTCATAAATGACATACTCTTCTTGTTCTAGTCTTCTTCTTGTTCTACTCTTCTTGTTCTAGTCTTCTTCTTGTTCTACTCTTCTTCTTGTTCTACTCTTCTTGTTCTAACTTTCTTATTTTTCATTTTGCAGAGTTCATTCACTTGACGAAAGCTTGCATAGATGGAGTGCTCCTTATCCCTTTCTCTGTTTCTTTTGTATCGTTGAACTATGCATGTATCGTTGGATGAAACTATTGTAATATATATGGTTGGATGCCTCTATGTTGAACTTGTTATGTATGATGGAACTATGCATTTAATATATATATGGTTGGATGATGAAGTTATGTGTTGGATATCTTATATGTTTGCTCTGTAATGGCCTTTTGAAATATATCTATATATGTCATCTATATTTGTGATGAAAATTGTTGGATTTAATAAAAAAACAGATAAAAGAGCCAATATGCAGGCTCTTTGCCGTCTGCCACCGACGGCAACGGGCTCTTTGCCGTCTGCCGCGGACGGCAAAGAAGGCACGTGGCATCCAACTGTGCTTCCTGGGAGCTGACCCGTTTGGTCAGTTTGCCTATAGTGGCAGACGGCAAAGACTTTGCCATCAGTGGCAGACGGCAAAGACACTAGAAAGTTTGCCGTCAGCGGCGGACGGCAAAGGCCTGCCGTTAGCCACTTAACGGACTGACAGCGCAATTATTGCCGTCCGCCTTCTTTGCCGTCTGCCGCGCTCTCTTTGCCGTCTGCGGCGGACGGCAAAGACTTTGCCATTAGTAGCAGACGGCAAAGTAGCTGTTTACCGAAGCCTACTTTGCCGGAGCCTTTTGCCGTCCGCGGCTGACGGCAACGGCCTTTGCCGTCCGCCGTTCATGCCTTTGCCGTCCGCCGTGGCAGACGGCAAAGTAGCTGATTCCTGTAGTGAGATTCAATAAACCATTCATTTTAGGCGTAAGACCATTGAAGGTATTATTCAAATAAACCTTAAATGAATAACCGTATCGCGATAGACATAATCCAATCATGTCTATGCTCAACGCAAACACCAAATAACAATTATTTAGGTTTTAATACCAATCTCAATGGTAGAGGGAGCGTGCGATGCTTGATCATATCAACCTTGGAAACACTTCCAACACATATCGTCAGCTCACCTTTAGCTAGTCTCCGTTTATTCCGTAGCTTTTATTTCGAGTTACTAACACTTAGCAACCGAACCGGTATCTAATACCCTGGTGCTACTAGGAGTACTAGTACACATTAACATAATACATCCAATATACTTCTATCGACCTTGCCAGCCTTCTTATCTACCAAGTATCTAGGGTAATTCTGCTCCAGTGGTTGTTCCCCTTATTACAGAAGCACTTAGTCTCGGGTTTGGGTTCAACCTTGGGTTTCTTCACTAGAGCAGCAGCTGATTTGCCGTTTCATGAAGCATCCCTTTTGCCCTTGCCTTTCTTGAAACTAGTGGTTTCACCAACCATCAACAATTGATGCTCCTTCTTGATCTCTACTCTTGTGGTGTCAAACATCGCGAATATCTCAAGGATCATCATATATGTCCCTGATATATTATAGTTCATCACGAAGCTCTAGCAGCTTGGTGGTAATGACTTCGGAGAAACATCACTATCTCATCTGGAAGATCAACTCCCACTCGATTCAAATGATTGTTGTACTCAGACAATCTGAGCACAAGCTCAACAATTGAGCTTTTCTCCCTTAGTTTGCAGGCTAAGAAAATCGTCGGAGGTCTTATACCTCTTGACGTGGGCACGAGCTTGAAATCCCAATTTCAGCCCTCGAAACATCTCATATGTTTTGTGACGTTTCAAAATGTCTTCGGTGCCTCAACTGTAAGCCGTTTAACTGAACTATCACGTAGTTATCAAAATGTGTATGTCAGATGTTCGCAACATCCATAGACAACGTTCGAGGTTTAGCACACTGAGCGGTGCATTATGGACATAAGCCTTCTATGAAGCAATGAGGACAATCCTCAGTTTACGGACCTAGTCCGCATAATTGCTACTATCAACTTTCAACTAAATTTTCTCTAGGAACATATCTAAACAGTAGAACTGAAGCGCGAGCTACGACATAATTTGCGAAGACCTTTTGACTATGTTCAGGATAATTAAGTTCATCTTATGAACTCCCACTCAGATAGACATCCCTCTAGTCATCTAAGTGATTACATGATTCGAGTCAACTAGACCGTGTCCGATCATCATGTGAGACGGACTAGTCATCATCGGTGAACATCTTCATGTTGATCGTATCTACCATACGACTCATGCTCGACCTTTTGGTCTCTTGTGTTCCGAGGCCATGTCTGTACATGCTAGGCTCGTCAAGTCAACCTAAGTGTTTCGCGTGTGTAAATCTGGCTTACACCCGTTGTATGTGAACGTAAGAATCTATCACACCCGATCATCACGTGGTGCTTCGAAACGACGAACTTTCGCAATGGTGCACAGTTAGGGGGAACACCTTCTTGAAATTTTAGTGAGGGATCATCTTATTTACTACCGTCGTTCTAAGTAAACAAGATGTATAAACATGATAAACATCACATGCAATCAAATAATAGTGACATGATATGGCCAATATCATATAGCTCCTTTGATCTCCATCTTGGGGCTCCATGATCATCTTGTCACCGGCATGACAACATGATCTCCATCATCGTGATCTCTATCATCGTGTCTTCATGAATTTGTCTCGTCAACTATTACTTCTACTACTATAGCTAACGGTTAGCAGTAAAGTAAAGTAATTACATGACGTTTATGTTGACACGCAGGTCATAAATAAATTAAGACAACTCCTATGGCTCCTGCCGGTTGTCATACTCATCGACATGCAAGTCGTGATTCCTATTAAAAGAACATGATCAATCTCATACATCACATATATCATTCATCACATCCTTTTGGCCATATCACATCACATAGCATACCCTGCAAAAACAAGTTAGACGTCCTCTAATTGTTGTTTGCATGTTTTACGTGGCTGCTATGGGTTTCTAGCAAGAACGTTTCTTACCTAAGCAAAAACCACAACGTGATATGCCAATTGCTATTTACCCTTCGTAAGGACCCTTTTCATCGAATCCGATCCGACTAAAGTGGGAGAGACAGACACCCGCTAGCCACCTTATGCAACTAGTGCATGTCAATCGATGGAACCAGTCTCACGTAAGAGTACGTGTAAGGTCGGTCCGGGCCGCTTCATCCCACGATGCCGCCGAATCAAGATAAGACTAGTAATGGCAAGCATATTGAACAAAATCAACGCCCACAACTACTTTGTGTTCGACTTGTGCATAGAAACTACGCATAGACCTAGCTCATGATGCCACTGTTGGGGAACGTAGCATAAATTCAAAATTTTCCTACGTGTCACCAAGATCTATCTATGGAGTCATCTAGCAATGAGGGAGGAGTGGATCTACATACCCTTGTAGATCGCGCGCGGAAGCGTTCAAGAGAACGGGGTTGATGGAGTCGTACTCGTCATGATCCAAATCACCGATGATCCTAGCGCCGAACGGACGGCACCTCCGCGTTCAACACACGTACGAAGCAGCGACGTCTCCTCCTTCTTGATCCAGCAAGGGGGGAGGAGAGGTTGATGGAGATCCAACAGCACGACGGCGTGGTGGTGGAAGTAGCGGGATTCCAACAGGGCTTCGCCAAGCGCTGTGGGAGGAGGGAGATGTGTCATGGGAGGGAGAGGGAGACGTCAAGGCTTAGGTATGGTTGTCCTCCCTTCCCCCCACTATATATAGGGCCAAGGGAGAGGGGGAGGGCGCAGCCTTGCCCCTTCCTCCAAGGAAGGGTGCGGCCAAGGGGGGAGGAGTCCATCCTCCCCAAGGCACCTCGGAGGTGCCTTCCCCCTTTAGGACTCTCCCTTTTTTCCTCTACTCTTGGCGCATGGGCCTCTTGTGGCTGGTGCCCTTGGCCCATATAGGCCAAGGCGCACCCCCTACAGCCCATGTGCCCCCCCGGGGCAGGTGGCCCCACCCGATGGACCCCCCGGACCCTTCCGGTGGTCCCGGTACAATACCGGTGACCCCGAAACTTGTCCCGATGGACGAAATAGCACTTCCTATATATAATTCTTTACCTCCGGACCATTCCGGAACTCCTCGTGACGTCCGAGATCTCAACCGGGACTCCGAACAACTTTCGGGTTACCGCATACTAATATCTCTATAACCCTAGCGTCACCGAACCTTAAGTGTGTAGACCCTACGGGTTCGGGAGACATGCAGACATGACCGAGATGACTCTCCGGTCAATAACCAACAGCGCGATCTGGATACCCATGTTGGCTCCCACATGTTCCACTTTGATCTCATCGGATGAACCACGATGTCAAGGACTTAATCAATCCCGTATTCAATTCCCTTTGTCTATTGGTACGATACTTGCCCGAGATTCGATCGTCGGTATCCTGATACCTTGTTCAATCTCGTTACTGGCAAGTCTCTTTACTCGTTTCGTAACACATCATCCCGTGATCAACTACTTGATCACATTGTGCACATTATGATGATGTCCTACCAAGTGGGCCCAGAGATACCTCTCCGTCACACGGAGTGACAAATCCCAGTCTTGATTCGTGCCAACCCAACAGACACTTTCGGAGATACCTGTAATGTACCTTTATAGCCACCCAGTTACGTTGTGACGTTTGGCACACCCAAAGCACTCCTACGGTATCCGGGAGTTGCACAATCTCATGGTCTAAGGAAATGATACTTGACATTAGAAAAGCTTTAGCATACGAACTACATGATCTTGTGCTAGGCTTAGGATTGGGTCTTGTCCATCACATCATTCTCCTAATGATGTGATCCCGTTATCAATGACATCCAATGTCCATGGTCAGGAAACCGTAACCATCTATTGATCCACGAGCTAGTCAACTAGAGGCTTACTAGGGACATTGTGTTGTCTATGTATCCACACATGTATCTGAGTTTCCTATCAATACAATTCTAGCATGGATAATAAACGATTATCATGAACAAGGAAATATAATAATAACTAATTTATTATTGCCTCTAGGGCATATTTCCAACACGGGATACAAAGGTTCCTAAGTCATTTTACTCCCTCTAGACACAACTCTAACAACATTTTCATTTTTCTTATTATCTAATTCATTGAGCAAATCATTCTGAGCTTTAAGTACTTGTTCTACTTGAGTGGTAACCATAGAAGCATGTTTACTAATAAGTTTAAGTTCACCTTTAAATCTAGACATATAATCACTCAAGTGTTCAATCATATAAGCATTACGTCTCAATTGTCTACCAACATAAGCGTTGAAGTTTTCTTGCTTAACAATAAAATTATCAAACTCATCCAATCATTGGCTAGCAGACTTATTACGAGGAATATCACCTTCACCAAATCTATAGAGAGAATTTACCTTTACTACCTATGTCGGGTTATCAAGACCATGTATTTCTTCAATAGGTGGTAAATTCTTAACATCTTCAGCTTTAATACCCTTTTCTTTCATAGATTTCTTTGCCTCTTGCCTATCTTCGGTACTGAGAAAAAGAATACCCCTTTTCTTCGGAGTTGGCTTAGGAGTTCGTTTAGGAAGTGTCCAATCATTATCATTACTCAACATATTATTCAATAGAAATTCAGCTTGATCAACAGATCTTTTCCTGAAAACACAGCCAACACAACTATCCAGGTGGTCTGTGGAAGCATCGTTAGTCCATTATAAAAGATATCAAGTATTTCATTTTTCTTGAGAGGATGATCAGGCAAAGCATTAAGTAACGGAGAAGCCTCCCCCAAGCTTGTGGGAGACTCTCTTCTTCAATTTGCACAAAATTATATTTCCCTTAAGGCAGCTTGTTTCTTATGAGCGGGGAAATATTTAGCAGAGAAATAATAAATCTTATCCTGGGTACTACACACACAACAAGGATCAAGAGAATTAAACCATATTTTAGCATCACCCTTTAATGAGAACAAAAATAACTTAAGGATATAGTAGTAATGAATTTTTTTCCTCATTAGTAAATAGGGTGGCTATATCATTCAATTTAGTAAGATGTGCCACAATAGTTTCAGATTCATAGCCATAAAAAGGATCAGATTCAACCAAAGTAGTTAACTCGGGATCGACAGAGAAATCATAATCCTTATCGGAAATACAGATAGGTGAGGTAGCATAAGCAGGGTCATATTTCATTCTAGCATTCAAAGATTTTTTTTCCAGCTTAGCTAACAGTTTCTTAAGATCATATCTATCATAGCAAGCTAAAAGATCTCTAGCAGTTTCTTCATCCATAACATAACCCTGAGGCACAACAGGCAATTCATATCTAGGGGGAGAATCTTCATCATTACTTTCATCAATATTATTAGTTTCAAAAATTTCATTTTCTCTAACCCTAGCAAGTTGTTCATCAAGAAATTCACCTAATGGCACAGTATTATCAAGCATAGAAGTAGTTTCATCATAAGCATCATGCATAGCAGAAGTGGCATCATCAATAACTTTTGACATATCAGAATCAATAGGATGAGTAGGTGTCAGAAGTTTACTCATAACAGAAGGTAAATCAAGTGCAGATCTAGATGGCAGTTCCTTACCTCCCCTCGTAGTTGAGGGAATTTGTTTGGTTCTTTCATCTTTCAAGTTCCTCATAGTGATCAACAAATATAAATCCCAAGTGACTCAAATAATAGAGTTATGCTCCCCGGCAACAGCGCTAGAAAATAGTCTTGATAACCCACAAGTATAGGGGATCACAACAGTTTTCGATGGTAGAGTATACAACCCAAATTTATTGATTCGACACAAGGGGAGCCAAAGAATATTCTCAAGTATTAATAGTTGAGTTGTCAATTCAACAGCACCTAAAAGACTTAATATCTGCAGCAAAGTATTTAGTAGCAAATTAATATGGAAGTAACGGTAAGGGTGGCAAAAGTAACAGTAGTAGTTTTGTAGTGATTGTAACAGTGGCAACGGAAAAGTAACTAAGCAAAGATCAATATGTGAAAAGCTCGTAGGCAATGGATCAGTGATGGATAATTATGTTGGATGCGATTCCTCATGCAACAGTTATAACATAGGGTGACACAGAACTAGCTCCAGTTCATCAATGTAACATAGGCATGTATTCCGAATATAGTCATACATGCTTATGGAAAAGAACTTGCATGACATCTTTTGTCCTACCCTCCCGTGCCAGCGGGGTCCTATTGGAAACTAAGGGATATTAAGGCCTCCTTTTAATAGAGTACCGGACCAAAGAATTAACACTTAGTGAATACATGAACTCCTCAAACTATAGTCATCACCGGGAGTGGTCCAGATTATTGTCACTTCGGGGTTACCGGATCATAACACATAGTAGGTGACTATTGACTTGCAAAATAGGATCAAGAACTCACATATATTCATGAAAACATAATAGGTTCAGATCTGAAATTGTGGCACTCGGGCCCTAGTGACAAGCATTAAGCATAGCAAAGTCATAGCAACATCAATCTCAGAACATAGTGGATACTGGATCAAACCTAACAAAACTAACTCGATTACATGATAAATCTCATCCAACCCATCACCGTCCAGCAAGCCTATGATGGAATTACTCACGCATGGCGGTGAGCATCATGAAATTGGTGATGGAGGAAGGTTGATGATGACGATGGCGGTGTATTCCCCTCTTCGGAGCCCTGAACGGACTCCAGATCAGCCCTCTTGAGAGAGATTAGGGCTTGGCGGCGGCTCTGTATCGTAAAACCGATGAATCCTTCTCTCTGATTTTTTTCTCCCCGAACGTGAATATATAGAGTTGGAGTTGATGTTGGTGGAGCCTCAGGGGGCCCACGCGACAGGGGGGCGTGCCCCAGGGGGGTGGGCGTGCCCCCACCCTCGTGGACAGTTTGTGGGCCCCCTGGTGTTGATTCTTTCGCCAATATTTTTTATAAATTGCAAAAACATTCTTCGTGAAGTTTCAGGTCATTCCGAGAACTTTTATTTCTGCACAAAAATAACACCATGGCAGTTCTACTGAAAACAGCGTCAGTCCGGGTTAGTTCGATTCAAATCATGCAAGTTAGAGTCCAAAACAAGGTCAAAAGTGCTTGGAAAAGTAGATACGATGGAGATGTATCACATGACAGAACAAAAGAAGGAAAGCGGGCCCCGACAAGTACTTTCCCACTAAGCTCCCAGGAGCCGCCGGCAAGGACGCTGCCGGGTGCCCCAAGCTTGCCGAAAGGCAGCAACCTCCGAAATGACCCCAAGCCCTGGCCGTAGAGGCAGCTGCCCCTGTGGCGGAAGATAAGCTTTTAGTCCTTGCCGTCGAGCCCCAGGCTCCAGCATGGGCGCAGCACACCGCCCGTTTCCTCCAAATAGGGGAACTCCCTGGGGAACAGGAAGAAGCAGAGAAAGTAGCCCGTCGGTCCAGCATGTACCAGTTTATGGATGATGCCCTATATAGAAGGAGATCGAACAGTGTGAAGTTGAAGTGCATTCCTCGAGAAGACAGACTGGAGCTGTTGGCAGAGATACATGGAGGCACGTGTGGCTCCCACATAGGGTCGAGAGCCCTTGCCGGCAAAGTGTTCCAGCAAGGTTTCTTCTGACCCACCGCTCTCCAGGATGCAACTTCACTAGTAACCAAGTGTGAAGCGTGCCAGTTCCATTCAAAGAAGCTTCATCCACCAGCCCAATCTCTTCAGACAATCCCTCTTTCCTGGCCATTTTTGGTCTGGGGGCTCGACATACTGGGCCCTATTCCCCATGTTGTCGGGGGCTTTGAGTACTTGTACGTCACAATCGACAAGTTCACAAAGTGGCTAGAAGTAGAACCAGTGAGAAAGGTGACCGCACAATCAACCATCAAGTTCTTCAAGGGGCTAGTCTGTCGTTTTGGTGTACCGAACATAGTCATCACCGACAACGGCATGCAGTTAACGAGCCACACCTTTATGCAGTACATCCGAGACCTCGGCAGCAAGGTTTGTTTTGCTTCTGTCGCTCATCCCAGAAGCAACGGCCAGGCAGAGGGAGCAAATGCAGAGGTGTTGCGAGGCCTCAAGACCAGGACTTTTGACAGGCTACACAAGTGCAGAAGGCGTTGGGTTGATGAGTTTCCAACTGTTCTTTGGTCGATCAGAACGACGCCAAATCGAGCCACTGGCCAGACACCCTTTGCCCTGGTATATGGGGTATAAGCAGTTCTCCCCACGGAACTCATATACGGGTCATCTCGAGTGCTCGCTTATGATGAGCTTGAGCAAGAGCAGTTGCGCCAAGTTGATGTGACACTCCTTGAGGAAGATCATCTTCGGGCTGCTGTGCGAGCTGCTCGCTACCAGCAAGCCTTGTGCCGCTACCATAGCTGCAAGGTTCATACTCGAAGCCTTGAGGAAGGCGACCTTGTTCTTCAGCGAGTTCAATCCGCCAAGAATTCCAACAAGTTGACGCCGAAGTGGGAAGGCCCTTATCGAGTAATACGAGTCACTAGGCCCGGCGCAGTCTGCCTGGAGACCGAAGATGGAATTCCAGTGAGAAACTCCTAGAACATCAAACATCTTCATAAGTTTTACCCATAAGGTGCGGTTGCCGAGCCTCCCGACAGACCACTTTTTGTACAAGCCTTGCCGGCAAGGCATGTAACCCTTTGTACAAAGCCAGACACAGACGCTGAGCATCAGATAAATAAATGAAGCGATGGCACCCTAGAATTTAGCATGCATGCTAGGTCGAGTCTCTCTCTATTAGGATCGATAGTGCTCAACGACAACTAATCCCTAGCATAGAGGTCAAGTGCATGTCTTTTTGTCTCTTCCAGTCCGTTCTTGGCTCATAGGCTGCGCAGGCGCTTCTGCAGAGCTGTTTGGAGGAAAGAAGGCGGATCGACACCCTCGGCTTGCCGGGGGCCGCAAATTCAGATAAGTTTTCTCTCCCCCGCTATGCGTTTCCGTATGAAGTTTGAACGTATGAAACTTCATTCGTTCCTGTGCCACCATACTCCCTCCTTCCTATGCCCGAAATCCCTTTCAAGCCGGAATTTGGTTGTAGTTGCGGTGGAAGGGAAGCAAGCGAAAGGCCCGATCCTGCTTTACCCCTATTCCCGCCAAGGGCGTGGGTATGACCATGGTATAACGCAGGGGGACATCAAGGTTTATTGCCGGGCGACGTAGTTTGTTTAAAATAACAATGACTCGCTCCTTGGTGTGGGCCTCGCTCACGCACAAAAGAACCCGACAAACACCCTTTTTCATTAATACATTGTTGAACAAGTACAATTTATACAGAGTGTAAACATGATCAAGGGGTTAAAAAGTCTAAATTTGACAAGTGCCCACAGGCTTAAGATCTAAAAAAAGAGATAAGATGCCCGTAATCCCTTTCTTGTCGCTCTCCTCAAGAAGTGGATCGGGATAACAAAAGGGCAAAAGGAGTGCCTAGGCGAGGTACGAGCAGCAGAAGACACCAAGAGAACGTCCCGGCGGCCGCCCAGAGTGGGGGACGATGATGACGGTGCCGGGGAAGAAGCCGGAAGATGAGGCAGCGGGCCGGCAATACAAGACGAAGGCGTCGATGCCATCATCTCCGACTCGATGGCCTATCACCCGCCTTCCTCGTCTTCTCTGGCCTTCCAGCGCCGGCCACCAGAAGCGACGGCCCTGAGAAGTTCAAGAAGCTGGCTCGAGGAGCCGCCGCTAATAACTATCCCCCGGCAAATCACTCTGCCGAGGGGAAGGCCAGGTGCAGATGGTGCTGCTGTCGGCGTCGCCTAGGGACGGGGCGTCTGAAGTCTAGTTGGACCCGTCCCCGTCGTCCTCCCCACCGGTCCCCTCCTCGTCGCCGTCGCTCGAGGAGGAGCTCTTGTCGTCGGCCGAGCTCTCCGCGCAGCACCCTAACCTGTGTCCCGAGCGCCCGAAGACCTTGACAGAGAGCAGGTCGCTCTCCACTAATTTGAAGAGGAGAACATGCCCCTTCATCAAGCAGTGGGCGCGTGCGAAGGTTTTCCAACCCCAAGGAAGGAACATTACATGAGGGGCGGGGAACCTTGTGTTCACCCACATGTCGCCATTGCAACACCCCTTCATGTGAAGCCTCAGCCTCGGCGGCTGGTCGATCTCCAGCACCCTCGCGAATGCCTCAGGAAGGCAAAGGCGGCTACGCGGCGGCTCGCGCAACTGCACGGTGAACTCCAGCATTGTGTTCCCGACATGGCCGCTCGACGAAGTAGGAGAAGATGGTGGCGGGGATGGTGATGGTGACGACGCGGGTGTCCCCTTCCATGCCCACCTCTGCCTCGACCGCCTCGTCGACCGTGGCCCCGTCCGGCGCCCCTACCTCGAGCGTGGCTTTCGCCTTGGGCGTCAGGCTCTTCCTTAACCGCAGTGGCTCTTTGGCGGGAGGAGGACCTAGTCGCCTCCGCAGAAGGACGGCCGCGGCCACGGCCTCTCGGCATGGTAGTGGGTGGAGAATGGGGACGAATGGGAGGCGCAAGAGGATACCTCTCCTCCTCCTCCTGAGTTCACTCTTTATAGCCAAGCAGGGAAGGCTGGAGACTGGCTCTACGCCTCTGAAGAGCCCTTTCAAGTCCGGCTCATTAAGTTGGCAACGAGCAAGGTCATCGACCGCCCTCCCGGCGCCAATCAAAGGCACATGGGTATCAGCCATGGCGCGCCTTCCCATATCCCACGCGCCCGTCACCTACCCCGCGCCATGCATACGGCGTATGTGGCGAAAAAGGCTGGCGTGGTGGGAAATGTGGAACGGCGGTTGTCGGTGTCAAAACCGGTGGATCTCGGGTAGGGATTCCCGAACTGTGCGTCTAGGATCGATGGTAAAAGGAGGCAGGGGACACGATGTTTACCCAGGTTCGGGCCCTCTTGATGGAGGTAATACCCTACGTCCTGCTTGATTGATATTAATGATATGAGTAGTACAAGAGTAGATCTACCACGAGATCAGAGAGGCTAAACCCTAGAAGCTAGACTATGGTATGATTGTATATATATGATCTATCGACTAGCCTGGCCTCGGTTTATATAATGCACCAGAGGCCTACGATAACAAGAGTCCTAGCCGAATACGCCGGTGGGGAGGAGTCCTTGTCTTGATCGCCAAGTCTTGCGAAATCTTCCTTGTATGCGGCAGCTGTCCGAACTGGCCCATGAGTATACGGCCATGGGGGTCCTCGGCCCAATCTAATAGATCGGGAGATGACGTGGTGAGTACCCCCAAGTCCAGGACACCGTCAGTAGCCCCCTTAACCGGTCTTCAAGTTAGGGACGCTCCTCGATTCTTCCGAACCGTTCTTCATCTTCGGTCGTCGGTCTTGAAAACTGGTTCAACAAATCTTCTCATCTTCGAGCTTCGGAGGTGGTGCACCACCCCGAATGTGGGCCGATTTTTGTCAATATTTTTGATTGGTGCAATTTATTCTCTGCCGAGATATATAGCCAGTAGCCCTCAATGTGGGTATCGGTCTAAAACCCGAGATGCACATGAAGGATGACATAAGACCGCTGATCCCAGTAGCCGCTCAGACTCAGGTTGATTTGCAAAATCGGTCTGAGGATCGAGTCCTAGCTCGGTAGAATACTTCGGGAAACAAAAAGCGGCGTGCTCAGTCCTCGAGACTCAGGTTGGGTGCGGCCGACCAACCTGAGGATCAAAATCTCCTCGGAAACTGTATTACACTTAATTTTTTTTGCATTGGACACTGGTCGGGTGGCAACACCAGATCAGGGGATCGATGTGCCCCTTTAATATTTGTAAATAATAAGCCCAAAGCCCAGTAGCCCCCGAGCCTTAATGCGGGCACGGGTGGCCGAATTAAGGATTGATATCCATAGTAAAATCAAAAATTATGTGTAATGACTCTATGTATCCAAGTACTTTACGTCATTAATGTTCGGATCCGCATTGTACAAAACTTTGTTGACCGACCATCGGCTTCCACCTCCTCGGCCAATAGCCGAGGAGTGTTTGTCCTACTTTATAAAGCCTTTATGAGGGCAAAGATTTACAACAAACAAGGCAATCTGGCCATACGGTTTTATAAACAAAGGTACGCAGAGAGATATGTTATATTACTGTTTAACAGAAGAAATGTCTTCCAAAGAAAATAGTCCTGCTATCGGTTCCTTTCTTTGGGTTGTCATGCTAAGCATGATCATGAAACCTCAGCTCCAATGTAAGAGCAAAATATCGAGGATTTAGTTTGGGAGGCCATTTAATAGCCCCTAGTAGTGTTCGGCGACAGTCGAGGTCAAGCCGTAAACACTTCGGCCATTGTTATGAATGGCCCGTCATTTAACACCGTCATCGGATCGCTGACCAGTTTACGCTTATTGTGACAGTCAGTTTTTGGCTTTCTCTACTGAGGTGCTTAACCATGTGAGCTGGAAGCACAATCGCAGTGGTTCTCCCTTTGCACACCTAGCCGAACAAAGCGGAACATAGGAGGCAAGCGCAGGAGCCGGGCAACCCAACTATTGACTGAAGACATAATTCGAAACCGATTATATAGCAATATCCGAGAATGTTTTTGCCGAATCTCTAAAGGTGTCCGACGTTGCACTGCGAGACTTGTGCTGAAAACACACAAATAGTTTAAAAGTGCCACAAGCTTGGAAAACCAAAAAACGTCAGTAAAAACTTGACGTCCGAACCAGATCAAGTGTTCGGTGCCAATCCGAAAATTGGCCTTAGCAAAAGAAGTGCTTCTGTCGTGCTTTAACATGACACATCCTATCTCAAGACTTCAAGCGGGTCAGCCTACGGCTTCAACCTCCTATCTCGAGGGCGGAGTACTTCTCATTAGGCCAGTTTAGCAAACTAAACTCTAGCGGCTTTGAGAGAGAAATTAGGCTCCCCGGCTAGTGACCACAAGCTCGTGTCAAAAAAAAGGAGTGATAGATAATAATAATAATAATAATAATAATAATAATAATAATAATAATAATAATAATAATAATAATAATAATAAAAAACTTTGCAACGACTAAGAAGAAGAACACTTATCATAAAACGGCTCATATAAATTTAAGAGCCCCCAAGTGACTTGGGTAAAAGAATGATTGCATGTACCGAAGTACTTATATCATATCTATGTTCAACCAAACTTTAAACACGTCTTAACCAACCATCGGCTTCTCCCTCTTCATTCAAGGAGCAAAAAGTGTTATGTACTCCATCTGTCGAGAATATTGACGGTGTTTCCAATAACCAGGCAATCAGGCCATAAGGCTGTAACAAACAAAGCACGCTCATGGAACTTATGCTATATTACTGCGAAGTGTAAGAAGCATCTTCGAAGAAAATAGTACCCCCACCGTTACCTTTCTTCGGTGCTCATTGTTATTATGAGACTTGTGCAATAGATTTTTTGTACTCATGAGTTCCGTTGTGTGCCGACCATCATTGAAAATTATAAGAGCGCTAGCTTTCGGCTTCACCCAGTCTGAGGTCCGGCTTGGATGACCCGATCGTGACAATCGCAAAGGTGCTCCCTTTACTCTCTAGCCGAACAATCGGGAACGTAGGGGTAAACACAGGAGCGAGGCAACCCATCTTGCAAATCTCTTAAGTCAATATGGTGCATATTGTGGCGTAATACACGAACAAGGAACGAAGCCGTACAAGTATAATCATATGCAAGAGGAAAAGCTTCATGAAGGAAGCCCCCAAGTGAATTGGGTCCCTGAATTTGTGTGTCACAAACAAAAGTTTTGACAAGGAGATTTTTTACAAGCAATTTTTTTCCAAAAAAGTATAATGCTTGGTCGAACCGAACACAAGTAAAAAAATTAAAACTTGGAGCATGAAGGCAACTTAGCTGGTTAATGTGTTCGTTATTGATGACGTGGTCCGAGCTTGATGCGGCACAAGGTTCAATCCGCCAAGCCGGTCCCGAGGTGGCGGAGCAAAGAGCTCGACACGCCGAAGTGGTGACATAGCACGGTCAATGCAGGCCGGCAGAGTGATACCGAAGTCCCCGGCATGGGGTAATGAAGTGTTGATGAAGCCCCCCGTCCAGCCAAGGTGACGTGGTATGTCAGTACGCCGAGTTGACGATACTGCCCAACCCAGATCATTTTCCTGTGCACAAGAAATAGTGCAAACTGGAGATAATAGTAATGATAATAATAATAAAATGTTGCATAATAAATAATTTATGCAAAGTGAGTAATAAAAAAATATGGCCTGGCGTCGAAGTCAATGTCGATGCAGGGCGTCGGCATGACGCAGTGAAGGCGTGACAAAGCCTGAATTTGCAGGGCAGTCCGGGCTCCGGATGCGGCGTTCGCCGAACAATATACGAAAACTAACTGAACCACCACACGACCATTTTTAATGTGGCCGCCATTTGATAGACCTATGTACAGATGATGGAACAAATTAGAGTAATAATTCCTTAAGAAAAACAAACCCAACAAGCAAAAATTGTTAGGATTAATAGCATCTGGTTTATTTGTTGTAGCATTCCGAAGAAAAGCGACTCCCAAAATTGGGAATCGATCCGCACACCCATTGCCTGATGGGCGATAAAGCGATGACCCGGTGATGCTGGCAAAGGTTGGCTTGCCGAGGCGAAGCCCTCGGTCCAGCTAACGTGACGAAGCTGGTCGGCTGGTGACGCCGAAGTCACCGAAGTATGTTGATTAAGAAATAACCAAGTCATCGGTCGATGCAAGTCGTGACGTGGTCGATGCCGGCTTGATGAAGCGACCGTGCGGCGATGCCGGTATGCCCGCTCCGTGTAATCCGTGGGGCGGCGATGTTGGCGATGATTTATCCTTCGCGATGCTGGACTCTTGTTCGGCTTGCCGAGATGATGATCCGAAGAAGTTGAGCTCGGCTCAACAAAGTGACGACGTGTCTAGCGCAGGTTGGCAGCCGTGGAGCAATATTACCGAAGTGGTTTGACACCAGCATGATGTTGAAGATCATGTTCAAAAGATTTTAAAGTTAGTGGGATGTGTTCGGAAACAAAACACAATACCCCATACAAAACTTCCTTCAAAAGGGATGTCTGAAATCCCATTTATAAAAAAGACGAACTCGGGTCGGATTCGTTTTCGCGCAGAAAACAGATCCGAAAAGTGATGCACTAATCAGAAGGTTCCGGGAGTTTGGACGGTCGGATCGAGCTGAAATTTTGAGAGGTGGTAGATATAGGAATTCCGCAGCCGATCAACGCTTGGATCTTCCAGAGGACGTCCGAGCTAGAAGGTGGACACCACGCCCTAAACTCATCCAGATTCCCGTCCAGATTTGACAGGGCTCCGGTATATCGTGGATTGCCAGAGATTCCTCCATCGGAACTCGACGAAATTTTCCAGGGTTTTTGTAGACTCAATTCCGCACAATTCCACCAAAACGATCGTTAAAGAGACACTTGAGGAGGCGGTGGCGGCGGACACAAGTTTGCTGTCCAGAAAAACAGCACGGTCGCCCGAGAGCAATGTTGACGTTGAGCCCTCGAGCTCCATGGATGACTTCTCTATGATCATGATAGAGATCGGAGTTGATGTTGAAGAAGGCCCCCATACGAACATGATGGTTGGAGATGGAGCATGGTCCTCGATCGAGCCAAGGTGACCAGTCGAGCCGGCGACGAAGATGCCGGCGTCGCAGTTGATCTGCAAGCGAGCCATCGATCCTTTTGTCGATCACACAGCGGAACTCTCAATGAAAGCACCAATGTCGGTGTCAAAACCGGAGGATCTCGGGTAGGGGGTCCCGAACTGTGCGTCTAGGATCGATGGTAACAGGAGGCAAGGGACACGATGTTTACCCAGTTTCGGGCCCTCTTGATGGAGGTAATGCCCTACGTCCTGCTTGATTGATATTGATGATATGGGTAGTACAAGAGTAGATCTACCACGAGATCAGAGAGGCTAAACCCTAGAAGCTAGCCTATGGTATGATTGTATATATATGATCTATCGACTAGCCTGGCCTCGGTTTATATAATGCACCAGAGGCCTAGGATAACAAGAGTCCTAGCCGAATACGCCGGTGGGGAGGAGTCCTTGTCTAGATCGCCAAGTCTTGCGAAATCTTCCTTGTATGAGGCAGCTGTCCGAACTGGCCCATGAGTATACAGCCATGGGGGTCATCGGCCCAATCTAATAAATCAGGAGATGACGTGGTGAGTACCCCCTAGTCCAGGACACCATCAGCGGTTCCAAGGTCAAGAGAGGCGAGGAGAGTAAATAAGCAGCGGCCCTATGGTTTCCCCTTTTGTTATGGTGAAGATGCAGGCCACCTCTTTACTACACCACGAGATGATGCAAGCATGCTACGGTCATTCCCTGCACGACCCCCGGCCCATGTCACACACTCAATGCGGATCGTGGGGAAGCGGAACCGGCAAAGGAATTACTGCGGTTAAAACTCTGCCACGCGTGCTCACGCACCGTTCTAGGCCTGTCCCAACAACGCCTTGCACTTATATGTGGCCCATGCCTGGGGGATCCTATCGGTGTACAAAAGTAGGGGCCCTTCTGTACCCCTTTACTTGTGCACAAGCAGTCGTAGCCACGCCTATGGCCGGGCTCGACAAGGTAGAGGAAGCGAAGACACAAGGCTGTCGAGGCAGCACCCAAGCCAGAAGCACAAAGACCAAAGAGACAAGATGGGCTTCCCCCCACAAGAGCCCTTGCCGAGACGGCCTACATGGCCCCGGCAAGAGCCTTGCCGGCGCAACTTGCCCAACACCAGCAAGACCGCCACCCTTGAGCCTGAGAGTTATGACACCATAGACAAGCATCAAGACCAAGGCTCGGAGTGCCTTGTGTGGTGATATGTAGACCTTTGTGGAAACTAAAGGCCTATGAGCCTAGATGAAAACCAGAAGATGAAGACCCCCGGCAAGATCTTGTCGGGGAAGACCGAAGATCCCCGGCAAGACCCTTGCCAGGGACACTCGCAACCCCGCCCCGGCAAGATCCTTGCCAGGGACGCCCACGAGATCCCGGCAAGGGCCTTGCCGGTGGCGTCTACGGAGCCAAATCCAGGCCCGCACTTATCAAAGCTTCGCTACCCCACGCCCGTTTTGACGTGGCGACCAGCCTACCAACTAGGCACACACTTGCGCGGCAGCATGCAGCTCCTAGGCCAACTAAGCAGGCACCTGCGTGGTGGCATGCAGATCTTTGTGAAGACTATGTCACCGCACCAGAGCAACCAGCCAACCAGCATGGCGCTACATGCCTCGTTAGCCTGGACATGTGTCGAAGCGAAGCGAGGCGGTGACGGACGGGACGAGCCTCTTCGCCGTCCCTGATAAAGCAAGAGGACACATAGGCGGCCCATTAAATGTGTTTGTCCTAGGATGCCAGGAGATAAACTTGTACACTGTACATACTTTCCACCTCCTATGCGCCACTGTGGCAACCCCTTTGACATATAAAAGGAGGCCCGAGGCATACTGAGAAAGGATTCAGACTTTTTGGACTGGGCATGCATCGCAGCTCGTTCAAGAACTCAAGAACACTAAATACACACAAAGCAGGACTTGGTTTTTACGCATCGCTTGCGGCCTCAACCTGGGTAAAAATCCCACCGATTTGATCTTCTAGACCCGCTCTTTGCGCAGCCCCATGCCCCGCAACCGTAGAAGGGATTCCGACAAGGGATCCCATAGGTGTCATTCCAGAACCCCGACATCAACCAAGCCAAGGATGCGCTGAGGTCACCGACGCACGCCGACGCACCGATCAATTCGACGGAGCCGTCCACCACGCCACTCGGCGGCCGTCTACTCGGACGCTCGGCGGCCTCTCTCCATCACACAGGGAGGTCCATGCCATAGACACCACCTCCCGCTATTGCTCTGAGATCGTTTCCTTTCCTGTGTCACCACTGGCGCCCATGGCCACCAACGACCTGACGTCGTCGTTGTAAGCCCCCTTCCCCCATGAAGGTAGCTCAGTCCCTCGCCTTATCTCTCCTCTAGTGGCCTGTGTGTTTTGGTGATTCGTGTACGAGTGTTGGATGAATGATGAGTGTTTGTGCTACCTTAGGCTAGTTAGACTAGTCACAGTGGGAGTAACTTCAGCAGTAACATCGAGTCCAACTCAGCAAATTTGCTTATGTGGCAATGAGTTAATGAGGAGAGAGGTAGTTGTAGTAACTTAGCTAGTTACTGTAACATCACATGTCCCAATGCATTATGAGTCTATAACCTAATAAATGAATCCTTGCATGTTACCACACTTAAGTTACTACCCACTATGAAGATAGTAACATAGTCTAGGGATACGTGTATGTTACTAGTGTATGTTACTCTTCATTGTGGCTAGTCTTATAGTGGAAGTAACATAGGTAATAACATGCATGCCACATAAGCAAAACATGTGATGTGACAACTAATTAAAAAGGAGAGAGATAAATAGAGTAACATAGCGGTTCCCAATGCTAAATGAGTCTATGATGTAATAAATGAATTGATGCATGACACTACACATATGTTACTACCCACTATAGAAGTAGTAACAAAGACTAGTAACATATGCATGTTACTAGTCTATGTTACTCCCCACCATGATCAGCCTTAATGATGGGTGTGTGCGCGCGCGGGGCGCTGGAGCGTAGTGTGTCTGATGGATTAGTGTGTGCTGGCTGCTGGGTACAGATTGTATACCAATCAATACATACCTGCAACCTGCAACCCTGCTGACGTACACCGTCATGGACGAGGGTATGCGCCAGGAGGATTGCAGGCAACGTCAATATGATAGAAGACTTGGTGGGGGCGGCGGCCTGCAAGTGGCGTTGGGATGCGGAGGTTGGGGGTGGTCGGCGGCGGCCTACAGGTTGGGTCGACTACGATTATTGACAGCGTCGGGATGCTGGAGCCTGGAGGCTGCGGACGACTACGTGTAGATGAATCATATTTTAATTAATTGCCTGAATCGTTACAATTAAAAGTTAGAAAGGACAAAGTTTCTCCTAATTAGGAATTATCAAGACCGTTGGATTAACTTAATATTACACATTACATTAGATAGTATGACATACTGTAAAATATCACAAAAATATGCTTCAACTTTATGAGAGCGGACGAGCTCGTCTAATCATGAAATCGCCAACCTCTGTTCGCGTCCGGATATGGGTCCTATGAGGTATTGCCGCTAGTATATCTGTATAGGAATAATTCCATTTCTGCCCCTAACTGGAACCCACTACTCAAATTTGCCCTTAATTTCAATGTGTGCTCAAATTTGCCCCCCTGCCGTTAGTTGCCCTTATAGAAATGTCCTTCTGCACCGTTATCGTCCGGTCAAACAACTTTGACCATCTCGAAAAAAAATTGTAAAAAAATCAAAAAAATCTGAAATTTTGTGCGATTGAAGCTACTCATGTGCGCAAGGTGCGTGCAAATTTTCGTACTATTTAGACATACCAGGAGCTCATGGCAAAGGAAAACAATAAATCTATACATCTTTGAATAGTAAATTCAAAAAAAATAGCAAGAAAATTCAAAAACATATGAATTTTTTTGGCATCCAAGATGCTCGGGTGCACAAGGTGTGTGCAAAATTTTGTTATTAAATGACATGCGAGGAGCTCTCGCAAAAAAAACCAAAACAGTGTATTTTTTCCAAGTTTTTTTTTCTAAGACAAATTTTGTTTTTTTCTCCACGAGCTCCTACAATGTCCAAACACAACAAAATTTTGCACACACCTTCCACACCTAAGCATCTTGGATGCCAAAAAAATTCATATTTTTTAAATTTTTTTGCTATTTTTTTAAATTTACGGTCCACACGCGTATATATTTACCGTGTTTCCTTCGCCACGACCTCCTAGAATGTCCAAACAACATGAAAATTTGCACGCACCTTGCGGACCTGAGTACCTTCGATCCCACAAAATTTCAGATTTTTTTGAATTTTGTTGCTATTTTTTCAAGATGATCAAAGCTGTTTGACCAGACGGTAACAACGCAGAAGGGCATTTCTATAAGGGCAATTAACGGCAGAGGGGCAAATTTGAGCACACATTGAAATTAGGGGCAAATTTGAATAGTGGGTTCCAGTTAGGGGCAGAAATGGAATTGTCCCATCTGTAAATGGTCCGTCCAAAGTAAGTATTCAAGGTCATATAGCAGTATGGTAGAACCGCGTGCACAACAACTTTCGCTCGGTGCATGACAATCACGATGTCTTGTGCCAGTATGTATTGATGGTTCGTGTTCCTATAAAACTCCACGACTGTGCCACACCAGCAAAGATATTTTATGGACCTCCCATATTCGCATGCCCCGATCCCTAATTCCAGCAAGAACCCTAGCCGCTGCAAATGACCAACGCAAACCAGGCTTCTGATCCTGTCGCTCTCCCCATAGTACGACCTTGTCTGGACCGTGGAAGGAATGTAGTGACATGCGTCGCATGCTGCGGGCAGAACACCAGAGAGAGGTTCTACAAGTGCTGAAATCACAACCTTGAGGCATGAGTTGGTTCCAAACTTACTTTCGGGCAATTCCAGCAATAATTCAACCCAAAGCCCGGACTCGGTGAGCACAATGAACAATTCCTTGATTTGAAGAAAAGAGTTAAAAAAATTCCAATTTTTGTGCGGTGCAAGATTCTTCTGTTCGTGAGCTCCATGCAAAATTTTGTGAAGTTTGGATCTCCGAGGAACTCGTGGCAAAAAAGACAAAATCAAGTGTGAACAGTGTGATTTTCAAAAGTTTCTCAGACATCCAAAATTTGTCTTTTTTGCCACGAACTCCTCGGATATCCAAACTTCACAAAATTTTGAACGGAGTTCACGCACAGGAACATCTTGCACCATAAAAAAAATTAGAACTTTTTGAACTTTTTTCTATTTCAATTCACGGTACTGTTCATGCCTTGGCTCATCTGAGCCCGGGCACCAAATGGCCGCTTCCGGAAAATAGCTACTGTCCCTTGTTTTGGTCATGTCTAAATGCCTTTCCGTTATATCACTTGCAGAGCTGCTAGCCTTCTTATGCCTTTTCTATGTCATGTGTCATATTTTTCTGTTACAAAGTCGTGCCACATTATAGACGGTGATTGTGCATGTCTAACTTCATTGCGATTCACGTCGTTGTCATTGCTTTTTTTCATAAACAAAATGTACTGTGACATAAGGGGTTGACGGAATACCCTGCCATCTAAGGAGAGACGCGCAAGTACATATTTCCTGATAAAATTTCCTGAAGTATGTGCTCTCTTTGGACACGTGGTCAAGCCACACAATGTTTTGCTAGTACAGTCAAGGATCAACACATCTCATTAATCATGAAGAACTACCATGTATTTAATAATATTGGAAGAAAATGATTTCAGTATTTCCTATATTTTTGTATGGTAAGTACATGAATGCATGAACAATTGCACACTATTGATTTGATATATTTAAGATGTATCCGTGACAAAGTCTTGTATCACAGTTCTTACTGCGACAGCAATCCTAACTGGGTGGGTATTTCCATCTGACCATGTCAAGCTCCCAAAGGTAAACCCGCCTTGCACTCTCCGCCTTGTAGTAAACGACACCCTAAATGTCATGCTTGTGCTACTACCTTTGGCGAATGTGACCATTGATGGCTCCACGGACATGACCACCCATGCTGGAGCTTCAAGCACCGCACGATAAGTTGTTCCGACCGCCCCCACATTTGTGATAGTGCGTTGAACCGTGACATGGTCCTTGAGGTCCGGAATAGCGATCGACGGGAGATTGAGATTGAGTTGGTAGGATTCGCAACCTTGTAACAATCCTATGGTACAGTTAAAAAACTTGTTGTACTCTCTTGCATCCACATTGTAAACCAAGCCAGGGTCACTAGCTCTGTCTGGGTTTATGTGGCCACCACCAAAGTCGAAAGGATCAGCCACCTTCCTCGGGACCGTCTCTGCTTCGATCGGCGCACCAAAACCATCGGTCACTGACGCTAGAATCATCACAAAGAAAAAAGTTAGTAATATAAGATAAACTAGCTAGAAGAACCTTGCATATAAACATTGTGCATACCTGTGGTGACAATTGCAGACTTGATCATAGCAGGTGACCAATCAGGGTGAATCGACTTAAGCAGTGCGGTCACCGCAGAGACATGTGGACATGCCATGGATGTACCAGAAAATAACACATAGGAGCCACGAACAGTTGCTAAGATGCTAACACCCGGCGCGGTTATGTCGGGCTGTCAAAACATCCACAGAGATAAAAGTCTTAAATCCGAAGATGGTCACAGAAGTTAGTTAAAAAGCACCGCAAGTATTTGCGCAAAAAAGGGGGGACCGCAAGTGCAATTATTTTGTCTTTGAGTTATAAATTTCACAGTGGGGGTACCTTGAGTATGCCTGGATATAGGGGGCTCGGACCTCTGGAGGAGAATGAAGCAACCCTCGGTGATAGCACCCCGTCTCCGACAACAATCATGGTAGGTGAGACCTTCACAATGGGATTCCTATCATGACAAAAAACATTCACAAATTAGTTATTGGAGAAAGAAAATATATGAAGATTGACCCTGTTCCAGACAACGCGACTTCTTACTCTGTGTTCTCCCAGTAAGATGCAATTTTCTGTGCGATTTCGTAGTCTACCACAACGCATGGCATGCCGGCCTTGCACGCCGTCAGGGAGTCCAAGCTGTTCATGTTGTACTACGCGAAGATGAGGCCCTTGGCTCCGGCACTCACGGTACGGTTGATGGTGCGGGGTAGCTCTACCCGAGGCAACACGCTCGGAGCCTCCCTCGGTGCATAGCACAACACGATCTTGCCGGTCACATTGCTTGACGCTAACCACTCCTTCGTGCAGCTGCGCAAAAGTTTTAAACTGAATATGGTTTGATAAAATGTGGAACTAATAACAATCTAACTTGTCAATTGAGTGTGTTATGTCGCTTCCTTCCTGCATGAACAAGCTCCTTAAAGTCGTCGCTGTTCAGAGTAGAGTTGTAGTAAAGAGATTGTCCCTGCGTTTAAGATCAAATACAAATGAGAGAGTAAGTTTTTCTTTTTCAAGAAAGTTAAATGAACGCCTATACGATTATGTTTCGGCGCACGCTAATTTGACACTTGACGTATCATACGACTTCCCGCCAAAAAAGAGTAAAACCTATACGATTATGGTAAGTCAGTTGTCTTCTTTCAACTAAAAACAGTTTGTTAGTTAACTTGTACCTAGCATATGTAATGATGTAAATTATCGACTTTTATCTTGCTAGGATGTTTCTATTCCTTGAGAGTGGACGTATTTGGGTGCATTTTCCTATATATTTTTTAAAAAAGGAAATATCAAAACAAGTACTTGAAGAAACGTACATACCACAAGCTTTTCTTTGTTTCTGAGAGATATGAAGGTTGGGAAGGCCCGGTCCATCGTGCTAGCAGCCACTGTCGTGACCCATGGCACGACATTCGTCACCGTTTGTGGTGCCGGGCCATCATTCCCGGCAGAGAAGATAACTGAGATCCCTCTCAAGACAGCATGAAGTGTCCCAGGGAACTCATGACCGGCACCCCTTCCCAGTGAGAGCGATAAGACATCTACACCATCGTGTATGGCATCGTCAATGGCTGCGAGGATGCTCGCGTCACTGGCTGCTGTGTTCGGGCCCCATAACACCTTGTAAATTGCTAGCCGTGCACGTGGTGCCCCGCCATGTGCCATGCCGGTGGCTAGGCCCGCATAGCTCACATCCTGCACTTCTCCTCCGGCAATCGTCGAGGCAACATGAGTGCCATGGCCGCTGAAATCCCGAGGTGACATGTACTCACCCTTGAGGTGAGGGGTTGTGTGCGGCGTCCCTCGCGTTCCTCGCGTCGCCACCGCCCTGGGCGACTCGGGGGCTCTTCAACCCTAGGGCCGCCGCCGTCCTCTCCTTCTCCCCTCCTCGCGCCGCCACCGGGTGACGCCGCCGGGTGAAACCCGCGTGGCAGACGGCGGCGGCGGGGGGACTCCCTCTCCCGACTCCCCTTCCTCCGCGGGCGGCGGATCTAGGCGGCAGGCGGCGGTGTCCTGCGGCGCTCGCGGTTTGGCACGAGGTGGCAGGCCTCGGCGAGCGGTGGCGGGGCGCGGGGCTGATTCCGGGGCGGCGGATCGGGCATGGATCCATCACGGATCTGATCCTGCGGGCGCGGTCTCGGCTTCCCCTGCTCGGCCGGCAGGTCTCGGTGGGAGGCTTCTCCGTGCTGAGGCAGCGGGATCATCCAGATCCCGGCAAGGATGGCGGTGACCCGTGCACGAGGAATGGAGGTCTTCGATCAGATCCGGGTGAAAACCTGCTATTGGCTATTGCCAAGGCCGGCGATGGCGACGTTGTCTGCGTCGTTCCCTCCTGAAGGCATCGTCGTGGAGAAGTTCAAGGCCACTCTCTGCTACATCCGGGGGAAATCCTAGATCAGTAGATCGGATGACGGCGGCTCTCTGGTGTCGTTTCCCCCCTGGGGGCGTCATTCTTGGAGGTGCACACGGGCTCGAGGGACTAGAGGACGACGACTTTGGTGGTGCGGTGCTTCATCTTACACATTGATGGTGGCGGATCTCGGCGGCGTGGCGCTGTGGAGACTCGGCGTCTGATGCGTGGAGATGGACTCGTGCAGGAGGTGGAAGCTGTTTGGCGTCATGGTGGCGTTGATGGCAGATAGGCCTGGCAAGGTCGGTGCAGCAGTACAACTCTAAAGATGGATTGGTGGCAGGCGGCTGCGGCGGCCTCATACCCGGCAGGGGTCCTGGTTGAGAAGCACGCCGGACTGGTGGATGCCCATACCAGGCAGGCGTCCTGGGTGGGACCTCAAGTCTTTAGATGTTTAGGTTTGGCTGCGTGGTCTGTTTGGTATTAGGCCCAGACTTTCAGCGCCCCTACATCAACTGGATAGGGATAGCGACAGTTGTTGCTTGTTTTGGTGGCTTTAGACTCATTGTTGTATGACTCTGTACGGTCTTGTGTCAATAATTAAAAAAATGGCCGTATGCATCGCCCAGATGCAGAGGCCGGGATCGTCCTCCTTTTCTACAAAAAACTCACCCTTGAGGTGCATGGCATTAATTCCCTCGGAGTACCACCGTGCGCCGATGATCTTTCTATTGCAACTCATTGCATTGAACGTTGTTCCGGTCTGGCATATGCCTTTCCACCGTGCCTGCACAGGGCCGTATCCGTTGTCATCAAAACTTCGTGATTCAGGCCATATGCCTGAAACAAAACCAAGCACGGAGTCAACCGATGTCCATTTCTAATGTCTGGCTTGGGTTTCAACAACTTCTGGATTTAAACTAGAAATTTGATTACAAACCTGAATCGATCACCCCGAAGATGATATCTTCACCGTAATTCGCTTTTCGGAGGAGGTCAGTTTGTTGTGGTGATTTGTTGTGTCCAAGGCCAAGGAAGTCCCAGCTTCGAGTTGTGTGCGCCTTGTGGTAAGTGTTAGGCTTCACACTTATAACTTCAGGAAATTCTACAATTGTAGTATCCAATGTGAATTACTCCGCAAAAAACATATAAAGACACCCTGCAAAGAAAAACATATAAAGACAGCAAATGTTTATCACTTACTTGCCAACGTCCTAGCTTGGGTTTTGGTGAGCATTGCCGCGAACCCAGAGAATCCGTGTTTGTAACTGTAAACTATCGACTTCAACGATTCATCTTTGCTGTTGCAGACAAGACATAATGTTAGCAACAGTACTAATATATAGTAACATGGATTACTAGCTAGCCAGTACCTCCCAAGAACGGAGGTTAGTATGTCATGGTGTGACGCCGTGACAGCAGATGGATCGTCATGTTTCTTCTCCCCCATGTACACTATGTGGAGCTGAAATAAACATGCGAAGAGAGGTCAAAAAACAATTTCAGAACAAGCCAAAGTTAAAGTCTTGCGAACAAGGAGGAATCATAACTTACTTTGCTCGACGCATTTGCGGAAAGAGGCAACAGTGTGACCACCAGTAGCAGAGCACAGCCAGAGAAAGCTATCCTCGAATCAATGTCTGATCTCGAGAAGAGTGTTATGTTCTTCTCTCCTGTCGCGTGTATGTATATATAACATAGGAGCCAGGTGCTATCCATGGGGTGCAAGAAGAAAGAAGAGTTCAAAAGAACATTGCGTGTTTCAAAAGAACACGTGATCGAGGAGAACAATCGGACTAGACGACCATGTCGTATCTACCACCATTAAACAACTTGAAACAGACTTAATGACACGAGGTCGACCTGAAAACAACAAGCTTCGTTTAATCAGTGGGCATAAAATTATAAAATCAACCGTGGGGGCTGCAAGAACCGTTCAAACAAGGATATGTTTGCATTGTCAGCGTTAGGTGGTACACGTACCTGAGAAAGAAAGAGTACACCAAGGTCCTGAGAGGAAGCACCGTGCTCATCGGGCATCCAGGCCGCGTCCATGTCATGGCACCAGCGCATTGCTGGGTCTTTACAAAAAAAACGTTAGTAAAGTTGATAAAGGTGAAGGCAATTTAGAAACAAAAATTTGACCCATTGAAGCATTCCACGCGTAAAGATTGGTTTGGCTGGTTCGTTTCTCTAATAGCTAAATTCTTTTTTTTTGGAAGAACCTCTTCGAGAGAGCAGGGATTCCTGCAATTTCTATAAAAAGGATAGAAATGGTCCAGTGTACATGTAAAACTACGCCCAAAAATCTACACAGATGATGCAATTTATAAGAAAAAACTAACCCAAAAACCTACCAGAGCTCGAGGATTGTATAAAAACAATTCGTAGGTTCGGTTAGGGATATGAACAGAATAAGAACATCTACACCCGGGCCTCTTGTATCCATCTCAAATGTCCGGACAGGTCGTCCGGCCACTGACCGGTCAAAAAAATTGACCTAACCAGACCTCTCAAATCACGGACAAAAGCCCGGGCTGACTGACACCCCTCATATCCAGCCCAAATATAGCGCGAATATGGGGCGGCCCGGGCACGCCCATGCGCGTCCGCTTGACAGGCCGAGCCCAACACCGACCCCACAAAAACCCTAATCCAGGCGGCGAGCTCAAACCCTAGCTCACTCTGTCCCCCCCCCCTCTCTCTCTCTCTCTCTCTC
>NC_041384.1:119159701-119182840 GCF_002162155.2 Triticum dicoccoides | reverse complement strand
TCTATCCACTCCTCTCCCTCTCCCTTTCTGATCGCATCCACCACGATGAGTAGCTCCGGCAACGGCTCCGGCTCGATGCTCGACTACGAGGAGGAGATGGCCCTCCGCATTGCGCTGGAGAGGTCCTAGGTGGAGACATCTGGCAGCTCCGGATCTGGAGCTTTGCCGCAGCTCCCGCGCCGGCGCGGCGCGGACGCCGGAGCTGGACCCTCCCGGCTTGCGCGCAACGATGCAAGGACAGCACAGTCCGCGCCGGTCTCGTGCCGTCTCCTTCCCCTGCCGGCCGCTCCTCCACGCGGTCGGCGCTGGGTGCTTGTGCCCGCGCCTCCGGCCCGCATGAGCACTCCAGAGTCGGAGTGCGCGTGGCAGCGTGAACGGGAAAGGGACGCGGCGGAGCAGTCCGCGTGCCGCCTCCACGGGACGGAGTCGGACGCTGATGAGGACGCTTGTCTCCTCGCATGGGTGTACCACCACTCCCTCATGACGGCGGAGACATACGCTCGCTGCCTCCGACGTAAGAACACTAAGGCCCTCCGGTTTGTTATTGAGCAGTCGGTGAAGGAAATATGCCCTAGAGCCAATAATGAAGTTGTTATTTATATTTCCTTACATTATGATAAATGTTTATTATTCATGCTAGAATTGTATTAACCAGAAACTTGATACATGTGTGAATACATAGACAAAACAAACTGTCCCTAGTATGCCTCTACTTGACTAGCTCGTTAATCAAAGATGGTTAAGTTTCCTGACCATAGACATTTGTTGTCATTTGATGAACGGGATCACATCATTAGGAGAATGATGTGATGGAGAAGACCCATCCGTTAGCTTAGCATAATGATTGTTAAGTTCTATTGCTATTGCTTTCTTCATGACTCATACATATTCCTCTAACTATGAGATTATGCAACTTCCGAATACCGGAGGAACACCTTGTGTGCTATCAAACGTCACAACGTAACTGGATGATTATAAAGATGCTCTACAGGTGTCTCCGAAGGTGTTTGTTGGGTTGGCATAGATCAAGATTAGGATTTGTCACTCCGAGTATCGGAGAGGTATCTCTGAGCCCTCTCGGTAATGCACATCACTATAAGCCTTGCAAGTAATGTGACTAATTAGTTAGTTACGGGATGATGCATTATGGAACGAGTAAAGAGACTTGCCGGTGACGAGATTGAACTAGGTATGAGGATACCGACGATCGAATCTTGGGCAAGTAACATACCGATGACAAAGGAAATAACATATGTTGTTATTGAAGTTTGACCGATAAAGATCTTCGTAGAATACGTAGGAACCAATATGAGCATCCAGGTTCCGCATTGGTTACTGACCGGAGATGTGTGTTGTTAATGTCTACATAGTTCTCGAACCCGTAGGGTCCGCACGCTTAACGTTCGATGACGATTTGTATTATGAGTTATGTGTTTTGGTGATCGAAGTTTGTTTGGAGTTCCGGATGAGATCACGGACATGACGAGGAGTCTCGAAATGGTCAAGAGGTAAAGATTCATATATTGGAAAGTAGTATTCAGACATCGAAATGGTTTCGAGTGGTTCGGGTATTTTACCGGAGTACCGAGGGCTTACCGGAACCCTCCGAGGAAGGATAGGGCCTACATGGGCCTTAGGGGAGAGAGAGGGAAGCCCGCGAGGGGTGGCACGCTCCCTCCTCTAAGGGAGTCCGACTAGGGCTAGGAGGAGGGGGTGCGGCCCCCTTTCCCTTTCCCTTTCCCTCTCCCTCTGCTTCCTCTTCCCCTCCGGTGAGAAAGGAAATGGGGGGGGGGGGCGAATCCTACTAGGAGTGGAGTCCTAGTAGGACCCCCCCCCCATGGCGCGCCCCTCCTGGCCGGCCGCCTCCTCCTCCCCTCCTTTATATACGGGGGCAGGGGGCACCCCATAGCACATCAATTGTTCTCTTAGCCGTGTGCGGTGCCCCCTCCACAGTTTACTCCTTCGGTCATAGCTTCGTAGTGCTTAGGCGAAGCCCTGCGCGGATCACATCACCATAACCGTCACCACGCTGCCATGCTAACGGAACTCTCCCTCGACCCTCTGCTGCATCAAGAGTTCGAGGGATGTCATCGAGCTGAACGTGTGCTGAACTCGGAGGTGTCGTACGTTCGGTACTAGATCGGTTGGATCGTGAAGACGTTCGACTACATCAACCGCGTTAACCTAACGCTTCCGCTTTCTGTCTACGAGGGTACGTGGACACACTCTCCCCCTCTCATTGCTATGCATCTCCTAGATAGATCTTGTGTGATCGTAGGAAAATTTTGAAATTGCATGCTACGTTACCCAACAGTGGCATCCGAGCTAGGTCTATGCGTAGATGATATGCACAAGTAGAACACAAAGAGTTGTGGGCGATAATAATCATACTGCTTACCACCAACATGTTATTTTGATTTGGCAGTATTGTTGGATGAACCGGCCCGAACCAACCTTACACGACCACGTTCATGAAACCGGTTCCACTGACAGACATGCAACTTGTTTTGCATAAAGGTGGCTGGCGGGTGTTTGTTTCTCCAACTTTAGTTGAATCGAATTTGACTGCGGCCGGTCCTTGTTGAAGGTTAAAACAACACACTTGACAAAAAATCATCATGGTTTTGATGCGTAGGTAAGAACGGTTCTTGCTAGAAGCCCATAGCAGCCATGTAAAACTTGCAACAACAAAGTAGAGGACGTCTAACTTGTGTTTGCAGGGCATATTGTGATGTGATATGGTCAAGACATGATGTGATATACATTGTTGTATGAGATGATCATGTTTTGTAAAGTTATCGGCAACTGGCAGGAGCCTTAAAGTTGTCGCTTTATTGTATGAAATGCAATCTCCATGTAATTGCTTTACTTTATCACTATGCGGTAGCGATAGTTGTAGAAGCAATAGTTGGTGAGATGAAAATGACACTATGATGGAGATCAATGTGTCAAGCCGGTGATGATGGAGATCATGACGGTGCTTTGAAGATGGAGATCAAGGCACAAGATGATGATGGCCATATCATGTCACATATTTTGATTGCATGTGATATTTATCTTTTATGCATCTTATTTTTCTTAGTACGATGGTAGCATTATAAGATGACCCCTCTCTAAATTTCAAGGTATAAGTGTTCTCCCTAAGTATGCATCGTTGCTACAGTTCGTCGTGACGAGACACCACGTGATGATCGGGTGTGATAAGCTCTACGTTCACATACAATGGATGTAAGATAGTTTTGCACGTGCAGAATACTCAGGTTAAACTTGACGAGCCTAGCATATGCAGATATGGCCTCGGAACACTGAGACCGAAAGGTCGAACGTGAATCATATGGTAGATATGATCAACATAGAGATGTTCACCATTGAAAACTACTCCATCTCACGTGATGATCAGACATGGTTTAGTTGATATGGATCACGTGATCATTTAGATGACTAGATGGATGTCTATCTAATTGGGAGTTCTTAAGTAATATGATTAATCGAACTTTAATTTATCATGAACTTAGTCCTGATAGTTTTTGCATATCTATGTTGTTGTAGATCAATGGCCCGTTCTACCGAATTTTAATGTGTTCCTAGAGAAAGCTAAGTAGAAAGATGATGGTAGCAACTACACGGACTGGGTCCGTATCTTGAGGATTATCCTCATTGTTGCACAGAAGAATTACGTCCTGGAAGCACTGCTAGATGCAAGACCCGCTGCAGGAGCAACTCCGAACGTTATGAACGTCTGACAGACAAAATCTGATGACTACTTGATAGTTCATTGTGCCATGCTTTACGTCTTAGAATCGGGAGTTCAAAAACATTTTGAATGTCATGGAGCATATGAGATGTTCCAAGAGTTGAAATTAATATTTCAAGCAAATGCCCGAGTGTAGAGTTATGAATTCTCCAACTAGTTCTATAGTTGCAAGATGCAGGAGAATAGTTTTGTCAGTGAACACATACTCAGATTGTCTGCGTACCATAACCACTTGACTCATCTGGGAGTTAATCTTCCTGATGATAGTGTCATTGACAGAGTATGGGGCGGCCCGGGCACGCCCATGCGCGTCCTCTTGACAGGCCCAACCCAACATCGACCCCACAAAAACCCTAATCCAGGCGGCGAGCTCAAACCCTAGCTCACTCTGTCCCTCTCTCTCTCTCGCTCTATCCACTCCTCTCCCTCTCCCTTTCTGATCGCATCCACCACGATGAGTAGCTCCGGCAGCGGCTCCGGCTCGATGGTCGACTACGAGGAGGAGATGGCCCTCCGCATTGCACTGGAGATGTCCAAGGTGGAGACCTGTGGTAGCTCTGGATCTAGAGCGTCGACGTAGCTCCCGCGTCGGCGCAGCGCGGACGCCGGAGCTGGACCCTCCCGGCCTGCATGCAACGATGCAAGGACAGCATAGTCCACGCCAGTCCCGTGCCGTCTACTTCCCCTGCCGTCCGCTCCTCCACGTGGTCGGCGCTGGGTGCTTGTGCCCCCGCCTCCGGCCCGCATGAGCACTCCAGAGTCGGAGGCGCGCGTGGCAGCATGAACTGGAGACGGACGCGACAGAGCAGTCCGCGTGCCGCCTACACGGGATGAAGTCGGACGCTGATGAGGATGCGTGTCTCCTCGCATGGGTGTGCCGCCACTCCCTCATGACGGCGGAGACATACGCTCGCTTCCTCCGACGTAAGAACACTAAGGCGCTCCGACTTGTTATTGAGCAGTCGGTGAAGGAAATATGCCCTAGAGCCAATAATGAAGTTGTTATTTATATTTCCTTACATTATGATAAATGTTTATTATTCATGCTAGAATTGTATTAACCAGAAACTTGATACATGTGTGAATACATAGACAAAACAAAGTGTCCCTAGTATGCCTCTACTTGACTAGCTCGTTAATCAAAGATGGTTAAGTTTCTTGACCATAGACATGTGTTGTCATTTGATGAACGGGATCACATCATTAGGAGAATGATTTGATGGAGAAGACCCATCCGTTAGCTTAGCATAATGATCGTTAAGTTCTATTGCTATTGCTTTCTTCATGACTCATACATATTCCTCTGATTATGAGATTATGCAACTCCCGAATACCGGAGGAACACCTTGTGTGCTATCAAACATCACAACGTATCTGGGTGATTATAAAGATGCTCTACAGGTGTTTGTTGGGTTGGCATAGATCAAGATTAGGATTTGTCACTCCGAGTATCGGAGAGGTATCTCTGGGCCCTCTCGGTAATGCACATCACTATAAGCCTTGCAAGTGATGTGACTAATGAGTTAGTTACGGGATGATGCATTAAGGAACAAGTAAAGAGACTTGCCGGTGATGAGATTGAACTAGGTATGAGGATACCGATGATCGAATCTTGGGCAAGTAACATACCGATGACAAAGGAAATAACATATGTTGTTATTGCAGTTTGACCAATAAAGATCTTCGTAGAATATGTAGGAACCAATATGAGCATCCAGGTTCCGCTATTGGTTATTGACCGGAGATGTGTCTCGGTCATGTCTACATAGTCCTCGAACCCGTCGGGTCCGCACGCTTAACGTTCGATGACTATTTGTATTATGAGTTATGTGTTTTGGTGATCGAAGTTTGTTCGGAGTTCCGGATGAGATCACGGACATGACGAGGAGTCTCGAAATGGTCGAGAGGTAAAGATTCATATATTGAAAAGTAGTATTCAGACATCAGAATGGTTTCGAGTGGTTCTGGTATTTTACAGGAGTACCGAGGGCTGACCGGAACCCTCCGAGGAAGTATTGGGCCTACATGGGCCTTAGGGGAGAGAGAAGGAAGCCCGTGAAGGGGGCATGCTCCCCCCTCTAAGGGAGTCCGAATAGGACAAGGAGGAGGGGGCACGGCCCCCTTTCCCTCTCCCTCTCCTTCCTCTTCCCCTCCTGTGAGAAAGGAAAAGGAGGGGGGGCGAATCCTACTAGGAGTGGACTCCTAGTAGGACTCCCCCCCATGGCGCGGCCCTCCTGGCTGGCCTCCTCCTCCTCCCCTCCTTTATATACGGGGGCAGGGGGCACCCCATAGCACATCAATTGTTCTCTTAGCCGTGTGCGGTGCCCCCTCCACAGTTTACTCCTCCGGTCATAGCTTCGTAGTGCTTAGGAGAAGCCCTGCGCGGATCACATTACCATAACCGTCACCATGCCGTCATGCTAATGGAACTCTCCCTCGACCCTCTGCTAGATCAAGAGTTTGAGGGACGTCATCGAGCTGGACGTGTGCTGAACTCGGAGGTGTCGTATGTTTGGTACTAGATCGGTTGGATCGTGAAGACGTTTGAGTACATCAACCGTGTTGACCTAACGCTTCCGCTTTCTGTCTACGAGGGTACGTGGACACACTCTCCCCCTCTCGTTGCTATGCATCTCCTAGATAGTTCTTGCGTGATCATTGGAAAATTTTGAAATTGCATGCTACGTTCCCCAACAGTGGCATCCAAGCCAGGTCTATGCGTAGATGATATGCAGAAGTAGAACACAAAGAGTTGTGGGCCATAATAGTCATACTTCTTACCACCAACGTCTTATTTTGATTTGGCAGTATTGTTGGATGAACTGGCCCGGACCAACCTTACACGACCACGTTCATGAGACCGGTTCCACCGACAGACATGCAACTTGTTTTGCATAAAGGTGGCTGGCAGGTGTTTGTTTTTCCAACTTTAGTTGAATCGAATTTGACTGCGGCCGGTCCTTGTTGAAGGTTAAAACATGACACTTGACAAAAAATCGTCATGGTTTTGATGCGTAGGTAAGAATGGTTCTTGCTAGAAGCCCGTAGCAGCCATGTAAAACTTGCAACAACAAAGTAGAGGACGTCTAAATTGTTTTTGCAAGGCATATTGTGATGTGATATGGTTAAGACATGATGTGATATACATTGTTGTATGAGATGACCATGTTTTGTAAACTTTATCGGCAACTGGGAGGAGCCTTATGGTTGTCGCCTTATTGTACGAAATGCAATCTCCGTGTAATTGCTTTACTTTATCACTATGCGGTAGCGATAGTTGTAGAAACAATAGTTGGCGAGACAACAACGGCGCTATGATGGAGATCAATGTGTCAAGCCGGTGACGATGGAGATCATGACGGTGCTTTGAAGATGGAGATCAAAGGCACAAGATCATGATGGCCATATCATGTCACATATTTTGATTGCATGTGATATTTATCTTTTATGCATCTTATTTTGCTTAGTACGACATTAGCATTATAAGATGATCCCTCTCTAAATTTCAAGGTATAGGTGTTCTCCCCGAGTATGCATCGTTGCTACAGTTTGTTGTACCGAGACACCACGTGATGATCGGGTGTGATAAGCTCTACATTCACATATAATGGGTGTTAGACAGTTTTGCACGTGCAGAATACTCAGGTTAAACTTGACGAGCCTAGCATATGCAGATATGGCCTCGGAACACTGAGACCGAAAGTTCGAACGTGAATCATATAGTAGATATGATCAACATAGAGATGTTCACCATTGAAAACTACTCCATCTCACGTGATGATCAGACATGGTTTAGTTGATATGGATCACGCGATTATTTAGATGGCTAGATGGATGTCTGTCTAATTGCGAGTTCTTAAGTAATACGATTAATCGAACTTTAATTTATCATGAACTTAGTCCTGATAGTTTTTGCATATCTATGTTGTTGTAGATCAATGGCCCGTTCTATCGAATTTTAATGCGTTCCTAGAGAAAGCTAAGTTCAAAGATGATGGTAGCAACTACATGGTCTGGGTCCGTAACTTGAGGATTATCGTCATTGTTGCACAGAAGAATTACATCCTGGAAGCACTGCTAGGTGCAAGACCCGCTGCAGGAGCAACTCCGGACATTATGAACGTCTGGCAGACTAAATCTGATGACTACTCGATAGTTCATTGTGCCATGCTTTACGTCTTAGAATCGGGAGTTCAAAGACGTTTTGAATGCCATGGAGCATATGAGATGTTCCAAGAGTTGAAGTTAATATTTCAAGAAAATGCCCGAGTGTAGAGATATGAAGTCTCCAACAAGTTCTATAGGTGCAAGATGGAGGAGAATAGTTCTGTCAGTGAACACATAATCAGATTGTCTGGGTACCATAACCACTTGACTCAGCTGGGAGTTAATCTTCCTGATGATAGTGTCATTGACAGAGTTCTTCAATCACTGCCACCAAACTATAAAGGCTTCGTGATGATCTATAATATGCAAGGGATGGAAAAGACAATTCCCGAGCTCTTCGCGATGCTAAAGGCTGCGGAGGTAGAAATCAAGAAGGAGCATCAAGTGTTGATGGTTAACGAGGCCACTAGTTTCAAGAAAAAGGACAAAGGGAAGAAGGGGAACTTCAATAAGAATAGCAAGCAAGTTGATACTCCAAAGAAGAAGCCCTAGTCTGTACCTAAGCCTGACACTGAGTGCTTCTACTTCAAAGGGACTGTTCACTGGAAGCGGAACTACCCCAAGTATTTGGCGGATAAGAAGGATGGCAAAGTGAAAGTTATATTCGATATACATGTTATTGATGTGTACCTTACTAATGCTCGTAGTAGCGCCTGGTGAGGGAGTCTTGGATAAGGGGGTCCTCGGGCGTCCGGGCTATGTGACACGGGCCGGACTGATGGGTCGTGAATATACAAGATAGAAGGTTTTCCCTCGTGTCCGGATGTGACTCTCCATTGCGTGGATAGCAAGCTTGGCGGCCAGATGTGTAGTTTCCTTTCTCTGCAAACCGTCTCTATACAACCCTAGCCCCCTTCGGTTTCTATATAAACCAGAGGCTTTAGTCTGTAGAGGCAATCATAATCATACATGCTAGACATCTAGGGTTTAGCCATTACGATCTCGAGGTAGATCAACTCTTGTAACCCCTATTCTCATCAAAGTCAATCAAGCAGGAAGTAGGGTATTACCTCCATCAAGAGGGCCCGAACCTGGGTAAACATCATGTCCCCTGCCTCCTTTTACCTTCAATCCTCAGACGCACAGTTTGGGACCCCCTATCAGAGATCGGCCGGTTTTGACACCGACATTGGTGCTTTCAGTGAGAGTTCCTCCGTGTCATAAATAGAAGGATCGATGGCTTGTCTTATCGTCAACGACAAAATCACCTCTGGAAGGGCCCTAGCTCCTGGGCAGATCCTCCAGCTCGGAGGTTTTACCGTGGGTGCCCGCTTGGCCGTTAAGCCAAAGCCGGCCCCCAAACCACCAAAAATCATCTCCGCATTGGCCTCGAACACTCCGATAAGATGGATCCAGCAATTGTTTCATCTTTGAACGAATTGCTAGATCGCATCGCCGCCCTGGGACTCAGTTGGAATTGGTATTTTATCGCTCTCTGGTAAAAAATGAAAAATATTTTCGTGAGCGCATACTTTTTGTTTTTATCAGCAAGATCAAACAACAATCTCCCAAGAAGATCCTAAAGACTTTGATTGGCACAAACATTAATTAAAACATAAAAAACACAATCATAACATAGGCTAGATAAATTATTTATTACTAAACAGGATCAAAAAGTAAAGAACCAAAATAAAATTGGGTTGCCTCCCAATAAGCGCTACCATTTAACGCCCCTAGCTAGGCATAAAAGCAAGAATAGATCTAGGTATTGTCATCTTTGGTATGCAATCCATAAGTGGCTATCATAATTGATTCATAAGGCAATTTAATTTTCTTTCTAGGAAAGTGTTCCATGCCTTTCCTTAATGGAAATTGGAATCTAATATTTCCTTCTTTCAGGTCAATAATTGCACCAATCGTTCTAAGGAAAGGTCTACCAAGAATAATAGGACATGTAGGATTGCAATCTATATCAAGAATGATAAAATCTATGGGCACATAATTCCTATTTGCAACAATAAGAACATCATTAATCCTTGCCATAGGTTTCTTAATGGTGGAATCCGCAAGGTGCAAATTTAAAGAACATTCATCAAATTCACGGAAACCTAACACATCACACAAAGTTTTTGGAATCATGGAAACACTAACACTCAGAAAGAGACCCGGGGGACATAGGTTTCACTAGTGGCTTCTCTCATGATAGCATGTATTATGGTGGGTGAACAAATTACTGCCGAGCAATTGATAGAAGAGAGCATAATTATGAGAATATCTAGGCAATGATTATGAACATAGGCATCACGTCCGTGTTAAGTAGACTGAAACGATTCTACATCTACTACTATTAGTCCACACATCGACCGCTATCCAGCATGCATCTAAAGTATTAAGTTCATAAGAACAGAGTAATGCTTTAGGCAAGATGACATGATGTAGAGGGATAAACTCAAGCAATATGATATAAACCCCGTCTTTTTATCCCTGATGGAAACAATACAATACATGCCTTGTTGCCCCTACCGTCATTAGGAAAGGACACGAAAAGATTGAATCCAAAGCTAAGCACTTATTCCATTGCAAGAAAGATCAATCTAGTAGGCCAAACTAAACCGATAATTCGAAGAGACTTGCAAACATATCAAATCATGCATATCCGAATTTAGAGGAGAACCAAATATTATTCATAGATAAACTTGATCATTAATCCACAATTCATCGAATCTCGGCAAACACACCACAAAAAGTATTACATCGAATAGATCTTGTCGGTGTACAAAAAGAGGGGTACACTTTTTGTACCCCTATAACTGTGCACGGGCAGTCCGAGCCGTGGGCACCACCACACCAAACAAGGCAAGGGAGGTGAGCCAGGGTAAGACCGAAGCTCGAGAGAGCTACGACACCAAGGCCAAGACCATGAAGAGCAGAGGGGACGAAGTGGACTCCCCCAGCAAGATCCTTGCCGGGAGAAAGTTCTAGCAGCCCCGGCAAGACCCTTGCCGAGGCAACTCGTCCCGTGCCTACGGAGCGAGTCACCCTTGAGTCCACTGCCCCCAAAGGGAAAGGATTCGGGAGACACCCCCGTGGCGGCATGCAGATCTTCGTGAGGACATTCAAGATCAGATACGCCCTAAAGAGACGACAACCCTTGGTGGGATCCCAGCCGAGGAAGACCACAAGGCCCCCAGCAAGCGCCTTGTAGGGGATGACAGCAGGCGCCTCAGTAAAACCCTTGCTGGGGCCCCGGCAAGGCCCTTACCGAGGACACCTGCAGGGCCACCATCAGGCCCACGCCGACTAAACCTCCACCACCGCATGCATGCAGCTGCCGACCCAACCAGCTGGGCAGGCGCCTGTGTGGTGGCATGCGGATCTTTGTGAAGACCCACCACTGCGCCACCTCAACTACCTGCCTACCTATGTGGCATCGCAGGTGTCGCTGGCCAGGGAGCATGTCGACACAAGAAGGAGCGGCGACGACGGACGACGCAGATCTCTCCCCTGTCCCCGATAAAGCAAGGACACCTAAGCAAGACGCATTAAATGCGCCTTGGCATGTAATGCGAGGGATAACCTCGCATCACTGTTACTTTTCCACCTCCTGTGTGCCACTGTGGCAACCCCTTTTCCTATAAAAGGAGGCCCGAGGCGACCAGGAGAAGGATTCGGCTTTTTGGAGCTCCTCACGCCCCATAGCTAGCTCAAGAACACAGATATACAATCCACCAAAGCAGGAGTAGGGTTTTACGCATCCTCGCGGCCCGAACCTGGATAAACGAACCGTGTGCTGCCTGCTCGATCCGCTCTTCTCACGACCCCGCTCCCCGCCAACCGTAGAAGGGATTCTTGTGATACCATAGGTGTCTTTCCGCACCGACATCTCTGGCGCGCCAGGTAGGGGGCTTCAGTTGTGAGAATCGGCTCTAGCAATCAGCCCAGCACTCCTTCGTCTTCGTGGCTCTTGGAGAAGGAAGGAGACTGGGAGATTAGCGCTCGAGCGACTACAAACAGAAGCTAAGTTACGCTGAACCCTTATTTGTTCTATACTTTTTATATGAGGTTATCCCCCCCCGGAGATGTCACACCTTTTTATAAGAAACCTGCACGCTAGGGGGCTCTCCCACGATCGGCAACGCCCTTGCCCTGTTTCAAGTCCGCTCAACAGCTCAAGCGGCTGCGTCGAGAATGGCAAAGTAGCCTTCCGCGACCAACAACGCTCTTGATTCTGACTCGAGTCAAGCTCGATAGTTCGAGCGCCCACGTTCAGAACGGAAAGGTGGCTCATCCGGCAGCACGCGTACCCAGCAGGCCCATGGGGATCCATCCCCAAAATGCTGCTAGGGGCTTCCACGCCGGCGAGCCTACCCAATCGGCGTAGGGCGCGCATACAAAGAGGAATTGAATGGGGAAATAACGTGCATGAAATTAAAAGTATTGCAAAGTTATATTACATCACATCATTGCTGTGGTTCTAACTAAAGATGAAATTTGTCTTGGTCGTGAACCTGCAGCGGAGGTGAAGAATGGGATGCCTAATCCCGGCGCTGGCCTTCCACCCTCTTGATTTCATCGATGATGCTGATGACGGGCTTGATGCGCTCCTTGAGCACCATGAGGTCAACACCCTCTGGCAAGCTATCCATCGTGGCACCGAAGTCGAGGTCGGGATTCCAGTACGCCATCTTGGTGAGGACCTTGGTCATGACCCCCCGGCCAACGTGGCCGCTCGGTTGGAGTGAAGATAAGCCAAGGCTCCAAGGACGCCCTCGAAGAACAGGGTCAGCTTGGTGTTGATGGTCCCGCTGCGCTCAGGGGTGTACCTCACGTTTGGCATCCCATGGTGGCCAACTGCGAGGTGACCTTGCCGGCGACCTCCTCCAGACAGTTGATCCATCTGTTCTCGCCCGCCACATAATCCTGGTGGGGGGCGGCCTCGTTCGCCCGCAACTGCTTCTCCTCCTCCAGGCTCCTGGTCAAGGTCTACTCCCGAGCCCTGCTCTCCGACAACATCTTCTCGAGATCCTCCAGCTTCAGCTTGAGATCTCTGACGGAGTTTTGTGCCTCGGAGAGCTCCCCACCTGCTGATGACCGCTCCTTGCGCCTCCACCAAGGCGCTGTTGAGCGTGCTCTTCTCGTTAGACAGCTTGAGGGCTTGCTCCTTCAGCTCGTCCTGCGCCACCTCCAACTCCCTTACTTTGCCGGTGTGGGGCAGAGCCTGGGCATTGAGTGCCTCCTTGTGCCTCTGCTCCAGCTCGCGAGTCCGCCGCATGACAAGGGCCTCGAGCTCCTCATCCTTGCCACGGAGCGCTGCGGCAAGCTTCGCCTCACGCGCGGTGAGGTCCTCTTCCTGGGAATCCAGTGCGGCTTGATGCTGGTTCCGGACGGCCTCGGTCGCGGCAGCCAAGTTCGCCGCCTGTTCCTGGGCCTTCTCGATGTCAGCCATCTTCATGGTGAGCTCGACATTGCGCTTGGCCAATTCCTCCTGGAAGGCCCTCTGCTCCTCGCGAGTCTGGTGGAACTAGGTCTGCGTCTCAGCAAAGCGCGCCTTGAAATCCACCTCCGCCTGGTCCACCATTGCCGTCCTGGACTTAACCTTATCCAGATGGACACGGTAGAGCGCCTGGAGTTTTCAGAACTTGGCCCCCATAGCGCGGAACAACTGCTCTTCTGGAGAACCGTCACCACCAACGCCCGACTCATCGACAACCTCAAGCCCGGTGGCGGCAAGCACCTCGCCGTCAAAGACTTCCCCTTCGGCAGGCGCCCGGGAACTTGACGCCCCTGGGAGGTGGACGAAAAGATTGTCGCCCACCTTCAGATACCTGCCGGGGCCCGAGGTTGAGGAGGAGGGAGGCTGATCATCAACCGCCTCTTCCTCGGCGGTGGCCTTGCCGGCTTCCCCGACAGGCCCACCGTTGGCACCCTCGGCAGAAGCCTCGCCGGTCGTCTTGGCGGCCCCCGCCGTGGTGTCCTCGGCGGCATCCTTGGCGGCCTCGTCAGCGGCGACCTCGGTAGCGTCCTTGGTGGCCTCCTCAACAATGTTCCCAGCAACGGTATCCGCGTCCTCCATACCTATTGAAGGAGGGCCTGGGTAGTAATGGGAGCATGGAAGCCAAGAAAAAGGATAAGGAAAAAACAGAGACGGAGGACAGGCGACTCACCAGTGCCAGGCTGAGAAGCAGAATTCCCCTCCCCGCCAGCATCCGACGCCGTGGCAGAGTCACCAGCGCCCAAGTTCCCCTCTTCCTCCATGAGTGTGGGCTCCGTGCTTGATGCCCTTGCCGGGGACGCCCCTCACAGCGGCGTAGTCGATGGGGGTGGTGTGTTGGGGGTAGCCCCCTCTGGCTCCTCCTGCTGCCGCTCCCCTCCTGCAAACCCGACAAGGTCAACATCATAGCATCAAACGCCTACCACATGTCGAGTAAGAGGATGGTGACGAACTTACGCTGGGGGCTGTGTCGGGGGCTGCTGTCCGGGCTTCTCAACACCACCAGTGGTGTCTTTGGAGCCCTAGCTAGGGGCTGGCTGCTCGCCGAGGCCTTCGCCCTCTGGGCCAACGTCTCTGCATCCCTTCAAAAGGAAACACGGATCAAGATGGGTGGCTTAATTCAGAGGAATGGAAATGGCAGTAAGGAATGGAGTACTTACTCGTCATCCGCCTCCTCCTCTTCCATCGCTTTCCTCTTCCTCTTCGGGCTGAGAGGCCCGAGATCAAAAGTGACCTCCGCGTCAACATCCGAGTCAACGTCTGCCGGAGGAGGCAAAGACGGCGGGGTTTGTGCGCGCCCAGATGAGGAAGGGGTTGTTGCCTTCTTCTTCTCAGCGGCCTTCGTCAGCCTCTTGGCTGCCGTGGCCCTCGTGTGGCGCCCAGACCCCTCCAGGGCCAATTGAGGCCGCGTAGCCCTACCGGGCTGAACCGGCTCGCCGGAGTCAGCCCGCCGCAAGACTCGCCCTCTTCCCCTGGTTGGCGTCGAGCCTGCCGCCACGTCCTCCTCCGACGACTCATCGGCCGCGTCTTCGACAAGCGGAGCTCCAGTGTCGGTGCTGCTGACCTTCCTGGAAGCCGCCGCCCACCGGGTGAGCTCCTCTTCCTCCGCAGCCGTTGCGGCCTTGTCCTCCAAACCCCCGGCGCTGCCGGCCTCTATGGCAAGCTATGCCTCCCTCGCCCTAGTGGTGATGTAGTCCTGCTCTGCCTGGGTGGTGTCCATGATGAGCCACCGCTCGGCGTCAGCATTGACGTACACCTCGATCAGGGTGTCGAAGAATTGCTGCACATCCGCGTCCCTCGGCTCCTTCCAGCTCGGGACAGGGCCATGCATGTTGCAGTCCACTATCATGGCGCTGATCTCGGACCGACGCGAATTGTTGCACAACGGGACCACCCCCGCTGGCAGCTTGAAAAACGGCCCCTTGAGGGCCTTGCCAACCTTTGCGGCAGCCCTCGCGGCCTTGCCGGTATGCTCAACCTCTCCATCGCGACCCACATCAAGCTGGAAAAGCCACTGGCAGAAGTGGGCATGCGCCAACACTGTGAAGTTGTGATTGAGGCCGGGGCGGAGTCACATAATGTCAGCCGGATTCGTAAAGAGCCAAGCTGGTCTCCCCTTGTTGTGCAGCGGGGCAATCCGGCGACGAATGAAGTCTGCCCCGATCATCTCGAGGGTGAGTCCATCCTGGGTGAGCCAGAGAATCCTGGTGGTGGCGACAGTGAGCCTCCCATCGGCGGCGTCGACATCGCTCCAATCGCTGCCACGGACCGGCGGCACTCGGCAGACCTTGCAGAATTCCGGCGGGTTGTCATCCTCAATCGAGCACCACCGGCCACGCCATTCCTCCCACCTCTCCTTCACGGCACCCTCCGGGTACACCCCCTTGGATCTTGGGATCCAGGTGATGCAACCAGAGACGACACCTCCCAGCTGGATCCGACGGAAGAAGTAATGGCGGAAGAGCGCCGTGTTGGGCTGCACCCCGGCAAAGCCTTCACAAAGATGCAAGAAGAAAGCCATGCACGCTACCGCATTCGGAGTAAAATGGAAGAGGCGAAAGCCGAAGGTGTGCATAACATCACAGAAGAAATTGGAGAAAGGGGGGCATAACCTGCAAGAAAGATAATCGATGAAAAAGGGATACCGATTTGGAGCAGGGTCGGCGCAAGCAGCTGGAATGACGCGCGTCGCCGGGTGCCCCAAATATTCTCCCCCCGTCTTCGCCCCCCATAGGGGACTGAAGGAGGCCCGGAGCTCTTGAACATCAACCGTCGAGGGGAAGAAGAAGGCAGACTTCATCCGGTCCCCCGACAGCGCGCTCTCCGGCGGCTCCACAGTCCCAGCGCCCTTAGCCATCCCCTTGCCGTTGACGGATTTGGGCGCCATGGCGACCAAGAAGTTTAGAGGGCTGAGGAAGGGGGATGGCGAAGCAACAATGGCGGGCGACGGCGAAAGCTTAGGAAGGGAGGAAGAGGGGAAACGGCGGCTCTGAGATTGGAAAAGGCACGAGGAAAGAGGAGAAAGTGAGCAGCGCGCCCGCGGTTATTCCTTTTTTATGGGAAAACACGGGCCGCCTCCTTTCACATTAACTGCGACGTGACGCATGCCTGTGGGAACCAACCCCACGCATGCCGCCCACATCACATACGCCTCCCCACGCCGCGCCACGAGCGGGGATCGTGGGAAGCGCAGCGCGCGAAGAATCTTACCGCGGTAAAAACCGCCCCGCCTGCCCGCGCACCGTTTTTGGGCCTAGACCAAACAACGTGTTGCGCTTATGTGTGGCCCAGGCCCGGGGGCTCCTGTTGGTGTACAAAAAGAGGGGTACACTTTTTGTACCCCTATAACTATGCACGGGCAGTCCGAGCCGCGGGCACCACCACACCAAACAAGGCAAGGGAGGTGAGCCAGGGTAAGACCGATGCTTGAGAGAGCTACGACACCAAGGCCAAGACCACGAAGAGCAGAGGGGACGAAGCAGACTCCCCCGGCAAGATCCTTGCCGGGAGAAAGTTCTAGCAGCCCCGGCAAGACCCTTGCCGCGGCAACTCGTCCCGCGCCTACGGAGTGAGTCACCCTTGAGTCCACTGCCCCCAAGGGGCAAGGATTCAGGAGACACCCTCGTGGCGGCATGCAGATCTTCGTGAAGACATTCAAGATCAGATACGCACTAAGGAGACGACAACCCTTGGCGGGATCCCAGCTGAGGAAAACCACAAGGCCCTCGGCAAGCGCCTTGCCGGGGATGACAGCAGGCGCCTCGGCAAGACCCTTGCCGGGGCCCCGGCAAGGCCCTTAACGAGGACACCTGTAGGGCCACCATCAGGACCACGCCGACTAAACCTCCACCACCGCATGCATGCAGCTGCCGACCCAACCAGCTGGGTAGGCGCCTGCGTGGCGACATGCAGATCTTCATGAAGACCCACCACTGCGCCACCTCAGCTGCCTACCTACCTACGTGGCATCGCAGGCTTCGCTGGCCAGGGCGCGTGTCAACACAAGAAGGAGCGGCGACGACGGACGAGGCAGATCTCTCCCCCGTCCCCGATAAAGCAAGGACACCTAAGCAAGACGCATTAAATGCGCCTTGTCATGTAATGCGAGGGATAACCTCGCATCACTGTTCCTTTTCCACCTCCTGTGTGCCACTGTGGCAACCCCGTTTCCTATAAAAGGAGGCCCGAGGCGACCAGGAGAAGGATTCGGCTTTTTGGAGCTCCTCACACCCCATAGCTAGCTCAAGAACACAGATATACAATCCACCAAAGCAGGAGTAGGGTTTTACGCATCCTCGCGGCCCGAACCTGGATAAACGAACCGTGTGCTGCCTGCTCGATCCGCTCTTCTCACGACCCCGCGCCCCGCCAACCGTAGAAGGGATTCTTGTGATCCCATAGGTGTCGTTCCGCACCGACATCTCTGGCGCACTAGGTAGGGGGCTCCAGTTGTGAGAATCGGCTCTAGCAATCAGCCCAACACTCCTTCGTCTTCGTGGCTCTTGGAGAAGGAAGTAGACCGGGAGATTAGTGCTCGAGCGACTACAAACAGAAGCTAAGTTGCGCTGAACCCTTATTTGTTCTATACTTTTTATATGAGGTTATTCCCCCCCGGAGATGTCACGCCTTTGTATGAGAAACCTGCACGCTAGGGCGCTCTCCCATGATCGGCAACGTCCTTGCCCTGTTTCGAGTCCGCTCAACAGCTCAAGCGGCTGCGTCGAGAATGGCAGAGTAGCCTTCCGCAACCAACAACGCTCTCGATTCTGACTCGAGTCAAGCTCGACAATTCGAGCGGCCACGTTCGGAACGGAAAGGTGGCTCGTCCGATAGCATGCGTACCCAGTAGGCCCATGGGGATCCGTCCCCAAAACGCCGCTAGGGGCGTCCGCGCCGGCGAGCCTACCCAATCGGTGTAGGGCGTGCATACAAAGAGGAATTGAACGGGGAAATAACGTGCATGAAATTAAAAGTATTGCAAAGTTATATTACATCACATCATTGCTGCGGTTGTAACTAAAGATGAAATTTGTCTTGGTTGTGAACCTGCAGCTGCGGTGAAGAACGGGATGCCTAATCCCGGCGCTGGCCTTCCACCCTCTTGATTTCGTCGATGATGCTGATGACGGGCTTGATGCGCTCCTTGAGCACCGTGAGGTCAACACCCTCCAGCAAGCTATCCATCGCGGCACCGAAGTCGAGGTCGGGATTCCAGTACGCCATCTTGGTGAGGACCTTGGTCATGACCCCCCGGCAAAGTCGCCGGGCTTCCCCGGCCAAGGTGGCCGCTCGGTTGGAGTGAAGATAAGCCAAGGCTCCGAGGACGCCCTCGAAGAACAGGGTCAGCTTGGTGTTGATGGTCCCGCTGCGCTCAGGGGCGTACCTCACTTTTGGCATCCCCATGGTGGCCAACTGCGAGGTGACCCTGCCGGCGACCTCCTCCAGACGGCTGATCCATCTGTTCTCGCCCGCCACATAAACCTGGTGGGAGGCGGCCTCGTTCGCCCGCAGCTGCTTCTCCTCCTCCAGGCTCCTGTTCAAGGTCTCCTCCCGAGCCCTGCTCTCCGACAACATCTTCTTGAGATCCTCCAGCTTCAGCTTGAGATCTCTGACGGAGTTTTGCGCTTCGGAGAGCTCCCCAGCCCTGCTGATGACCGCTCCTTGCGCCTCCACCAAGGCGCTGTTGAGCGTGCTCTTCTCGTTGGATAGCTTGAGGGCCTGCTCCTTCAGCTCGTCCTGCGCCACCTCCAACTCCCTTACTTTGCCGGCATGGGCTAGAGCCTGGGCATCGAGTGCCTCCTTGTGCCTCTGCTCCAGCTCGCGAGTCCGCCGCGCGACAAGGGCCTTGAGCAACTCATCCTTGCCACGGAGCGCTGCGGCAAGCTTCGCCTCACGTGCGGTGAGGTCCTCTTCCTGGGAATCCAGTGCATCTTGATGCTGGTTCCGGACGGCCTCGGCCGCGACAGCCAAGTTCCCTGCCTGTTCCTGGGCCTTCTCGATGTCAGCCATCTTCATGGTGAGCTCGACATTGCGCTTGGCCAATTCCTCCTGGAAGGCCCTCTGCTCCTCGCGAGTCTGGTGGAACCAGGTCTGCGTCTCAGCAACGCGCGCCTTGAAATCCACCTCCGCCTAGTCCACCGTTGCCGTCCTGGACTTAACCTTGTCCAAACGGACACGGTAGAGCGCCTGGAGTTTTCGGAAGTTGGCCCCCGTAGCGCGGAACAGCTGCTCTTCTGGAGAACCGTCACCGCCAACGCCCGGCTCATCGACAACCTCAAGCCCGGTGGCGGCAAGCACCTCGCCATCAAAGACTTCCCCTTCGGCGGACGCCCGGGAACTTGACGCCCCTAGGAGGTGGACGAAAAGATCGTCGCCCACCTTCAGATACCTGCCAGGGCCCGAGGTTGAGGAGGAGGGAGGCTGATCATCAACTGCCTCTTCCTCGGCGGTGGCCTTGCCGGCTTCCCCGGCAGGCCCACCGTTGGCGCCCTCGGCAGAAGCCTCGTCAGTCGTCTTGGCGGCCCCCGCCGCAGTGTCCTCGGCAGCATCCTTGGCGGCCTCGTCAGCGGCGACCTCGGCAGCGTCCTTGGCGGCCTCCTCAGCAATGTTCCTAGCAACGGTATCCGCGTCCTCCATACCTATTGAAGGAGGGCCTGGGTAGTAATGGGAGCATGGAAGCCAAGAAAAAGGATAAGGGAAAAACAGAGATGGAGGACAGGCGACTCACTAGTGCCAGGCTGTGAAGCAGAAGTCCCCTCCCTGCCAGCATCCGGCGCCGTGGCAGAGTCACCAGCGCCCAAGTTCCCCTCTTCCTCCATGGGTGTGGGCTCCGTGCTTGATACCCTTGCCGGGGACGCCCCTCACGGCAGTGTAGTCGATGGGGGTGGTGTGTTGGGGGTAGCCCCCTGTGGCTCCTCCTGCTGCCGCTCCCCTCCTACAAACCTGGCAAGGTCAACATCATAGCATCAAATGCCTACCACATGTCGAGTAAGAGGATGGTGACGAACTTACGCTGGGGGCTGTGCCGGGGGCTGCTGTCCGGGCTGCTCAACACCACCAGTGGTGTCTTTGGAGCCCCTGCTAGGGGCTGGCTGCTCGCCGAGGCCTTCGCCCTCTTCACCCTCTGGGCCAACGTGTCTGCATCCCTGCAAAAAGCAAAAAACGGATCAAGATGGGTGGCTTAATTCAGAGGAATGGAAATGGCAGTAAGGAATGGAGTACTTACTCGTCATCCACCTCCTCCTCTTCCACCGCTTTCCTCTTCCTCTTCGGGCTTAGAGGCCCGAGATCAAAAGTGACCTCCGCGTCAACATCCGAGTCGACGTCTGCCAGAGGAGGCAAAGACGGTGGGGTTTGTGCGCACCCAGATGAGGAAGGGGCTGTTGCCTTCTTCTTCTCAGCGGCCTTCGTCAGCCTCTTGGCTGCCGTGGCCCTCGTGTGGCGCCCAGACCCCTCCAGGGCCAATTAAGGCCGTGTAGCCCTGCCGGACCGAACCGGCTCGCCGGAGTCAGCCCGCCGCAGGACTCACCCTCTTCCCCTGGTTGGCGTCCAACCCGCCGCCACGTCCTCCTCCGACGACTCGTCGGTCGCGTCTTCGACAAGCTGAGCTCCAGCGTCGGCGCTGCTGACCTCCCCAGAAGCCGCCGGCCACCGGGTGAGCTCCTCTTCATCCGCAGCCGTTGCAGCCTTGTCCTCCACACCCCCGGCGCTGCCGGCCTCTATGGCAAGCTGTGCCTCCCTTGCCCTAGTGGCGATGTAGTCCAGCTCTGCCTGGGTGGTGTCCATGATGAGCCACCGCTCGGCGTCAGCATTGACGTACACCTCGATCAGGGTGTCGAAGAATTGCTGCACATCCGCGTCCCTCGGCTCCTTCCATCTCGGGACAGGGCCATGCACGTTGCAGTCCGGCATCATGGCGATGATCTCGGACCGACGCGAATTGTTGCACAACCGGACCACCCCCGCTGGCAGCTTGAAAAACGGCCCCTTGAGGGCCTTGCCAACCTTTGCGGCAGCCCTCGCGGCCTTGCCGATCCGCTCGACCTTGCCATCGAGACCCACATCAAGCTGGAAAAGCTGCTGGCAGAAGTGGGCATGCGCCAGCACTGTGAAGTTGTGATCGAGGCCGGGGCGGAGTCGCATAATGTTAGCCGGATTCGTAAAGAGCCAAGGTGGTCTCCCCTTGTTGTGCAGTGGGGAAATCCAGCGATGAATGAAGTCCGCCCCGATCATCTCGAGGGTGAGTCCAGCCCGGGTGAGCCAGAGAAACCAGTTGGGCAGGCGCCTGCGTGGCGGCGTGCGGATCTTCGTGAAGACCCACCACTGCACCACCTTAGCTGCCTGCCTACCTATGTGGCATCGCAGGCGTCGCTGGCCAGGGCGCGTGTCCAGGAGAAGGATTCGGGTTTTTGGAGCTCCTCACGCCCCATAGCTAGCTCAAGAACACAGATATACAATCCACCAAAGCAGGAGTAGGGTTTTACGCATCCTCGCAGCCCGAACCTGGATAAACGAACCGTGTGCTGCCTGCCCGATCCTCTCTTCTCACGACCCCGCGCCCCGCCAACCGTAGAAGGGATTCTTGTGATCCCATAGATGTCGTTCCGCACCGATAGTTCTCCACGAACATCGAGGAGAGCTTTGTATTGAGAACCACAGAGAAAGAAGAAGCCATCTAGCTAATAACTATGGACCCGAAAGTCTATGGTAAACTACTCACACATCATCGGAGTGGCTATGGTGTTGATGTAGAAGCCCTCCATGATTGAATCCCCCTCCGGCAGATCGCCGGAAAAGGTCCTAGATGGGATCTCACGGGTACAGAAGGTTGCGGCGGTGGAAAAGTGGTTTCGTGGCTCCCCCTCATGTTTTTAGGGTATAAGAGTATATATAGGCGAAAGAAGTACGTTGGTGGATGTCATGGTGGGCGCACGGCCGATGCCATGGGATGGCTAAAGAGAGGAGGAGGCTCGAGGGCACTGGTGGGCTCCAGAGGCGAGGTCGGCATGAGCAAGCGTGGGACGCAAGACATACCCAGGTTCGGGGCTCTCCAGAGAGATAACACCCCTAGTCCTGCCGAGTGTGGTTTATACGTAACAGTACACAGTTGCTCCTAAAGCTGTATGGAGTAACAAGGAAGGCCGGACAAGGCTTAGGTAGTTCCCTCTCCTCGGGTGTTGCTAGATAGGTATGTGTGTAGTGGGAAGAGATGATCTTGCCTCTGCCGATGATCGTGCCGATACTACTACTGCCCGTATGCATGAGGGCTCCTGGGGGTTTTATAGGTCAACTTCCCAAGGGTACAATGCTAATGTTACATGGTTTTAGGGCCGGGTCGTCAGCGTCTAGGAACCCGGGGCTAGGACCTGACGGGTATGGGGGCACTGTTTGCCGTCTTGTCGATCGTCAGGGAGTGGCCGGGTCGAGTCGACTATAGTGGCGCTTCGTCAGGTCGCTGCTTGCTGGCGTCATGGGTGACGACGGGTGCATTTTTGCCACGCCGGCCCTGGTTAGCGGGTAGGTGGGGGCACTGTTGCCTCGTCCGGCTGACCAAAATCATGGGCGAGGCACTGTGGCTTCGGTCATCAGTTCATGGCGACTCGTCGCATCGTACGGCTGGGATGGGATGGCCGCTAACCCTTGGCCGAGTTGGAGAACATGCCAAGGGGGAGCTGGCTTGTTGGAGAAGTCTTGAGGATTAGGCTGGACCGAGGTGGCTTGGCCGGGTCGAGAGACCCGGCCAAGCGCGAGCCGTCTTGAGGGGCAATGCCGGCCCCGTTGTTTTTGA
>NC_041384.1:118966874-119159384 GCF_002162155.2 Triticum dicoccoides | reverse complement strand
CCGTCTTTGGATGGAAGGGCCTTCGCAGTTTCCCCCTTTGAAGGAGATGAATCTTTGGGGCCGTCGGGCCTGGCAACACCCATTGTGTGCCGTCTTACGGAAGACTGATCGCAACATCTTGGCAGCAGCGGGAAACCAAGGAGTCCACCGAATCTTGGAGACAATCTTTCGGACTTCACGCGGGCGCCACGTGGCGTCCGAGAGTCGGAGGGGCATGACAGGCCACGCGCGTGATAGGACAGTACAATGCGTAGGGGTTCGTGGCCGCGCGGCCTTGGCCCACGTGCGCGGATTTATCGCGGCGCCCGCAAGTCGGTTGCCATTCTCGAGGAAGTTATTGCGCGCGTGCGTGCGCAGTTATTGCGGGGAAGTGGGAAAGGCGAGCGCAAACAATCCCACTCCCCCACGTTTTAAACCGTGGCTTATAAATTGGGGCGAGGAGGGGGCAGCGAAAACCATTCTCACCCGCGCCCCTGCCTTCGTCTTCCTTCCTCTGCTTCTTGCGAACGCCGCGCACCGCGATGCCCGTTGCTTCGAGCAGAGCCTTGCGGTCTTCTTCTTCTTCTTCTTCTCTTACTTCTTCATCGATGGCATTGTCGCCGGGCTTGTGGATGGGCTCGACCGTCACACTTGATGACATTTCCTACCTCCGCACCACCAGGCGCTTGCCGGGGGAGATGGAGGTCGCCGCGCGCCCTCCGCAGGGTGAGCAGGAGCCGCGGCCCAAGGGCACGGAGCGGGTTGTCTTCTTCTCGCACTTCAAGCGCGGGTTTGGGCTTCCTGCGAGCGGCTTCTTCCATGATTTCTTGGAGTTCTTCAGGGTCCAGCCCCATCATCTGGGCGTCGGCGCCATCGTGCAGCTGTCGGGCTTCGTTACCCTCTGCCTGAAGCAGCAGGGGCCGAGCGTGTCACATCCCTAGCTTCTGGTGTTGCCTAGTGTTTGCATCTTGCTTGCATCATGCTTAAATTTCTGAAACTTGAATTGAGGATTGTTGAAACCTCAGAAATCTGATTAAAAGAAGGGCAAGCACCCTTTAAATAGCATCCTGTGAATCCAAAATGCCCTAAAAATAGTTTTGTGAATTTTGGCAAGAGTTATATATCAAACCAAAATTCTGGAACATTTTTAAGGAATTATTTGGTCTCTGAATTTAAATCAATAATCTATTTGAATTTGGGGATATATTCATAATATATAATGAATATATTTTCAAATGCTTTGAAATGTTTTATGTACTTTTGGAATAGTCCAGAGAGGTAGCATGAAATATCTCAGTGTTTTGGCACTGTTTTGAATTCATTTCGAATTTTGAATCAGTGGCAAAATGTATAACTAAACACAAAACAAAACAGAGATAAAATTAGAAAAGGCAGAGGACTTACCAGGTCCTTATCTGGTGCCCACCTCGTGGCCCAGCACTATAGCTGAGGCCCAGCCCAGTAGGCAGCCGACACGCCAGTCGTCTCCCTCCTCTCGCTAGTCAAACGGGGCATGTGCTCGGCGCGCGCGCGCGTTCGGCGCGGCACGCAGCACCCTGCCTGGCTGCCCCATCGTCGCCCTGGACGCCTCCCACGAAGCCACACAACCCTCTCGACCCCCTCTCACTCTCCCCTCGGCCTCGTCCCCTCCTCTGTCCTGCTCCTCTCACCACTGAACGGAGTCGTCGCCACCGTCACCGTTCGTCATGGCCACCGACCTCCCCACGCCCAGCCATCTCGACCACGAGCTCCGCCTCGCTGCCGCGCACCTCTACGCCAAATCACACGACCCCATACGCCCTGAAGCCTTGTCATCGAGCTCATCTTCTCTGCACGGCCACCGGAGATTGCCATCGACGCCCCGTCGCCTCCAAGCCTCCCACGAGCCACTGAGCCGCTCGTCTGATTCGCGGTGAGCTTCTCTTTCTTTCCCCTCTCTCCCCTCGCTCGATTGCGCCACGTAGTCGTCGTTCCCACCAGACCCGAGAACTCACCGCCACCGGCCATGGCGCCGCTATAGCTAGAGCGCATCCACGATGCATCCGAGCCCACCCCCGTGCTCAGCGAGTCCGCAGGACTCCGTAGCAACCCGCAGCTCGTCCTCCCGTGCATCAAAACGCCGTTTCCGAGCGTGCCGTAGCTCCGGCCGCTACCCAAGTGGTCGCCGCCGTCGACCCCAGCCTCCCTGCGCCCAGCCGCGTACACCCCTAGATGCGGGCGAGCGAGGGCTCCCTTCTGGTGCCCTCAGCGCACCCAGCCGCTACCCCTAGCACCACCCCGGCGAACCGCCGCCGCACCGGATGGTCGCCGGCGGTTAACTCCGGTTGTGCCGACGTGGCACAGCCATTAGCGGCTAATCCCTCCACTAACCAACCCCCCAGGCCACTGACTCATGGGCCCCACGCCCTAATTAACATAGATTACAGTTTCTGTTTACTTTTAACTAACCTCAGTGGGCCCACGTGTCAGCTTTGACCAAGCTGACGTGGATGTTGACTGGGCCCACATGTCTGTGACCCTAACCAGCCCTAAGACACTGACTATTGGGTCCCATGCGTCAGGTTTGACCTGGGTCAACCCAGTTGACCTGCTGATGCAATGATGTTGTCATGCTGATGCAGTAATGGTTTCTGGATTTAAAATAATTCGGAAAATTCCAGAAAATTAGCAAAACTTCTAAAAATCATAGAAAATCAACCGTAGCTCCAAATGAAATAAATTATACCAGAAAAATTATCAGAAAAATTCAAGGAATCCATCTGTACAATTTTCATGCATGTTTGAGCAAGTTAACCTCACTGATTAGGATGAAACATGATTAGGGAAAATTTCATAATAGGTTTAGAGTTGGAATTTGATATAGCTTTGAATTCCACTTCAATTAAAATGACTTTCTGTTGCATTAGCAAAAACACACTCATTTTGCCATGTCATGAGCATGCCTCATATTGTTGCATTGCATTGATTGTGTTTCTTCCTTGTTTGCTGATATTGTCCCCTCTCAGTAAACGTGGTTCCGACGATGAGTTCGATGACACCGATGAAGAGCTATTACTATCTTCCGAAGTTCTAGGCAAGCAAACCCCCTTGTTCATTCCGATACAATCCCACTCTCTTGCTCCTGCTCTCTTTTATTGCATTAGGATAACAACGATTCAACTATTACATGCTGCGGTAGCTAAACCCCTTTCCTCTGCATGAGCTGTCATTGCCATAGTAAATAGATGAAACCCCCTAGCATGAGTAGGGGTTGTTTGAGCCGTGATGTGCCTACTCATTCATGCTTGTTTGTCATGCTTGCTACCGCTTAGAGTTGAGTCAGGTCTGATTCATCGGGGATGAGTTGGAATGTGGTGAACATGTCCTACTCTTGAGAGCTAAGTGTGTGAACAAGATTTGGTAAAGGTAGCGGTGAGAGGCCATGTAGGAGTACATGGTGGGTTGTCTCATTGCAGCCGTTCTTAGGAACCGAGTTTTGTGTCTGTGATCCATGAACAGCTACTACCACTCATTGAGATCCTTAATTGACCCTCTCGGCTTCTTAATCACCCTAGTCCTCTGTCCAGGAGTTACAACTAGTTTCTGGTGTTTGTAGGATATGTGTTGGCGGCCGTGCGTAGTGCTGACCCCAGGGGTGGGCTATGTTCCAGTAGATACACCGTGGCCGGGCATGCCGGGTGCCCGTTTGGTGTCTCAGAACCCTGTACACATTGTTCGGGGCCGTATGTGGAAACCTCGGCCGGACTCCCTGCGGATGGAACCTGGATAGGCGATAAACCTAGACTAGAGACTTGAGTGTTTAGGTAGGCCGTGGCCGACACCCTCGTTGGGCTTCCGCTTGAAGGTTGCCGAGTACATGTCGTGTAAACGACGGTAAGTGGTGGGAGCGTGTGTGAAGAAGTACACCCCTGCAGGGTTATCATTATCTATTCGAATAGCCGGATTCCTCGGATATGGAAACTTGGACCCCTTGCATAGTTCATAGAGAAGTGAAAGTGGATACCCTAAAACTCTCAAGATAAGCGTGAGTGCTATGGATGGCCTTCTCGTAGGGAGACGGGAGCAGATCCATAGTGGTGTATTGAATGGTGAATATGTGGACTCGTGTGCGCCACCCCAAAAGAGTTGCTTGCAGTCGTAGTTCAGGTTAGCCACTGAGTCAAAGCTGGCCTCCTGCAGTTAAACTCTACCACCCCCTTTGTTGATACCGATGCATATGTAGTTAGTTCTGATGTAAGTCTTGCTGAGTACAATTGTACTCACGTTTGCTTAATTTATGTTTTTGCAGAGAGGCTTCAGTCTCGCTAGTAGTTCCGCGTGGACTTCGACGTTTAGCTTGATACCTCAGCTACGATCTTGTGCCCTCGGCAGGATCTGGTAGATAGTCAGGCTTCTTAGCCTTTTTCCATTTGTAGATGTCTGTACTCAGACATGTTAAGCTTCCGCATGTGCTTGATTTGTATGCTGTGATTGTTGGGTCATGAGACCCATGTTTGTATTTCTGGCTCCTCGGAGCCTAATGAATAAATATTTGAGTTGTAGAGTTATGTTGTGATGCCATGTTGTATTTACTCATATCGAGCATATTGTGTGTATGATTGAAATGCTTGGTATGTGTGGGATCTGACAATCTAGTTGTTTATCCTCTGTAGCCTCTCTTATGGGGAAATGTAGTATTGTGCTTCCATGAGCCATAGTAGTCCGCTACAGCCCGGTTCACCGGAGTCCTGCTAGCCCAGCACTACTGCTCAGGACACTTGACTGGCCGACATGTGTTTCACCTCATTCCTGTGTCTGTCCCTTCGGGGAAATGTGACGCGGTGACATCCGGAGTCCTGCCTAGCCTGCTACAGCCCGGGTTCCCGGGGTCCTGTTAGCCCAGTGCTACCACCCGGATTCACACGCTGCTGACCGACATGCTCGATGTGATTCATGTATGCCTGTCCCCATAGGTTAGTGCCGCTTTGGGTTCACGACTAGCCATGTCGGCCCGGGTTCTCTGTCATATCGATGGTAGCGACACTATCATATACGTGAGCCAAAAGGTGCAAACGGTCCCGGGCCATGGTAAGGCGACACCCGTGGGAATACCGTGCGTGAGGCCGCAAAGTGATATGAGGTGTTACCGGCTAGATCGATGTGACTTGGAATCGGGGTCCTAACAGCTTTGGTATCAGAGCCTGACTGCCTGTAGGATTACCAAGCCAAGCTGGTCGAAGTCGTGTCTAGAAATGCTTTAGTTATGTCAGGGAATTGATTGTGGAAGGGAACGTAAGGCTCTTTTTACTCCTTTACCCTATGGCCTTCTAATCTGAGTCATCCTCTTCTCTTCTACGGGGATTAAGAACTAGGCTTCTCATCTTTCTATCAGGATCACGTGTTACTAATCCGTAGACTCTTAGGATTGTTGGTTTCAAGCCTCAGTTCAGTTCCTACTACTTCCATATGTTCATAGCTGGCCTCAGAACCTTGCTATTGTGATGTTGAGTGGTTATGCCACCATTTTTGCGGGATGTCTCAAATCATTTTGAGCATTTACATCCGTTATGCTGTCCGAGTCATCCCAGGTTTCTAAAAGTCGGATGCAATTGCAAATCTCTTCATCCCATTTCCGATGTCCTTTTGGGCCAGATTAAGCACACTAATCAGTCTGTTGAGGTACTCCATTGCCTTGACATATATGTTGGAGCTAGTATTATGACCCTAGGCATTCTGGCGAACCACCCACTAATCTAGCAATTCTTTATATCCCAGTGTGAAAATTCTGGCTACCTTTCTTGAAAGCATCCTGTGATGCCATTTAGTAGTAGGTATTCTACTCATGTGTTCTTGACCCAAGAATCACGTCGTTCACTTCGTGTTGATATTGTTGCTAGTTCCTTTAGGATATTAGTAACCTTTGCGATAGTCCTTGAGGTCCATGGTATTTCCTTCTTCCAAATACCATGAACCATTAAGGCAGAAGTTCTTTGAACCAAAAGATCACCATTAGAGTACTCCTGAGGAGTTCTCCATTCGTAATTGTGACTCTGCCAGTCCTACCTCTTAGCATGGGTTATCCAGAAGAAATATGTTGAACTTGTTCGACATACTAACCTATGCATCCACAACTCAGAAAGATATATGTTCCTTTGAGTTGTCCCTCTGTAGTTGTATTCTGATCCTTGTCTATCAGTTGATAGCCAAGTTTATGTCGTGCATTCGTGTTATCGATGCCTATTATTCTTGTGGTCCATCGAGCCATTCTATTCCGGAATGACTAGGAGAAACAAACTCCAGCACCTCATCCATTTCTTGGACTGGTCAAAGTAGTTGTATTCCGCAGATCAAAATTCCAATCCAGCTTTTGTTCTGTTCTACCTCAGGGTATTACCCCCTTTATGTCAGGATTGTCATAGGAATTGCAGCATCTCTCGTGAATTCTTGATGTAGTGATACTCTCTCCATCATTATTCATTTCTCGGTTTCCGTGTTGTTGAAACCGGAATGTCGAAAAGTGAATCGGGATGTGTGAAATCAATACTCCTAGCAACCCCGTTGCTTGGTAGTTAAAGGACAATAACTTCATTCTTAGCATGTTGGTTATTGAATCATCGTTTTAAGGTAGATTGTGCTACCTAATCATTGTTTCTGGTGCACTCTTCGACCAATGTGTTAGGAGTGTATCAATCCATCACTCTCTTGATCACATTGTCTTGCCCTAAAAAGCAAGATTGTTCTCGAGCTTAGTAACATATCGGTGGTTCGTGATGTTACGAATATCTTCTTGGAAGTATTACCAGGTTGTCACCTGCCCGCTATGTTGAGTTCGTGATCATCTTGGTTTTCCTCCAAACCGTCCTTTCTCCAAGAATCTGTGTCGGATACCCTGAGAAAGTTGTTTAAGCTAAACAACAACTTGGAGAGTTGAAAGATAAAAGCTTGTTCAACTCAGTTCATTCCAAAGGGATATCTTGCGTGTGTGTGCGTGTGTGTTGGAGAAAGATGATATCTTCATCAATTGATCCTCGTGATCAATTGTCGGTGCTATTGTCTTACCCAAACTTTGATTTGAGTGTGGGCTATCGTCAGATCAAATCAGAACCAACAATATTCATAATGTTGTCCTACTCGTGGTTGATTCCTCGAGCATACATCATTATATTCTTTGGGTCTGACCAATGCTATCACCATGTTCACTTAATTATGGATTTCCATTTATATGGAAACCTCGATGAATTGTTGTTGAGCCCATCGACAACATCCATGTCCTCTCCATGATTTTGTCGAACATTAAGCGAGTGTTGGAAACTTTTGAAAGCATCTCTTCATGCTAGCTCATGAAGCATATGTTGGATGAAAGAAGTGACTTCCTCTGATTCACGTGCATTTGGTGCAAGTTGCCGCCATGAGTTCGAGAAAGTTAGTTTTGCTTCCTCTGGCATCATCCCAAGTCAGTCATGCACGTGCGAAGTATTCCATGGTCTGATAGACTGATCATCTTTATTCCATATGAACTCCATAGCACACTAAGCCATTGATTGACTTGTTCCAGGAAAAGGAGTTGTTGTGCTATCCTAGGTCATGCAGAAGATTTCGATATCCTCAATGATGGTTCCCCACCAGAACTCGGTAGTGTTTTATTATAAGACTACTATGTGGTCATACTTGTCTGGGACAATGTGTTCACATGTTGTAGCAGAACCAACTCATGTTTTGGAGCTTGCTATCGCAGTTCATTCCCCGAGAATCTCGCAACGTCATCTCATCGATTTGTGTTGCAAACTTTCATTCTCCTTTCTAGACTCGATGAGTCTGGAATATCCTGACACCAACCAGATCTGAATCTCAGGTAGATATGATGGTTGGAGCATTTTCCAAGAACAATAATATTGTTCCCTCGATAAGCGGTAAAGTGGATGTCGTGGCCAACACATCCAGCTGGAAGACCTATTATTGTAGTATCTCGATTGAAGAAAGTTGGCCACCTCCCCATGAGGAATTCATGGGATTTACCTCCGTAGTTAATCCTTACGGATTCTTGTGCTTCCGAAGTCTGACCTTTTACTTGATGTCCTAGATACCAAACCGTATCAATAAATGGGTTATCCTAGCACATCAAGGAGAACATTAGAAGCGGAGTGCTAAATGTCTCTCAGTCGATCATCCAGATTTTGTTCCCTTGGCCTCACTAAGGTGAAATCTAAGAAAGTGTTATCTTCCTTTGCATCTGCATCATCCATCACCATTCATCATGGTGGTATGTTTTGTTGCCAAGATCCTTGACACGGATATTGGTAAAACCTTGATGAATATGGAGATGCTCAAGTTCTTGAGAGCACGCGCAAGCACCAGGTTTTATCGTTGGCGTTAACTAGGATTTGCTTCCAGTTTCCTCGGTTATGTTATAACCTTTTCAAATAGTGGACTCACTCTCGACTGTTGAGCTTTTCCCCAGTTACCAGAATCATTCCCAACATTTGCATTTTGTTCCCAGCTTGCACCTCAGTAGTTGTTGTTCAGGATCATCTTCAAAAGTGGACTTACCATGGGTCCCATCCATTTCCGATGATAAGCAAAAATCATCCATTGCGTTGTCTTCAACAAGATAGTCCACATCATCCATTATAGTTGGAGTATGCCATTCTTCGAACTTCTTCAATCGATCGTTGTGATTGCCTTAGGCTGGTATAGAGAGTTTCAATGATCTTTGTATCAAAAGTAATTCTTTTTGCCACCTAAGGGAAAATCCCACAGGTCATCTCCCCTAAGGTGCCCCATTATGGAATCATGGCAATTATTTCCTCGCTATCTTGAAATCATGCACCATCCTTTCCAGCGTGGAATTTTTGCCTACCCAGTAGAACCTTGTCATCTACCTCCTTTCCATCACTCCTGATTTGTATTTCATGTCTCAGCTCCAGAGATGTTACTATGTCTCATTCCATGAGTTGATCTTGTGATCATTAAGATGATCGTAAGTTGCTCGAACCTCAGGAAGGTCGATTCTTCTTAAATTCTCCTTTTCCACTCGTTGTCATGTTGGATGTAGTTCTCAAAAACAAGACGTCGAGATTAAGGTGATGCAATGAATCAACATCCTCGAGAAAGACATCTGGATCGTGAAGATTGTGATAGCTTGTGTCCCTCTGTCTTCTTACCTCACGACTTGAATCTCGGGATGAGATTCTTGTTTAGTACAGGTGAGCTGTCACATCCCTAGCTTCTAGTGTTGCCTAGTGTTTGCATCTTGCTTGCATCATGTTTAAATTTCTGAAACTTGAATTGAGGATTGTTGAAACCTCAAAAATCTGATTAAAAGAAGGGCAAACACCCTTTAAATAGCATTCTGTGAATCCAAAATGCCCTAAAAATAGTTTTGTGAATTTTGGAAAGAGTTATATATCAAACCAAAATTATGGAACATTTTTAAGGAATTATTTGGTCTCTGAATTTAAATCAATAATCTATTTGAATTTGGGGATATATTCATAATATACAATGAATATATTTTCAAATGCTTTGAAATGTTTTATGTACTTTTGGAATAGTCCAGAGAGGTAGCGTAAAATATCTCAGAGTGTTTTGGCACTGTTTTGAATTCATTTCGAATTTTGAATCAGTGGCAAAATGTATAACTAAAAACAAAACAAAACAGAGATAAAATTAGAAAAGGCAGAGGACTTACCAGGTCCTTACCTGGCGCCCACCTCGTGGCCCAGCACTGTAGCTGAGGCCTAGCCCAGCAGGCAGCCGACACACCAGTCGTCTCCCTCCTCTCGCCAGTCGGACGGGGCGTGTGCCCGGCGCGCCCGCGCGTTCGGTGCGGCACGCAGCACCCTGCCTGGCTGCCCCATCGTCGCCCTGGACGCTTCCCGCGACGCCACGCAGCCCTCTCGACCCCCTCTCACCCTCCCCCCGGCCTTGTCCCCTCCTCTGTCCTGCTCCTCTCACCACCGAACGGAGTCGTCGCCACCGTCACAGTTTGTCATGGCCACCGACCTCCCCACGCCCAGCCATCCCGACCACGAGCTCCGCCTCGCTACCGCGCACCTCTACGCCGAACCACACGACCCCGTACGCCCTGAAGCCTCGCCATCGAGCTCATCTTCTCTGCACGGCCACCGGAGATCGCCATTGTCACCCCGTCACATCCAAGCCTCCCCCGAGCCACTGAGTCGCTCGTCTGATTCGCCATGAGCTTCTCTTTCGTTCCTCTCTCTCCCCTTGCTCGATTGCGCCACGTAGTCGTTGTTCCCACCGGACCCGAGAACTCGCCGCCGCCGGCCATGGCGCTGCCGTAGCTAGAGCGCATCCACGACGCATCCGAGCCCACCCCCGTGCTCAGCAAGTCTGCAGGACTCCATAGCAACCCGCAGCTCGTCCTCCCGTGCATCAAAATGCCGTTTCTGAGCGTGCCGTAGCTCCGGCCGCCGCCCAAGTGGTCGCTGCCGTCGACCCCAGCCTCCCTGCGCCCAGCCGCGTACACCCCTAGATGCAGGCGAGAGAGGGCTCCCTTCTGGTGCCCTCAGCGCACCCAGCCGCTGCCCCTAGCGCCACCCCGACGAGCCGCCGCCGCGCCGGATGGTCGCCGGCGGTTAACTCCAGCTGTGTCGACGTGGCACAGCCATTAGCGGCTAATCCCTCCACTAACCAACCCCCCTAGTCCACTGACTCATGGGCCCCATGCCCTAATTAACATAGATTACATTTTCTGTTTAGTTTTAACTAACCTCAGTGGGCCCACGTGTCAGCTTTGACCAAGCTGACGTGGATGTTGACTGGGCCCACATGTCTGTGACCCTAACCAACCCTAAGACATTGACTATTGGGTCCCATGCGTCAGGTTTGACCTGGGTCAACCCAGTTGACCTACTAAAGCAATGTTGTTGTCATGCTGATGCAGTAATGGTTTCTGGATTTAAAATAATTCAGAAAATTCCAAAAAATTAGCAAAACTTCTAAAAATCATAGAAAATCAACCGTAGCTCCGAATGAAATAAATTATATATGAAAAATTATCAGAAAAATTCAAGGAATCCATCTGTAAAATTTTCATGCATGTTTGAGGAAGTTAACCTCACTGATTAGGATGAAACATGATTAGGGCAAATTTCATAATAGGTTTGGAGTTGGAATTTTCCACTTCAATTAAATTGACTTTCTGTTGCATTAGCCAAAACACACTCATTTTTCCATGTCATGAGCATGCATCATATTGTTGCATTGCATTGATTGTGTTTCTTCCTTGTTTGCCGGTATTGTCCCCTCTCAGTAAACGTGGTTTCGACGATGAGTTCGATGACACTGATGAAGAGCTATTACTATCTTCAGAAGTTCCAGGCAAGCAAACCCCCTTGTTCATTCCGATACAATCCCACTCTCTCGCTCTTGCTCTCTTTTGTTGCATTAGGATAAAAACGATTCAACTATTACATGCTGCGGTAGCTGAACCCCTTTCCTCTGCATGACCTGTCATTGCCACAGTAAATAGATGAAACCCACTAGCATGAGTAAGGGTTGTTTGAGCCCTGATGTGCCTACTCATTCATGCTTGTTTATCATGCCTGCTACTTCTTAGAGTTGAGTCGGGTCTGATTCATCGGGGATGAGTTCGAATGTGGTGAACATGTCCTACTGTTGAGAGCTAAGTGTGTGAACACGATTTGGTAAAGGTAGCGGTGAGAGGCCATGTAGGAGTACATGGTGGGTTGTCTCATTGCAGCCGTTCTTAGGAACTGAGTTGTGTGTCTGTGATCCATGAATAGCTACTACCACTCATTGGGATCCTTAATTGACCCTCTCAGCTTCTTAATCACCCTAGTCCTCTGTCCAGGAGTTGCAACTAGTTTCTGGTGTTTGTAGGATATGCGTTGGCGGCCGTGCGTGGCGCTGACCCCAGGGGTGGGCTATGTTGCGGTAGATACACCGTGGCCGGGCATGCCGGGCGCCCGTTTGGTGTCTCGAAACCCTATACACATCGTTCGGGGCCGTATGTGGAAACCTCGGCTGGACTCCCTGCGGATGGAACTTGGATAGGCAATAAACCTAGACTAGAGACTTGAGTGTTTAGGTAGGCCGTGGCCGACACCCTCGTTGGGCTTCCGCTTGAAGGTTGCCGAGTACATGTCGTGTAAACGACGGTAAGTGGTGGGAGCGTGTGTGAAGAAGTACACCCCTGTAGGGTTATCACTATCTATTCGACCCCTTGCATAGTTCATAGACAAGTGAAAGTGGATACCCTAAAACTCGCAAGATAAGCGTGAGTGCTATGGATGGCCTTCTCGTAGGGAGACGGGAGCGGATCCATGGTGGTGTATTGAATGGTGAATATGTGGACTCGTGTGCGCCACCCCAAAAGAGTTGCTTGCAGTCGTAGTTCAGGTTAGCCGCCGAGTCAAAGCTGGCTTGCTGCAGTTAAACTCTACCACCCCCTTTGTTGATACCGATGCATATGTAGTTAGTTCTGATGTAAGTCTTGCTGAGTACAACTGTACTCACATTTGCTTAATTTATGTTTTTCCAGAGAGGATTCAGTCTCGCTAGTAGTTCCGCGTGGACTTCGATATTTAGCTTAATACCTCAGCTACGATCATGTGCCCTCGGCAGGATCTGGTAGATAGTCAGGCTTCTTAGCCCTTTTCCATTTGTAGATGTCTGTACTCAGACATGTTAAGCTTCCACATGTGCTTGATTTGTATGCTGTGATTGTTGGGTCATGAGACCCATGTTTGTATTTCTAGCTCCTCGGAGCCTAATGAATAAATACTTGAGTCGTAGAGTTATGTTGTGATGCCATGTTGTATTTACTCATATCAAGCATATTGTGTGTATGATTGAAATGCTTGGTATGTGTGGGATCCGACAATCTAGTTGTTTATCCTTGGTAGCCTCTCTTATGGGGAAATGTAGTATTGTGCTTCCATGAGCAATAGTAGTCCGCTACAGCCCGGTTCACTGGAGTCCTCCTAGCCCAGCACTACTGCTCAGGACACTTGACTGGCCGGCATGTGTTTCACTTTGTTCCTGTGTCTGACCCTTTGGGGCAATGTCACGCGGTGACATCCGGAGTCCTGCCTAGCCTGCTATAGCCCGGGTTCCCGGAGTCCTGTTAGCCCAGTGCTACCGACCGGATTCACACGCTGCTGACCGACATGCTCGATGTGATTCATGTATGCCTGTCCCCATAGGTTAGTGCCGCTTTGGGTACACGACTAGCCATGTTGGCCCGGGTTCTCTGTCATATGGATGGTAGCGACACTATCATATACGCGAGCCAAAAGGCGCAAACGGTCCCGGGCCATGGTAAGGCGACACCCGTGGGAATACCGTGCGTGAGGCCACAAAGTGATATGAGGTGTTACCGGCTAGATCGATGTGACTTGGAATCGGGGTCCTGACAAAGGGCTGGAGAGATGTCGGAGTGCGGGCCCGCCATCATCTCCAAGCGGTCAGGTGCTGACTGCCCGAAGATGCCGCTGGAGGATTCTGCCAAGAAGTGGCAGAATTCTTTCTTCTACATCCACAACCTCGGCGCGGATCGCATCAACTTGCCACCCTTCGTCAACTCGCCGCTGAAGGAGAAGCAAAACTGGGGGTACTACCCCAAGCGCCCGTCGCAGGAGGTGCTCAACCTGTGTGAGCGGGTGCCGGTGATGAAGGAGTGGGAGGGGCTCACCGGCACCGACCTCATCACTGCCTTCATCATTCGATGGGTGCATCCGCTGCTGCAGCATAGCCACCTCATCGGTCAGATGACCGGCCTCCAGGACCCCAACCGCATGGGGAGCACACGGCTGGGCACGGACCAGGTTGCGCGCGGGGTCAACGACCTCTCCAAGGCCAACCTACGGGATGACTAGCAGTTCGAGAAAGCCCCGTACAGCCGCGTGAACCCAGCACTGATGGTGAGTCCTTGGTCTCCATTCTTTGCCGGTTCTTATCTTCTTATCCGCCCCGACGCAACGAGGGAAGCGCTTCTGAACGCCATCCGGAATCCTTACGACCGGGCGCGGGCGCAGGTGATGCGTGTTACCTCGGAGGATCCTGAGGCCCACGGCGGAGAGGAGGTGGCCGCTGATGCTGGCGCAGGGCGCCGAGCTGGTAAGTCTTGTGCTTTCTTTTTGAGTCGCCAGGTCACGGGACTGTCTCGAGGGGCTGAAGTGAGCTATTGATAGCAGCACCAGGCGGAGGAGGCGGCGGCACGGTCGAAGCCGGGTCGTCTCGGGGGCGCAGGCGGCGAGGCGGCCACACGGGAAGGATAGCATGGCGTCGCAAGCCCCGGTCGCAAAGCGCGCGGCGGACCCGGCCGAGGTGGCAAAACCGCCCGCCAAGAGGAGGCGTGCCGCGCCGCAGGATAGGGCAGCGAGGCCCGCTGTTCCGGTGGTGTCGGGGTGAGTTTCTCTTTTAGCTTGGACCGAGTTGCCCAGTGGCTCTTCTTGTCTTTTATTTAGTTTGTCTTGTGTTTTAGGTCGCCGATCTCACTGGCGGTGGCAGATGTAGCGTCCGTCGAGGGCGCCGCATTCCGGAGGAGCCGGTCCGGTACCATCAACCGGGACGAGGAGTTGTAGCGGGCAGATCCGGACCTTGGTCTGGACCTCACCGATGCCGAAGGCCTGGCTTGGTAGGACCGGAACCCGGCCGAGGCAGAGTTGGAGGCGGCATCGACCCAGGCCTGGGTTACCACAACGGTGGCGTGGGCGCGAGCCGGCGAGGAGCCGGCATGGCCGGAGATGCCGGCGGGGACGGTGGCGGCGACGACGGTCTTCGTACCATCGTTGGAGGGGGAGCACGGCCACGGAGGCCGTGCTAATGCGATGGACCTCGACCGAGAGGTCATGGTCGTCGAGGATGACACCCCGCCACGGACCGATGTGGTCGAGCGGGCGGGGGCCGATGAAGGCAGCGGTGACGCCGTCTTGTGGGAGGCGTCGCGAACGTCACCAGCGAGGATGGCTTAGACGCCGATGAGCAAGAGGCCGCCAGTGGTGGAGCCGCAAGCCAGTCGGCCCATCAAGCCGGCGTCGGAGCTGGAGAGGGCGCCGGAGAAGGCACTGGAGGGGGCGCCCGCCTCAGGGGAGGCGGCCAGCGGGGAGCACGGCCTGGTGCTCAAGCCCGGGGTTCGCCGGGCCGTCGGGTCGTAGCCGACGCGGAGCAGGACCAGCGAGGTCTTCTTCGGGCCTCCGACCCAGGAGGAGGCGGTGATGACCATCGTGACCTGGCGCCTGCAAGGGCGGGCAGAACTGATCCAGGCCTTTGCTCAGGTCGTGGTCGAGGCGACGCAGGAGCTGGAGCGCACCGTGTTTGTAAGTTTCCCTTGCAGTCTTCTTTTCCTTTTTTGTTGCTTCTTCTTCGTGGGGCGCGCCAGCGCACCCACTGGGTGTAGCCCCCAAGATTCGGGCCAACTGCATAGCAACTAGGTCAAATCTTATCTTGGTGTCTTGTATTGATCGTTGCTTTTTGCAGCAACTGGATGCCTACCGGGTCGGCGTCTTCAACCGACTTTGTGAGACGCACCGACGTCTCAAGGAAAGGCTTGCTGCCAAGGAGGAGGAGCTCCGCACCGCGGCAGGTACTTATCTTGCATGCTCTATTTTAGTGGGGGCGCGCTAACGCACCCACTGGGTGTAGCCCCCGAGATTCGGGCCAACTACGTAGCAGCTGGGTCGAATCTTAATGTAGTACTTTGTTTCCGAGTTTCTCTTCTGCAGCCGAGGTGCTGTCTTGGAGGACCCGGCTGGTTCGGGCCGTCTTCCACTACTACCGGCTTGTTGCTGACGCCGGTCAGCTTGGAACTGTGGTGGAGAGGGCAAGGGCGGAGGCGACAGGAGCCCGGCGGGCGCTCGACGAAGCCAGCCGGCTGCAGGAGCGGCTGGAGGGCGACAAGGGCCGCCTCGAGGCCGAGGTGGAGCTCCTCAAGGCGGAGGCCGCCAAGATCGTGGAGGCACAGCAGGCCCTTACCAAGGCCGACTAGCAACGTGGAAAGCTCGCCGACGACAAGGGGCAACTTCAGGCCGAGGTGGAGCGCCTGAAAGCGCTGGTGGCCACGGTGGAGGAGACCCGGCAGGAGGAGATCCGGCGCCGCGAGGAGGCCGCGAAGGCGGCCGAGGACAAGGACGCCGAGCTGAAGGCGGCTGTCGGTGTCAAAACCAGCGGATCTCGGGTAGGGGGTCCCGAACTGTGCGTCTAAGGCGGATGGTAACAGGAGGCAGGGGACATGATGTTTTACCCAGGTTCGGACCCTCTTGATGGAGGTAAAACCCTACGTCCTGCTTGATTTATTCTTGATGATATGGGTATTACAAGAGTTGATCTACCACGAGATGGGAGAGGCTAAACCCTAAAAGCTAGCCTATGGTATGATTGTATGTTGTCCTACGGACTAAAACCCTCCGGTTTATACAGACTACGGAGGGGGCTAGGGTTACACAAGGTCGGTTACAAAGGAGGAGATATACATATCCGTATTGCCTAGCTTGCCTTCCACGCCAAGTAGAGTCCCATCCGGACACGAGACGAAGTCTTCAATCTTGTATCTTCCTAGCCAATAGTCCGGCCAAAGGATATAGTCCGGCTGTCCGGGGAGCACTAATCCCGGACTCCCTCAGTAGCCCCTGAACTAGGCTTCAATGACGATGAGTCCGGCGCGCATTGTTGTCTTCAACATTGCAAGGCGGGTTCCTCCACCGAATACACCCCGGAAGAATCTGAATACAAGGATATTGTCCGACCCTGCAAAATAAGTTCCACATGCCACCGTAGAGAGAATAATATTTCCACAAATCTAATCTGCTGACTCGTTTTTTCAACGTGACGTTTTATCATGGCCCGGTGATTATTCGAACCGTTTCCTTTAACTAGCCCCGCACATAATGCGAGGAAGTTTATTGACACGTCTTGTCAAAGCAGAGATCGTGTTCCCCTTATCACGGGATTCTCATCAATACGGGCGTGGGTAACCCAACCGCGCCATCGATTATGGTGCTTGGGGAATAAGCGAGTTTTACCAGGCTAGTGGGGGCGCACAGTTTTGTCCGCCCTTATAAAAGGATAAGGTTTAACCTTTCTACCCACGCCTTCTTCCTCCTTGCTCATCCGTTCTTGCGCACTCAAGCCCCAATGCCCAAGTCCGCGTCTTTCTCCTCAACCTCCTCCAAACATGTCCGGAGCGGGAGGGAAGTGGATCGCTTCCTCTGTTACGGAGTAACACATCAAAAAGCTGCGCAGAGCCGGATACTTAGCCGTGAATATCGCGCATCGGCTGCCCGCTGCGGGGCAGATCGTCGCTACCCCGGAACCTCATGAGAGGGTAGTTTTCCTCCACCACTTCCTCCGCGGACTGGGGTTTCCCCTTCATCCATTCGTGCGTGGTCTCATGTTCTACTACGGGCTGGACTTTCATGACCTGGCCCCGAACTTCATCCTCAACATTTCGGCAGCCATCGTCGTCTGTGAGGCCTTTCTTCGCATCCGCCCCCACTTCGGTCTGTGGCTGAAGACCTTCAATATCAAGCCAAAGGTGGTGGGCAGCCAACAAGCAGAATGCGGCAGAGCGATGGTGGGCAAGATGCCCAATGTTATATGGCTCAAAGGCTCCTTCGTGGAGACCATAAAGGGGTGGCAATCGGCGTGGTTCTACATCACCGAGCCGTGCGACACCAACTGGGTGGCTGCCCCCGAGTTCCGATCCGGATTCCCTAAACGACTCACTTCTTGGAAAGAGAAGGGCCTGTCGTGGGGTTCATCGGTAGAGATGGACGAACTCCAGAAATGTATCCAGAACATGGCAAGCAAGAAACTCAAGCTTGTCAACATAGTCCAGGTCATGCTAATCCGCCGGATCCTCCCGTGTCAACAACGGGACTTCAACTTGTGGGAGATCGACCCGGCCTAGCACCGAACTCTGAGAGAGCTCTTCGACACGACGCACAAGGACGTCTGGAAGGTGCTGTTCAAGGGCGCCGAGGTCCCTCCCTCCCTCACCAAGGACCACGGGCTAAGCGCGAAGCGCCAAGCGCATTCGGTGAGTTTTATACATCCGGTAGGATATTTATTTCTCCTAGCTTAACCATGTGCGGGGTCTGAGCTCCATGCCTTTGACAGGACTGGATGGAGACGTAGGGGCAGATTAACTATCCGTCCCCTCTGCCCAAAGACACTGCGGATGCTCTCCTGACGGAGATGCTGACTCCGGCTCCTTACAAGGTGCCGGAGAAGACCAAGAAGGCCAAGGGAACCCGAAAGAGTTCCCGACGCCAGGTGTTATCGGACTCATCGTCTGATAACTCCGCGATGCACTCCTCCCCCGAAGACGAGGAGGAAGATGAAGATGCTCCCCCTCCAGTCAGGGGAGACAAGAAAAGGAAGGCCGCCCCAACCGGGGGGACGAAGGGTCCAAGAAGGGAAGGAATCTCCTTCCGGACTACTCCACCACCGCCGCCGAAGGCCAAGACGAGTGGCTGGTCAGGTTCAAACCCCTGGCGAAGTCGTAAGTATTCAGATGCCAGAGTAACTCATAGCATACCTTTGTCGCACTGCCTCTCCTAACGCCGAATTATCACTATGCAGACCGCCACGAGCCCGTATCGACGTATCGTCAGACGGCTCCCTGGGCTCGTCGGATATGGATAGCAATCCACTTCCAAGCGCCACCTCCCCTTGCCCTACGGACAATGCTGAGGTATTGTCTCAAGAGGCACCGGTTCGAGGGGAGACAGTCCTGGAGGCGCCTCAAGGCGACCTTCCGGACTCCGGGAGCAGAGGGAGCAAGGCTCCCGAGGGCTCCGAGTTCGGCCCTCAGCCGAACACCGCGCCGGAATCCCCAGTGGTTCCAGACTCGGGCAGGCAGCCTCCTTCCAAAAGGGGCAAGACGCCTATGCCGGTGAGCTCTGTCCATCCAGAGGCACTGGACAATGTGCTGGGAGCGCTTCGCAATGCTTACATCGACGAAGAGCACCGCACTATTGTGAGTGCGGTGGTCCAGAAGGTTCAGTCCGCCAAGAACGGACTGACTGAAGCCTGTGCCAGCCTTCTAACAGGCTTTGAGGTAAGTTTTTGAAATATGGGGGAAAATATTACCGCATAAACAGTAGCCCCTGATGCTCTGTTTGGTGTTCACAAAGAAAAGCCGAATGGAGGATCAAACAATATCGCAGGAGTCTAATATAAGTATGACAATATGCGTATGCAGGCTTCGCTGCTGGCCTCTGCTGCACTAACTACGGAGGTCGCCGCACTGAAGCAGGACCTTAAAGGGTCCAAGGACGAGCTCGGCCTTTCCAAGAGGTAGCTCGAGGAGAATAAAGGTAAGTAGTACCTAGTCTATGGATATGTATAAAGAGAATGCGATTGCGAAATGATAGGATCATCGTAGATTTGCCAGGGGCCACTGATACATCCATTTTGCATCATGCTTTTATATCGATATTGCATTATGGGCTGTTATTTCACTTTATGTCACAATACTTATGGCTATTCTCTCTTATTTTACAAGGTTTACATGAAGAGAGAGAATGCCGGCAGCTGGAATTCTAGGGTGGAAAAGGAGCAAATATTAGAGACATATTCTGTGTAACTCCAAAAGTCCTGAAACTCCACGGAACATCTTAAAATAAATAAAGAAAAATCCTCGCCAAAGATGAAGGTCAGGGGGCTCACACCCTGCTCACGAGGGTGGGGGGCGCGCCCCCTCCAAGGGCGCGCCCCCTACCTCGTGGGCCCCCTGGTGGCTCTCGACGTCCATCTTCTCCTATATGAAGTCTTTCGATGAGAAAAAAATCAGAAGGAACTTTTCGGGATGAGACTCCGCCGCCACGAGGCGGAACCTTGGCGGATCCAATCTAGAGCTCTGGCAGAGCTGTTCTGCCGGGGATACTTCCCTCCCGGAGGGGCAAATCATCACCATCGTCATCACCAACGCTCCTCTCATCGGGAGAGGGCAATCTCCATCAACATCTTCACCAGCACCATCTCATCTCCAAACCCTAGTTCATCTCTTGTATCCAATTCTTGTCTCAAAGTCCGGGATTACTGCTAGTAGGTTGCTAGTAGTGTTGATTACTCCTTGTAGTTGATACTAGTTGGTTTATTTGGTGGAAGATCATATGTTCAGATCCTATATGCATATTATTACCCCTCTGATTATGAACATGAATATGCTTTGTGAGGAATTACGTTTGTTCCTAAGGACAAGGGAGAAGTCTTGCTATTAGTAGTCATGTGAATTTGGTATTCGTTTGATATTTTGATAAGATGTATGTTGTCTAGCCTCTAGTGGTGTTATGTGAATGTCGACTACATAACACTTCACCATTATTTGGGCCTAGAGGAAGGCATTGGGAAGTAATAACTAGATGATGGGTTCATAGAGTGACAGAAGCTTAAACTGTAGTTTATGCGTTGCTTCGTAAGGGGCTGATTTGGATCCACATGTTTCCTGCTATGGTTAGGTTTACCTTAATACTTTTGTTGTAGTTGCGGATGCTTGCAATAGAGGTTAATCATAAGTGGGATGCTTGTTCAAGTAATAACAACACCCAAGCACCGGTCCACCTACATATCAAATTATCAAAGTATCGAACACGAATCATATGAACGTGATGAAAACTAGCTTGACGATATTCCCATGTGTCCTCGGGAGCGCTTTTCCTATTATAAGAGTTTGTTCCGGCTTGTCCTTTGCTACAAAAAGGATTGGGCCACCTTGCTGCACTTTATTTACTTATGTTACTTGTTGCTCGTTACAATTTATCTTATCACAAAACTATCTGTTACCACTTATTTCAGTACTTGCAGAGAATACCTTGCTGAAAACCGCTTATCATTTCCTTCTGCTCCTCGTTGGGTTCGACACTCTTACTTATCGAAAGGACTACGATAGATCCCCTATACTTGTGGGTCATCAAGCCTCTTTTCTGGCACCGTTGCCGGGGAGTGTAGCGCCTTTGGTAGGTGGAATTTGGTAAGGAAAAATTTATATAGTGTGCTGAAATTTACTGTCACTTGTTACTATGGAAAGTAATTCTCTGAGGGGCTTGTTCAGGGTATCTTCACCCCGTCCAGTAGAGCAAATAGTTGCTCCTCACCCTACGGAACCTATTGAAAATGAAACTCCTTTTGGATTTCCTTCAGGTATGATGGAAAAACTGCTAGCTAACCCATTTACAGGAGATGGAACAAAGCATCCTGATGAGCACTTAATATATGTGGATGAAGTTTGTGGATTATTTAAGCTTGCAGGTATACCCGATGATGTTGCTAAGAAGAAGGTCTTCCCTTTATCTTTGAAGGGAGACGCATTGATATGGTATAGGCTATGTGATGATATGAGATCGTGGGACTATAAAAGATTGAAATTGGAATTTCATCAAAAGTATTACCCTATGCATCTTGTTCATCGTGATCGCAATTATATATATAATTTCTAGCCTCGCGAAGGAGAAAGCATCACTCACGATTGGGGGAGGCTTAAATCAATGTTATATTCATGCCCCAATCATGAGCTCTCAAGAGAAATGATTATTCAAAATTTATATGCTCCGCTTTCTGATAACAATCGCACCATGCTCGATACTTCTTGTGCTGGCTCTTTTATGATGAAGACTATTGAATTCAGATGGAATTTATTGGATAGAATTAAACACCACTCTAAAGATTGGGACCTCGGCGAAGGTAAAGAGTCAGGTATGACACCTAAGTTTGATTGTGTTAAATCTTTTATGGACACTAATATTTTCTGTAAGTTTAGCACTAAATATGGACTTGACTCTGAGATAGTAGCTTCTTTCTATGAATCTTTTGCTACTTATGTTGATCTCCCTAAGGAGAAGTGGTTTAAATATCATCCTCCCATAGAAGTAAAAGTAGCTGCACCTATTAAAGTTGAAGAAAAGACTGTCACTTATAATGATCCTATTGTTCCTACTGCTTATGTTGAGAAACCACCTTTCCCGGTTAGAGTAAAGGATCATACTAAAGCTTCAACTGTTGTTCGTAAAAGCAATATTAGAACTTATACAGCTCCTGAGCAAGTTAAAGTAGAACCTAATATTGCTATTATTAAAGATCTCTTGTCTGATAATATTGATGGGCATTGAGGGAGTCCTGGATTAGGGGGTGTTCGGGTAGCTGGACTATACCTTCAGCCGGACTCCTGGACTATGAAGATACAAGATTGAAGACTTCGTCCCGTGTCTAGATGGGACTTTCCTTGGCGTGGAAGGCAAGTTTGGCGATGCGGATATTCAAGATCTCCTACCATTGTAACCGACTTTGTGTAACCCTAACCCTATCCGGTGTCTATATAAACCGGAGGGTTGTAGTCCGTAGGACAGTATCAACTCCATACACAACAATCATACCATAGGCTAGCTTCTAGGGTTTAGCCTCCTTGATCTCGTCGTAGATCTACTCTTGTACTACCCATATCATCAATATTAATCAAGCAGGAGTAGGGTTTTACCTCCATCGAGAGGGCCCGAACCTGTGTAAAACAAAGTGTCCCCTGTCTCCTGTTACCATCCGGCCTAGACGCATAGTTCGGGACCCCCTACCAGAGATCCGCCGGTTTTGACACCGACATTGGTGCTTTCATTGAGAGTTCCTCTGTGCCGTCACAATCAGGAAGGATGCCTTCTCCCATCTTTAAAGACGACGCCGTTGCTAAGGGAGCCTTGGCTATCGGACAAACCCTCCGGCTAGGTGGTTTCCTCATGACCGCCTGTTCGGCTGTTGCACCGACAGTGACCTCTCGCGTCATCAAAAGAAACCTACACGTCAGCTCGGAGCTCGTCGAGCAGCTAGATCCAATGGAGCTCTCTTCCGTAAATGAGCTCTTGGATCGCATCACCGCCCTGGGGGTCGCTACGGATTACGACCAGGTTGGGCTTAAACCCGATCTAAGAGAAATTGACTCTCCCCAAGTCACCCACCACGTTGCCGTGGTAGAGGCGCAGTGCGGCGACCCTTCATCTATTTTAAGGACTAGCTACGTTCGAATTCCCGACTCCTCCAAGACGGATACCCGCAGAGGATGAAACTCAAGACCTGAGCTTAGAATCAGGCAACGGGCTAGATTCGTTGGACAACATACAAAAATCCGAACTTCAGAGTTCGGAAACTCTTCGACCTCCGAATCTTGGATTGGGTAAGGTTTCAGATTCAACGACACCTGCCCACCCGAACATAAGCGATCTCTCCCGAATCAGGCAGAAGCCCGAGGAAACAGTACATCATTACTGGGCCAGATTCCTCCTGGTTATGAACAGGATAAAGGATTGCCGCGAGGAAGACGCAATCTCAATTTTCTGCAGTAATTGCACGGACGAGGGAATCCTTAACGCCGTAAGTCATCGTGATATTACACGCTTCGCTGACTTGGCGTCCATAGTACAAAAATATTGTGCGATATAAAGCGCCTGGAAAACCAAAATAAAATTTTGGGATAATCCGGCCTTGAATAGTAATCCCGTCCGAACTAAGAGGGTGCATCGTCATAGGACACCCGGGATAAACACCAAAAATCCAAAACCCTCTATAGGGCATGGAACCGTACTGGAAAGGTGGCTCAATGGGCCCTGTAGAATTCATAGTACAGAGGACTCCAAACCAACCCACAGCCTTAGAGCATGTTGGATACTCCGGCAGGTGGCCAAAATTGGCAAGGACCTCTTAATTCGGGAGGCCGCAGAAAACCAGCCCGAGGACACCAGTACCGTTCTCACAGTCTTCGAGACTTTCGCATCAAACAATGTGTGAAAAAGAACACTCCGCAGCCTAGCCGAAGTCTATCAAGTTGCATCAATAAATCCATGGAGCGACACTGCTATTACCTTCAACGCAAGTGATGAACCTAAATTCCGAACAGCTCAAGCACCAGCCGCATTGGTCCTTAGTCCCATAGTGGACGGCTTTTGCCTCACCAAGGTGCTCATGGATGGAGGCAGCGGACTGAACCTCATTTATGAGGAAACCCTTCAAAAAATGGAAATAGACTGGAACCGCTTCGAGCGAAGCAGCACAACCTTTAGAGGAATAATCCCCAGTCGGGAAGCGCGTTGCACAGGAAAAATCACACTAGATGTGGTGTTCGGCACGCCGGATAATTACAGGTCCGAAGAAGTCACGTTTCAGGTGGCCCCGTTCAAGAGCGGACATTACGCTTTACTGGGATGGGAAGCATTCGCAATCTTCCAAGCAATACCCCATTACGGGTACATGAAGCTTAAGATGCCCGGGCCGAACGGAATTATCACTCTAGCTAGTGATCCGGACATAGCATTCCGCGCCGAAAACAAGACGGCCGCATTAGCCCTTGAAGTACTATCTGAAGCCTTAGCGGACGAAGAACTGACTGCGCTGCGCTCCACGGTTAACAGGGATGATGTGATAGTCGATAAGAGATCCAAATCCACATCCTTCAAGCCAGCTGACGAAATAGTCAAATTCCAGGTCCATCCAACGGACCCCAATAAAACAGCTTCCATCGGGGCACGACTGAGCCCTGATGTAGACGCTGCACTGTGAGAGTTCCTACAAGAGAACTGGGACATTTTTTCTTGGCACCCTTCAGACATGCCAGGGATCCCACACAGGCTGGCCGAACACATCTTAAATATCCTAAAAGGATTCAAACCTGTCAAACAAGCCCTTCGGCGTTTTTCCGAACCCAAGAGACAGGCCATGGGAGAAGAGCTAGCCAAGTTATTGGAGGCCGGATTCATTAGAGACATAAAACATCCGGACTGGCTAGCAAACTTTGTAATGGTACCAAAGAAGGACAAATCCTGGCGCCTGTGTGTCAATTTTAAAGACCTTAACAAGGCTTGCCCAAAGGATCCCTTCCCCCTCCCCCGTATCGATCAAATTATCGATGCCACCGCAGGACATGAATCGTTGTGTTTCCTCGACACATACTCCGGTTACCATCAAATCAAGATGGCAGAATCAGACCAAGCTGCAACAGCATTCATCACACCATATGGCCCATTCTGCTTCAACACAATGCCCTTCGGGCTGAAAAACGCCGGCGCAACATATCAGCGCATGATCCAGACATGTCTGGCAAATCAGATTGGCAAAACAGTGGAGGCGTACGTGGATGATGTGGTTGTCAAATCAAGACATGTCGAATCTCTAATAGGCGACTTGAGGCTTACATTCGATAACCTCCGAAAATATGACATCAAGCTCAATCCGAAAAAATGCGTCTTCGGCGTTCCAGCCGGAAAGCTCTTGGGCTACATTGTATCCGGTAGAGGAATTGAAGCTAATCCAGCCAAGATCCGAGCTTTGTCACAATTGGATATCCCAAAGGACCTCAAACAAATACAAAAATTAACCGGATGCGTGGCGGCTTTGAGCCGCTTCATCTCTCGCTTGGGAGAAAAGGCACTACCCCTCTATCGCCTCCTTCGGTGCACCGAACACTTCGAGTGGACGGAGGCCGCCACGGCCGGACTTGATGAAATAAAAGCCATATTGGCAACAAACCCAGTCCTGGCCACGCCGAACACCGGCGAACCAATGTTATTGTACATTGCAGCAACACATCAAGTTGTCAGCGCAGTGCTCGTTGTCGAGCGGGAAACGGATGGACGCAAACTCCCCCTTCAAAGGTCGGTCTACTACGTATCCACCGTCCTCACTCCATGCAAATCATGGTACCCGCATTATCAAAAGATTGCATACACGGTATTCATGGCATCCCGGAAGCTACGACACTACTTTCAAGAGTGTTCCATAATAGTAGCCTCGGAAGTACCACTCAACGATATTATCAACAACCGCGACGCAACGGGCCGGATTGCAAAATGGGCCATCAAGCTCCTCCCGTTTGATATAACCTATAAGCCACGGCGAGCTATCAAATCGCAAGTTTTGGCCGACTTCGTCGCAGAATGGACGGAGGCCGAGCTCCCTAAAGAGTACGGCACATACTGAAACTAGATTATGCATTTCGACGGCTCCAAAATATTGGCCGGACTGGGGGCCGGCATTGTCCTGACGTCCCCCACAGGAGACACAGTCCAATATGTGCTCCAGATCATGTACACGGATTCCAACAATGCAGCCGAATATGAGGCCCTCCTACATGGTCTTCGGATAGAAGTATCCATGGGTATCCAGCACCTAGAGGTACGCGGGGATTCAAACCTCGCGATATCCCAAATAAATGGAGACTTCGATGCCAAGGACCCAAAAATGGCAGCTTAGCGCAACGCCGTCCTAAAAATGTCAGCTCGGTTCGAAGGGCTAGAGTTTCACCATATAGCCCGAGAAAACAATCAAGCAGCGGACGTCCTGGCACGCATCGGAGCAAAACACGATGCAGTCCCCCCCAACATCTTTTTGGAAAGATTGTTCAAGCCATCCGTAACATGGGAGGGGGAACCCGTAAATAACAGCCCGGACCCAACCGCACCACTCGACGCTGAACAATCTGACACAATTGGAGGCCCTGCCAATGAAATTACACCTTCAGCCCACGTAATAATGGCGGTCATCGCCCCGTGGACAGAACCTTTCCTAGCCTACCTTACTAGGCAGGAACTCCAGGAGGACCAAAACGAGGCCCGCTGCATAGTGCGGCGATCTAAAGCCTATAGAGTCCATGAGGGAGAGCTTTACAAGAAAAGCACTACCGGAGTCCTTCAAAGGTGCATCTCCGAAGAGGAAGGGCGGAACCTTCTGGCTGAAATTCATGCCGGACTCGGTGGTCACCACGCCGCTGCGCGGTCCCTTGTTAGCAAGGCTTTCCGTACAGGCTTTTATTGGCCGACGGCCCGGGAAGACGCTCAGGACTTAGTCCAACGATGCGCTGGTTGCCAACTTTTTGCCAACCAAAGCCATATGCCACCCACCGCACTCCAAACTATACCCATCACCTGGCCTTTTGCGGTCTGGGGGCTTGACATGGTCGGACCCCTTAAAGGTGGGACCGATAGGAAAAAATACTTACTGGTCATGGTGGACAAATTCACCAAATGGATAGAAGCCAAGCCTGTTAAAACGGCCGAATCCGGACCTGTGATTGACTTCATATCCGAGGTGGTACACCGCTATGGCGTCCCCCACAGCATCATAACCTATAATGGTACAAACTTTACCACCGACGAGGTAAAACTCTGGTGCAAAAACATGGGCATCAAGCTCGATTATGCTTCCATCTATCACCCACAAACCAACGGCCAGGTCGAACGTGCAAATGGTCTTATCATGAGCGGCAATAAACCCAGACTGGTGCGGTCCCTCAAGGAATCTAACACGCACTGGGTAGAGGAGCTCGACTCCGTGTTGTGGGGGCTGTGGACCATGCCAAATCGCACCACCGGATACACAACATTTTTATGGTGTACGGCGCAGAGGCAGTCCTGCCCTGCGACATTATTCATGACTCACCTAGAGTGCGCATGTACGAAGAAAGAGAAGCCGAGCTCGATCGGCAGGACAACTTGGACGCCCTGGACGAGGAGTGTGACGTGGCAAAAGCCCGTTCCGCATTTTATCAACAGCAGGCCCAAAGATATCAAAGCAGAGAAGTACGGGCCAAAAATTACAATGTTGGTGAACTAGTTCTACGCCTGCCGGATAAGAAAAAGGACAAACTCAAGCCCAAGTGGGAAGGTCCATTCATAATCGACCAAGTCCTGACTGGCAGGGCGTACCGTCTGCGAGATGCGTCGGATAACCGACTCGAGCCGAACCCGTGGAATGCCACCCGTCTTCGAAGATTCTACGCCTAGCGCCGGACTCTGTGTTCGTCTCCTTCCTCTGTCCATTTTTTGCATTTTTCTGTCTTACATTTCTCTCCTTCCCCTCTTTTCTTTTGTAGCCCTTAAAGGCTTACCTAGTGATGTGCCACTCGCGCTCATTAAACCTGGGGGCTTCTTTAACAGAAGCTTATTTATACGGGCTTCACGCCCAACACATGCGTCAAACTTCCGCATGTACCTTTTTCTTCACCATTATATGCATCGATATGACTTAAGTTTTGGCCAAGCTGGGTTGCCTGGCTCCTGTGCTTACCCCTATGTTCCTGATTGTTCGGCTAGGTGGTAAAGGGAGCACCTCTGCGATTGTTACTGACGGGTCAGCCGGATGTGTACCTCAGACTGGGTGAAGCCGAAAGCTAGCGTTCTTAAGAGAATATTCGGTCGGTGAGATAAAAGATGATCTTTTTGATTTTTCATATATGCCCCCAGATGCTTATTTCTACGTCTTTTTACGCAGTCCAGACATGCACTTTAGGGCATGCCTCCCAGCGAAAGGAACCCCTAACGGAACTATTCTCTCTGGAAGATGTTTCTTACTAACCATGTAATATAACATAACTAGTTGGGCACTTGTATGATAAAGCACTAATGACCCCTACGCCTGGTCTCCACGCATACCATGGTTCTTATATAATCGCTATGGTATTCGGACACAGTCCGGACCGTCAGGTCCCAAGGTCGAAGCGAAAAGGTCGGCAACGACAAACGATCTACAATCCGGCTAGAAGGCATTACACATGTCAATTCAAAATTACATAGTCATTCTGACTGATTGTATTCCTCTTCTATACCATCTAACAGGCTATCTAATTTACAGCCCTGCTGGGAATACTTCGCGGCCAACTCTACTTGGCCGTATACTAAGCTCACAGGGATCTCCTTCCCGTCAGGCCCCACTGGTCCGACCTCGGCCAGGTGGTTTGGGCCAGACTTCGTAAAGCGGGTCTTCACCATGGCCCAGGCTTCCCTAGCGCCTTGTCAGCAGGCCGATATCTTCCACAACCGGACGCGCCGCCGAGCTCCCTTCAGCTTCTCCGCAAGCTCTCCAAGGCCCTCGGGCATGGAGTGGGCAGGCCATAAGGCTTGGGCAACACCTCGCATTGCCTGCCAAATTCGCTCGTGTAGTTGCATGAGTTTGGGAAGAAGGTCACCCGTAGAACTGGGCATCTCCTCCGCAGGACGACCTGTGAGCATACCTACAGACATTACTCTGTTAGTCGACTGCCTCGCCGAACTCCTTTTTCAAAGTTCGTTCAAGCACTTACTAAAAATGCCGCATCGAAGCCGCTGATTCTCCTTCGTGGAGTCCGACAGCTGACCACGAACATCTTTAAGTTCGACGTCCAGCTTGGTGTTGGCATCCTGAAGATCATTCTTCTCTTGCCTCACCCTTGTCAACATACTCTCACCAGCCTTTAGCTGGCGTAAGAGTTGTTGTTTGTCCGGATCGAGTCCGGCGCCATCTGCAATATGATTTGTCAGATTTACACCCACACCACACAATACTAATCTTTCGAAGTGTATCTTACCTGAGGGGGTCTCTTTGGGCTCCCCTGCTGCGGCTAGTGCGGCCTCTAGTTGGGCCTTGCACTTTTCCAGCTCCTGGGACAGTACGGTATTCTTCTCTGTAAGAACCCGCATATTAAATGGGCTACTGGTATATATATATACGTGACCAAAATTTTCTTACCCGTATGTCTTTTACATACTGCTCCGTGGCTCTGGCTAAACCATTTTGAGCGGCACGGAGGTACGCATCTCCCGAATTAAAGGCATCTAAAGCCTCTTGGGAGAAACAAGCGTCGCGTAGAACTGTCCAGCGACGCCTGTGGTTCATGGCACTCTCCACTTCAGAATTTGTGGCAGACAGCCTGTCCTCATCCTCTGTCAGAGGAGCGTCCGGTACGCGCCTTGTGCTCGCCTTCGCTTCCTGGCCAGCCGTTGGAGCCTAGCTGGTGGAGGCGCGATTGGCAACCTCTCCGGATATAGTCCGGCGAGGTCTCTTCATTTTGAAGATAGCACGAACGTTAAATATGCCCTGACAGAATAACACTAGGGAAACAGAGGGTGCACTATACCTTTGTGCCGGCATTTCAGTCCGGACTTCATTCCTTTTTGCCCCACGGGGCCCTGCGGCCCCTCGTTGGCTAGCCACCGCAGGTTCGGTCTCCTGCCTTGGAAAACTCCCCTGCAAAACACGGTTGTCGTCAGAAACACCGAAATACGTGAGAATGCAATCTCTCTTAAGGGAATGAGACTCCGGTCTCTGTCACCTGGGAGGCCGGAATTAACCCTGGGTAAGCAGCCAAGATGGCTACCAAGGTATTGTCCTTGCTTAGCTGATGGAACACCCCGTCGATAAGATCCGCCGATATTGCCCGGATCCTCTTCGGAGTCCGGATTGAGGGACCGTTCTGTGTCCTCAGGCTGTGGAGGGCGGCTGCTTATGTCCTTTACCTCGTGTCGCAGTTCCTGCATTGAAGTCGTTAGACTACCTATCTAACCATGGGAGTATAAAATGAACGGGCAAGTACAATTGTTCACTTACCCAACTTGGAGGATCGTACATACTGAATCCGGCCTGCGAATTGACGCGGAGGAATTCCTCCTTTTCTCCCTTATACAAAGAGAATAAGATCTCTACTAAGGCGGCGGATGAGTTCGGCCCCTTACGACCATAACGCGTGGCGTCATCCTCCCCGTTGAAATCCCACATGGGGTGGCCTCTATACTGAAGCGGCTGCACCCCTCGCATGATGCATGCGGCCATGACTCCAATCATGGTTAGTCCGGAATGAGCCAACAGTCTTATCCGGCCCATCAGGTAAAGGACGTCTCTGTCACTTTCTCTCTGAGAGCTCCGCGGACGCCAGCTCAAGCGTTTCTTCAATGGAGCACTGTTGAACTCAGGGAGATCGGCCCGGATAGGGTCCGGTAGCAGGACGTCATCTATGTAAAACCATTCCGAAGGATAGTCCTCGGACACCTTCTTTGGGGTTCCGGATAGGTATCCGGTCCCGGCGATGCGCCATACTTCGGCTCCGCCCACTTTATATATAGACCCATTTTCAGAATGGGGCACCAGGCAGAATAACCTCTTCCACAGTGCGAAATGAGCCTCAACGCCTAAAAATAACTCGCAAAGGGCGACGAAACCTGCAATGTGTAATACAGAGGCGGGCGTGAGATTGTGAAGCTGGAGGCCGTAGAACTCCAGAAGCCCGCGGAGGAAGGGGTGAATTGGAAATCCCAGCCCCCTCATTAGATAAGGGACAAGGCACACCCGCTCTCCTTTAGAAGGATTGGGGGTGCTCTCCGCTTGTTTTCCGCCATTATAGGTGGCGAGACCGGCTCGGACCGGGACCATACATGCCTGAGGGAGGAATCCCTTGGCCTGAAGTGACGCTAACTTGCTGTGCGGGATGGTGCAATTCTCCCAGTCCCCGGGTTTGGGACCGGAGGGACGAGGGGAGGAGCTGCGACGGCTGGTCATGTTGGAATGGACCTTTGCTGGAGGCGCTCTGATGATGACTCGCGGAAAGGAGAAGATGTGGTTTGGACCTAAATCCCCATCCCGTTAAATAGGCGGCTCGTTTATACGGCTAGGGGTGTAGATGTAAAAATGCCCCGGCTTTTCGCATTTGTTTAAACACATGGAAGACGGCCATTATTGGGCATGGAAGCCGAGGAGGACTACATTACAAAAATCAGACATTATTCCTACAGGTACACAAGATTTGGAGAGGAACCCGCCTTGCAATGCTGAACAATCTGCGCGCCGGACTCATCGTCATTGAAGCCTGGTTCGGGGGCTACTGAGGAAGTCCTGGATTATACCTTCAGCCGGACTCCTGGACTATGAAGATACAAGATTGAAGACTTTGTCCCGTGTCCGGATGGGACTTTCCTTGGCGTGGAAGGCAAGTTTGGCGATGCGGATATTCAAGATCTCCTACCATTGTAACCGACTCTGTGTAACCCTAACCCTATCCGGTGTCTATATAAACTGGAGGGTTGTAGTCTGTAGGACAGAATCAACTCCATACACAACAATCATACCATAGGCTAGCTTCTAGGGTTTAGCCTCCTTGATCTCGTGGTAGATCTACTCTTGTACTACCCATATCATCAATATTAATCAAGAAGGAGTAGGGTTTTACCTCCATCGAGAGGGCCCGAACTTGGGTAAAACAAAGTGTCCCCTGTCTCCTGTTACCATCTGGCCTAGACGCACAGTTCGGGACCCCCTACCCGAGATCCGCCGGTTTTGACACCGACAGGCATGTTATTCAGTTCGAAGGTGAAACTGCTAGAATTGCTAAACCTTGTGCTAAAGATAAACATAGACCTATGGGTGCTAGTGCTAGTGTTATACCTTATGACTTGTATAAAGAAATCAAGCATGAAATTGCACCTGCTGAATTAGAAGATATTGATGTCACAATTAAACTTGCCAATAGAGATACTATTTCAGCGATGGGAATTGTTAGAGATGTTGAAGTCTTGTGTGGGAAAACTAAATATCCTACTGATTTTCTTGTTCTTACTTCTCCGCAAGATAGCTTTTGTCCCATTATATTTGGTAGACCCTTCTTGAACACTGTTAATGCTAGGATAGATTGCGAAAAGAATGTTGTTACTATTGGCTTGGATGATATGGTTCATGAGTTTAATTTCTCTAAATTTAGTAAACAACATCGTGAGGAAGAATTACCTAGTAAGGATGAAATTATTGGTCTTGCTTGTATTGCCGTACCTCCTAGTTATCATTTAGAACACTATATGCTAGACCATGAAAATGATATGTTCATGAATGAAAGAAGGGAAATAGATGAAGTATTCTTTAAACAGGAACCTATTCTGCAACACAACTTGCCTGTTGAAATTTTAGGGGACCCTCCTCCACCCAAAGGTGATCCCGTGTTTGAGCTTAAACCTTTGCCTGATAATCTTAAATATGCTTATCTTGATGAAAAGAATATATATATCTTGTTATTATTAGTGCTAACCTTTTAGAGCATGAAGAAGAAAGATTATTGAAAACTCTGAAGAAGCATCATGCTGCTATTGGATATACTCTTGATGATCTTAAGGGCATTAGTCCCACTCTATGTCACCATAAAATAAATTTGGAAGCAGATGCCAAACCAGTTCGTGATCCTCAACGACGTCTGAATCCTAAAATGAAAGAAGTGGTAAGAAAAGAAATACTCAAGCTTCTGGAGGCAGGTATAATCTATCCCGTTGCTGATAGTCAGTGGGTAAGTCCTGTCCATTGTGTCCCTAAGAAGGGAGGTATTACTATTGTTCCTAATGATAAAGATGAATTGATTCCACAAAGAATTATCACAGGTTATAGGATGGTAATTGATTTACGCAAATTAAGTGAAGCTACTAAGAAAGATCATTACCCCTTACCTTTTATTGATCAAATGCTAGAAAGATTATGCAAACATACACACTATTGCTTTCTAGATGGTTATTCTGGTTTCTCTCAAATACCTGTGTCAGCTAGAGATCAATCAAAGACTACTTTTACATGCTCTTTTGGTACTTTTGCTTATAGACGTATACCTTTTGGTTTATTAATGCACCTTCTACCTTTCAAATATGCATGATGGCTATATTCTCTGACTTCTGTGAAAAGATTTGTGAGGTTTTCATGGACAATTTTTCCATCTATGGTTCCTCTTTTGATGATTGCTTGAGCAATCTTGATCGAGTTTTGCAGAGATGTGAATAAACTAATCTTGTCTTGAATTGGGAAAAGTGCCACTTTATGGTTAATGAAGGTATTGTCTTGGGGCACAAAGTTTCAGAAAGAGGTATTGAAGTTGATAAAGCCAAGGTCGATGCTATTGAAAAGATGCCATGTCCCAAGGACATCAAAGATATAAGAAGTTTCCTTGGTCATGCTGGTTTTTATAGGAGGTTCATTAAGGATTTCTCAAAAATCTCTCGGCCTCTGACTAATTTATTACAAAAATATATACCATTTGTCTTTGATGATGATTGTGTAGAAGCATTTGAAATACTTAAGAAAGCATTAGTCTCTGCACCTGTAGTTTAGCCACCTGATTGCAATTTACTCTTTGAAATTATGTGTGATGCTAGTGATTATGCTGTAGGTGCTGTTCTAGGGCAAAGAGTTGATAAGAAATTAAATGTTATTCATTATGCTAGTAAGACTCTAGACAATGCTCAAAGAAATTATGCTACTACTGAAAAAGAGCTTTTAGCAGTTGTATTTGCTTGCGATAAGTTCAAACCTTATATTGTTGATTCTAAAGTAACTATTCACACTGATCATGCTGCTATTAAATACCTTATGGAAAAGAAAGATGCTAAATCTAGACTTATTAGATGGTTTCTCTTGCTACAAGAATTTGATTTGCATATTGTTGATAGAAAGGGAGCTGAGAACCCCATTGCAGACAACCTGTCTAGGTTAGAGAATGTTCTTGTTGACCCACTACCTATTAATGATAACTTTCCTGATGAACAATTAAATGTTATAAGTACTTCTCATAGTACTCCATGGTATGCTGATTATGCTAATTATATTGTTGCTAAGTTTATACCACCTAGCTTCACATACCAGCAAAAGAAAAAGTTTTTCTATGACTTCAGACATTACTTTTGGGATGACCCACATCTTTATAAAGAAGGAGTAGATGGTGTTATTAGACGTTGTGTACCTGAGCATGAACAGGAATAGATCCTACGCAAGTGTCATTCCGAGGCTTATGGAGGACACCACGCTGGAGATAGAACTGCACATAAGGTATTGCAATCTGGTTTTTATTGGCCTACTCTCTTCAAGGATGCCCATAAGTTTGTCTTGTCTTGTGATGAATGTCAAAGAATTGGTAATATTAGTTGACGTCAAGAAATGCCTATGAATTATTCACTTGTTATTGAACCATTTGATGTTTGGGGCTTTGATTATATGGGACCTTTTCCTGCCTCTAATGGATACACACATATTCTAGTTGGTGTTGATTATGTTACTAAGTGGGTAGAAGCTATTCCAACTAGTAGTGCTGATCATAACACTTATACTAAAATGCTTAAAGAAGTTATCTTTCCGAGGTTTGGAGTCCCTAGATATTTAATGACTGATGGTGGTTCACACTTTATTCATGGTGCTTTCCGTAAAATGCTTGCTAAATATGATGTTAATCATAGAATTGCATCTCCTTATCACCCACAGTCTAGTGGTCAAGTAGAGTTGAGCAATAGAGAGCTCAAATTAATTTTGCAAAGACTATTAATAGGTCTAGAAAGAATTGGTCTAAGAAACTTGATGATGCATTATGGGCATATAGAACTGCATACAAAAATCCTATGGGTATGTCTCCGTATAAAATGGTTTATGGAAAAGCATGTCACTTACCTCTCGAACTAGAACATAAGGCATATTGGGCTATTAAAGAACTCAACTATGATTTTAAACTTGCCGGTGAGAAGAGGTTATTTGATATTAGCTCACTTGATGAATAGAGAACCCAAGCTTATGAAAATGCCAAGCTATTTAAAGAAAAAGTTAAAAGATGGCATGACAAAAGGATACAAAAGCATGAGTTTAATGTAGGTGATTATGTATTGCTATACAACTCTCGTTTAAGATTTTTTGCAGGAAAACTTCTCTCTAAATGGGAAGGCCCCTACGTTATCGAAGAGGTCTATCGTTCCGGTGCCATAAAAATCAACAACCTCGAGGGCACAAATCTGAAGGTGGTAAACGGTCCAAGAATCAAACATTATATCTCAGGTAATCCCATAAATGTTGAAACCAATATTATTGAAACTGTAGCCCCGGAGGAATACATAAGGGACACTTTCCGGAACGTTTCAGACTCCAAAAAGGAATAGGTATGTGGTACGGTAAGTAAACCGACTCCAAAACAATTTTTAAGGCAATATTTCTCCGTTTTGGAATATTTAGAAAAATAGAAAAATAAGTAGCAGTCCGGGAAGGACACGAGGGCCCCACGAGGGTGGTGGGTGCGCCCTACCCCTCTGGGCACGCCCCTACCACGTGAGCACCTCGTGTGCCTTACGGACTCCTAGAAAAATAAGTAGCAGTCCGGGAAGGACACGAGGGCCCCACGAGGGTGGTGGGTGCGCCCCTACCACGTGAGCACCTCGTGTGCCTTACGGACTCCGTTTTCTTGCATGATACGTATTTTGGTCGGTAAAAATTCATTATATAACCTCCCGAAGGTTTTGACTCCCGTATCACGCAAATATCCTCTGTTTTCGTTTCGAGTTGTCTCGTTGCAGATTAGATCAACATGTCTTCCCAGGATTCGAAAGGAGAAAGCTATGTGGATGATTACTTAGCAAATCCCAAGGTCTATGGAGATGTGGAACACACGATGGATGGACCACGGAGGAAGAAGAGGACTATGAACCCAAGGGGAAGGAGGAGACGAGCTCAGATGAAGATGAAGCACCATTACCTCAACCTGGGGACATGCACGTGGAGTTCAAAAAGTCAAGTCTCCTTGATAGGGTAAAGAAAGCCAAGTTCGAGTTTATCCCTTTTCGTCTCTTGCAGGAAAATAAGCAGGACCTATGCAAAAAGATATTAACCCTGGAGTGGGAGATTGATGATCTGAGGGATCAAAATGCCGTCTTCAAGCGCAAATTAAGGAAGAAGCCTAATCCATCAACTAAGCCAACATCACCTCCACCTTCTTCACCGACAAAGGAGATATAATCACATGGGTATGGGCACTCCCCTTGACAACTGCCAAGCTTGGGGGAGGTGCCCCGGTATCGTATCACCATCACAACTCCTATCTTTATCGTTTTTCTTAGTTCAATCCTATTAGAAGTATCTTGATCTAGTAGAATAAAGTTTATGGCATGATCTAGTTTTGAGTTTGCTTTATGATCTCTATTTGTAATCGAGTCTGTTAGCTATATAATAAAGATTAGTGTTGAGTCAAGGGCTTGATTATTTTGCCATGATCTTGGGTGAATAAAAGAAAAGAGAAAAAGAATAAAAAGAAACAAAAAGTTCATATTGATCTTATTGTGAGTAATGACTTCACATAGAAAGAGTATGATGATTAAAAGTTGTTGGGAGTTGGCAGACATAGCTTTGGTCATTGTTGCAATTAATAGGAAGTAATAAGGAAAGAGAGGTTTTCACATATAGATATATTATCATTGACATCTTTTATGATTGGGAGCACTCATCAAAATATTGTTGGAAATATGCCCTAGAGGCAATAATAAAATGGTTATTATTATATTTCTTTGTTCATGATAATTGTCTATTGTTCATGCTATAATTGTGTTATCCGGAAATCGTAATACATGTGTGAATACATAGACCACAAAACGTCCCTAGTGAGCCTCTAGTTGACTAGCACGTTGATCAAAAGATAGTCATGGTTTCCTGACTATGGACATTGGATGTCATTGATAACAGGATCACATCATTAGGAGAATGATGTGATGGACAAGACCCAATCCTAAGCATAGCTCAAAGATCGTGTAGTTCGTTTGCTATAGCTTTTCCGAATGTCAAGTGTCATTTCCTTAGACCATGAAATTGTGCAATTCCCGGATACCGTAGGAGTGCTTTGGGTGTGCCAAACGTCACAACGTAACTGGGTGACTATAAAGGTACACTATAGGTATCTCCGAAAGTGTCTGTTGGGTTGGCACGAATCGAGACTGGGATTTGTCACTCCGTATGACGGAGAGGTATCTCTGGGCCCACTCGGTAATGCATCATCATAATGAGCTCAATGTGACCAAGTGGTTGATCACGGGATCATGCATTATGGTATGAGTAAAGTGACTTGCCGGTAACGAGATTGAACGAGGTATTGGGATACCGACGATCGAGTCTTGGGCAAGTAACGTACCGATTGACAAAGGGAATTGTATACGGATTGATTGAATCCTCGACATCGTGGTTCATCCGATGAGATCATCGAGGAGCATGTGGGAGACAACATGGGTATCCAGATCCCGCTGTTGGTTATTGAACGGAGAGTCGTCTCGGTCATGTCTGCGTGTCTCTCAAACCCGTAGGGTCTACACACTTAAGGTTCGGTGACGCTAGGGTTGTTGAGATATTAGTATACGGTAACCCGAAAGTTGTTTGTAGTCCAGAATGAGATCCCGGACGTCACGAGGTGTTCCGGAATGGTCCGGAGGTGAAGATTTATATGTAGGAAGTCAAGTTTCGGCCATCGGGAATTTTTCGGGGGTACTCGGTATTGTACCGGGACCACCGGAAGGGTCCCGGGGGTCCACCGAGTGGGGCCACCTATCCCGGAGGGCCCCATGGGCTGAAGTGGGAGGGGAACCATCCCCTAGTGGACTGGTGCGCCCCCGTTGGGCCTTCCCCTGCGCCTAGGGTTGGAAACCCTAGGGGTGGGGGCGCCCCACTTGGCTTGGGGGGCAAGCCACCCCCTTGGCCGCTGCCCTCCTTGGAGATTGGATCTCCTAGGGCCAGCGCCCACCCTAGGGACCCTATATATAGTGGGGGGGAGGGAGGGCAGCCTCACCCTAGCCCCTGATGCCTCCCTCTCCCTCCCGTGACACTCCTCCCTCTCCCTGAGCTTGGCGAAGCCCTGCCGAGATCACCGTTGCTTCCACCACCACGCTGTCGTGCTGCTGGATCTTCATCAACCTCTCCTTCCCCCTTGCTGGATCAAGTTGGAGGAGACGTCTTCCCAACCGTACGTGTGTTGAACGCGGAGGTGCTGTCCGTTCGGCGCTAGGTCATTGGTGATTTGGATCACGACGAGTACGACTCCATCAACCCCGTTCTCTTGAACGCTTCTGCGCGCGATCTACAAGGGTATGTAGATGCACTCCCCTCTCCCTTGTTGCTAGATGAATCCATAGATTGATCTTGGTGATGCGTAGAAAATTTTAAAATTCTGCTACATTCCCCAACAGTGGTATCAGAGCTAGGTCTATGCGTAATTTCTATGCACGAGTAGAACACAAAGCAGTTGTGGGCGTGGATATTGTCAATTTGCTTGCCGTTACTAGTCTTATCTTGATTCGGCATCATCATGGGATGAAGCGGCCCGGACCGACCTTACACGTATGCTTACGTGAGACTGGTTCCACCGATTGACATGCACTAGTTGCATAAGGTGGCTGGCGGGTGTCTGTCTCTCCCACTTTAGTCGGATCGGATTCGATGAAAAGGGTCCTTATGAAGGGTATATAGAAATTGGCATATCACGTTGTGGTTTTGGCGTAGGTAAGAAACGTTCTTGCTAGAAACCTATAGCAGCCACGTAAAAACTTGCAACAACAATTAGAGGACGTCTAACTTTTTTTTGCAGCATGTGCCGTGTGATGTGATATGGCCAAAAGGATGTGATGAATGATATATGTGATGTATGAGATTGATCATGTTCTTGTAATAGGAATCACGACTTGCATGTCGATGAGTATGACAACCGGCAGGAGCCATAGGAGTTGCCTTTATTTATTTATGACCTGCGTGTCAACATAAACATCATGTAATTACTTTACTTTATTGCTAAAGCGTTAGCCATAGTAGTAGAAGTAATAGATGACGAGACAACTTCAAGAAGACACGATGATGGAGATCATGATGATGGAGATCATGGTGTCATGCCGGTGACAACGATGATCATGAAGCCCCGAAGATGGAGATCAAAAGGAGCAAATGATATTGGCCATATCATGTCACTATTTGATTGCATGTGATGTTTATCATGTTTTACATCTTATTTCCTTAGAACGATGGTAGCTTAAATAAGATGATCTCTCGTAATAATTTCAAGAAAGTGTTCCCCCTAACTGTGCACCATTGCGAAGGTTCGTTGTTTCGAAGCACCACATGTTGATCGGGTGTGATAGATTCTAACGTTCGAATACAATGGGTGTAAGCCAGATTTACACACGCAATACACTTAGGTTGACTTGATGAGCCTGGAATGTACAGACATGGCCTCGGAACACGGAAGACCGAAAGGTCGAGCATGAGTCGTATAGAAGATACGATCAACATGAAGATGTTCACCGATGTTGACTAGTCCGTCTCACGTGATGACCGGACACGACCTAGTTAACTCGGATCATGTTTCACTTAGATAACTAGAGGGATGTCTATCTGAGTGGGAGTTCATTGAATAATTTGATTAGATGAACTTAATTATCATGAACTTAGTCTAAAATCTTTACACTATATCTTGTAGATTGAATGGCCCACGCTAATGTTGCCCTCAACTTCAACGCGTTCCTAGAGAAAACCAAGCTGACAGATGATGGCAGCAACTATATGGACTGGGTCCGGAACCTGAGGATCATCCTCATAGCTGCCAAGAAAGATTATGTCCTAGAAGCACCGCTAGGTGACGCACCCATCCCAGAGAATCAAGACGTTATGAATGCTTGGCAATCACGTGCTGATGATTACTCCGTCGTTCAGTGCGGCATGCTTTACAGCTTAGAACCGGGGCTCCAAAAGCGTTTTGAGAGACACGGAGCATATGAGATGTTTGAAGAGCTGAAAATGGTTTTCCTAGCTCATGCCCGGGTCGAGAGATATGAAGTCTCCGACAAGTTCTTCAGCTGTAAGATGGAGGAAAATAGTTCTGTCAGTGAGCACATACTCAAAATGTCTGGGTTGCATAACCTCTTGACTCAGCTGGGAGTTAATCTCCCGGATGACACGGTCATTGACAGAATCCTTCAGTTGCTTCCACCGAGCTACAAGAGCTTTGTGATGAACTTCAATATGCAGGGGATGGAAAAGACCATTCCTCAGGTATATTCAATGCTGAAATCAGCAGAGGTGGAAACCAAAAAAGGAACATCAAGTGTTGATGGTGAATAAAACCACTAAGTTCAAGAAAGGCAAGGGTAAGAAGAACTTCAAGAAGGACAGCAAGGGAGTTGTCGTGCCCGGTAAGCAAGCTGCCAGGAAGAAGCCAAAGAATGGACCCAAGCCCGAGACTGAGTGTTTTTATTGCAAGGGAAGTGGTCACTGGAAGCGGAACTGCCCCAAATACTTAGCGGACAAGAAGGCCAGCAACACTAAAGGTATATGTGATATACATGTAATTGATGTGTACCTTACCAGTACTCGTAGTAGCTCCTGGGTATTTGATACCGGTGTGGTTGCTCACATTTGTATCTGAAAGCAGGAGCTACGGAATAAGCGGAGACTGGCGAAGGACAAGGTGACGATGCGCGTCCGGAATGGTTCCAAGGTCGATGTGATCGCCGTCGGCACGCTACCTCTACATTTACCTACGGGATTAGTTTTAAACCTCAATAATTGTTATTTAGTGTCAGCTTTGAGCATGAACATTGTATCAGGATCTCGTTTAATTTGAGATGGCTACTCATTTAAATCCGAGAATAATGGTTGTTCTATTTATATGAGAGATATGTTTTATGGTCATGCTCCGCTGGTGAATGGTTTATTCTTAATGAATCTCGAGCGTAATGTTACACATATTCATAGTGTGAATACCAAAAGATGTAAGGTTGATAATGATAGTCCCACATACTTGTGGCACTACCACCTTGGTCACATAGGTATCAAACGCATGAAGAAGCTCCATGCCGATGGACTTTTGGAGTCTCTTGATTACGAATCATTTGACACGTGCGAACCATGCCTCATGGGTAAAATGACCAAGACTCCGTTCTCAGGAACAATGGAGCGAGCAACCAACTTATTGGTAATCATACATACTGATGTGTGCGGTCCAATGAGTGTTGAGGCTCGCGGTGGCTATCGTTATGTTCTCACCCTCACTGATTACTTGAGTAGATAAGGGTATGTCTACTTAATGAAACACAAGTCTGAGACCTTTGAAAAGTTCAAGGAATTTCAGAGTGAGGTTGAGAATCAACGTGACAGAAAAATCAAGTTCTTGCGATCAGATCGTGGGGGAGAATACTTGAGTCACGAATTTGGCACACACTTAAGAAAATGTGGAATAGTTTCACAACTCACGCCGCATGGAACACCTCAGCGTAATGGTGTGTCCGAACATCGTAATCGCACTCTATTGGATATGGTGCGATCTATGATGTCTCTTACCGATTTACCGCTGTCATTTTGGGGCTATGCTTTAGAGACTGCCGCATTCACTTTAAATAGGGCTCTGTCGAAATCCGTTGAGACGACACCGTATGAATTATGGTTTGGGAAGAAACCTAAGCTATCGTTTCAAAAAGTTTGGGGATGTGATGCTTATGTCAAGAGACTTCAACCTGAAAAGCTCGAACCCAAATCGGAAAAATGCGTCTTCATAGGATACCCTAAAGAAGCTATTGGGTATACCTTCTACCTCAGATCCGAAGGCAAGATCTTTGTTGCCAAGAATGGGTCCTTTCTAGAGAAAGAGTTTCTCTCGAAAGAAATAAGTGGGAGGAAAATAGAACTTGATGAAGTATTACCTCTTGAACCGGTAAGTGGCGCAGCTCAAGAAAATGTTCCTGAGGTGCCTGCACCGACTAGAGAGGATGTTAATGATGATGATCATGAAACTTCAGATCAAGTTTCCACTGAACTTCGTAGGTCCACAAGAACACGTTCTGCACCAGAGTGGTACGGCAACCCTGTCTTGGAAATCATGTTGTTAGACAACGGTGAACCTTCGAACTATGAAGAAGCGATGGCGGGCCCAGATTCCGACAAATGGCTGGAAGCCATGAAATCCGAGATAGGATCCATGTATGAAAACAAAGTATGGACTTTGGCTGACTTGCCCGATGATCGGCGAGCCATAGAAAATAAATGGATCTTATCTCTTGTGCTGATTACGACGCGGATGGTAACGTAACCATCTATAAAGCTCGGCTTGTCGCTAAGGGTTATCGACAAGTTCAAGGGGTTGACTACGATGAGACTTTCTCACCCGTAGTGAAGCTAAAGTCCGTCCGAATCATGTTAGCAATTGCCGCATTCTATGATTATGAGATATGGCAAATGGACGTCAAAACGGCATTCCTTAATGGTTTCCTTAAGGAAGAATCGTATATGATGCAGCCGGAAGGTTTTGTCGATCCTAAGAATGTTGACAAGGTGTGCAAGCTCCAACGCTCAATTTATGGGCTGGTAAAAGAATCTCGGAGTTGGAACATTCGTTTTGATGAGATGATCAAAGCGTTTGGGTTTACGCAGACTTATGGAGAAGCCTGCATTTACAGGAAAGTGAGTGGGAGCTCTGTAGTATTTCTCATATTGTACGTGGATGACATACTGTTGATGGGAAATGATATAGAATTCTTGGAAAGCATAAAGGCCTACTTGAACAAGTGTTTTTCAATGAAGGATCCTGGAGAAGCTGCTTATATATTAGGCATCAAGATCTATAGAGATAGATCGAGACGCCTCATTGGTCTTTCACAGAGTACGTACCTTGACAAGATATTGAAGAAGTTCAAAATGGATCAGTCAAAGAAGGGGTTCTTGCATGTATTGCAAGGTACGATATTGAGCACGGCTCAATGCCCGACCACGACAGAAGATAGAGAAAAGATGAGTGTCGTCCCCTATGCCTCGGCCATAGGGTCTATCATGTATGCTATGCTGTGTACCAGACCTGATGTAAACCTTGCCGTAAGTTTGGTAGGAAGGTACCAAAGTAATCCGGCATGGAACACTGGACAACGGTCAAGAATATCCTGAAGTACCTGAAAAGGAATAAGGATATGTTTCTCGTTTATGGAGGTGATGAAGAGCTCGTCGTAAAGGGTTACGTCGATGCTAGCTTCGACACAGATCTGGATGACTCTAAGTCACGAACCGGATACGTGTATATCTTGAATGGTGGGGCAGTAAGCTGGTGCAGTTGCAAGCAAAGCGTTGTGGCGGGATCTACATGTGAAGCGGAGTACATGGTAGCCTCGGAGGCAGCACAAGAGGCAATCTGGGTGAAGGAATTCATTATCGACCTAGGAGTCATACCCAATGCGTCGGGCCCGATGACTCTCTTCGGTGACAACACTGGAGCTATTGCCCTTGCCAAGGAGCCCAGGTTTCACACGAAGACCAGGCATATCAAGCGTCGCTTCAACTCCATTCGTGAAAGTGTTAAAAATGGAGACATAGATATTTGTAAAGTACATACGGACCTGAATGTGGAAGATCCATTGACTAAACCTCTCCCTAGAGCAAAACATGATCAACACCAGAACTGCATGGGTGTTCGATTGATCACAATGTAACTAGTCTATTGACTCTACTGCAAGTGGGAGACTGTTGGAAATATGCCCTAGAGGCAATAATAAAATGGTTATTATTATATTTCTTTGTTCATGATAGTTGTCTATTGTTCATGCTATAATTGTGTTATCCGGAAATAGTAATACATGTGTGAATACACAGACCACAACACGTCCCTAGTGAGCCTCTAGTTGACTAGCTCGTTGATCAAAAGATAGTCATGGTTTCCTGACTATGGACATTGGATGTCATTGATAACGGGATCACATCATTAGGAGAATGATGTGATGGACAAGACCCAATCCTAAGCATAGCTCAAAGATCGTGTAGTTCGTTTGCTATAGCTTTTCCGAATGTCAAGTATCATTTCCTTAGACCATGAGATTGTGCAACTCCCGGATACCGTAGGAGTGCTTTGGCTGTGCCAAACGTCGCGATGTAACTGGGTTACTATAAAGGTACACTACAGGTATCTACGAAAGTGTGTGTTGGGTTGGCACGAATCAAGTCTGGGATTTGTCACTCTGTATGACGGAGAGGTATCTCTGGGCCCACTCAGTAATGCATCATCATAATGAGCTCAATGTGACCAAGTGGTTGATCATGGGATCATGCATTATGGCACGAGTAAAGTGACTTGCCGGTAACGAGATTGAACGAGGTATTGGGATACCGACGATCAAGTCTCGGGCAAGTAACATAACGATTGCAAAAGGGAATTGTATACGGATTGATTGAATCCTCGACATCGTGGTTCATCCGATGAGATCATCGAGGAGCATGTGGGAGCCAACATGGGTATCCAGATCCCGCTATTGGTTATTGACCGGAGAGTCGTCACGGTCATGTCTGCGTGTCTCCCGAACCCGTAGGGTCTACACACTTAAGGTTCGGTGACGCTAGGGTTGTTGAGATATTAGTATACGGTAACCCAAAAGTTGTTAGGAGTCCCGAATGAGATCCCGGACGTAACGAGGAGTTCCGGAATGGTCTGGAGGTCAAGATTTATATATAGGAAGTCAAGTTTCGGCCATCGGGAAAGTTTCGGGGGTACTCGGTATTGTACCGGGACCACCGGAAGGGTCCCGGGGGTCCATCGGGTGGGGACACCTATCCCGGAGGGCCCCATGGGCTGAAGTGGGAGGGGAACCAGCCCCTAGTTGGCTGGTGCGCCCCCCTTGGGCCTCCCCCTGCGCCTAGGGATGGAAACCCTAGGGGTGGGGGGCGCCCCACTTGGCTTAGGGGGCAAGCCACCCCCTTGGCCGCCGCCCCCCTGGAGATTGGATCTCCTAGGGCCGTAGCCCCCCAAGGGACCCTATATATAGTGGGGGGAGGGAGGGCAGCCGCACCCTATCCCTTGGCGCCTCCCTCTCCCTCCCGTGACACTCCTCCCTCTCCCTGAGCTTGGCGAAGCCCTGCCGAGATCACCGTTGCTTCCACCACCACGCCGTTGTGCTGCTGGATCTTCATCAACCTCTCCTTACCCCTTGCTAGATCAAGTTGGAGGAGACGTCTTCCCAACCGTACGTGTGTTGAACGCGGAGGTGCCATCCGTTCGGTGCTAGGTCATTGGTGATTTGGATCACGATGAGTACGACTCCATCAACCTCGTTCTCTTGAACGCTTCCGCGCGCGATCTACAAGGGTAATTAGATGCACTCCCCTCTCCCTCGTTGCTAGATGACTCCATAGATTGATCTTGGTTATGCGTAGAAAATTTTAAAATTCTGCTACGTTCCCCAACAAATATGACATGCTAAAGAGTTGATGTTGGACAAGGAAGACAACGTAATGAGTTTTGTCTTTCTTATATCTGAGATAAAGTATGTTGTCATGGATCCTCTAAGTTGTTGAGCTTTCCTTTCCCCCTCATGCTAGCCAAATTCTCAGCACAAAGTAGAAATACTACTTGTGCTTCCAAATACCCTTAAACCAGTTTTGCCATGAGAGTCCACCTTATCTACGTATGGATTGAGTAAGATCCTTCAAGTAAGTTGTCACCGGTGCAAAGCAATAAAAATTGCTCTAAATATGTATGATTGATTGGTGAGGGAGAAATAAGCTTTATACGATCTTGTGATGTGGAAGTAATAAAAGCGACGGACTGCATAATAATTGTTCATATCACAAGGGGCAATATAAAGTGACGTTATTTCGCATTGAGATTTTATGCATCCAACCATAAAAGCGCATGGCAACCTCTGCTTCCCTCTGCGAAGGGCCTATCTTTTATTATTATCCTCTACCTTATGCAAGAGTCATGGTGATCTTCACATTTTCTTTTTCATTTTATCCTTTGGCAAGCTCAGCATGTTGGAAAGAACATGATATATATATATATATATATATATATATATATATATATATATCAAATTTGATGTAGGGGAGCATGAACCATTATTGTTGACATTACCCTTGAGGTAAAAGGTTGTGGGGCAAAACTATAAGCCCCTATCTTTCTCTATGTCCGATTAAAACTCCGTAACCACAAGTATTGCGTGAGTGTTAGCAATTATGGAGGACTAAATGATAGTTGAGTATGTGGACTTGCTTTTTAGCTCTGACATAGACTCTCTCCGATGTTATGATAAATTGCAATTGCTTCAGTGACTGAGATTATAGTTTGTCGGAGCCCAATAAGGTTTATGATTTATACTTTTGCATTGTGAATAGATCATCACTTGAACATAAGTAATCATATGACAAAATCTATATATGTTGCTGTTATGAGAATAATCATGATGCCTTCATGTACATATTTTATTTTTATCGACGCCTCTACCTCTAAACATGAGGACATATTTATTGTTATTGGCTTTTCGCTTGAGGACAAGCGAGGTCTAAGCTTCGGGGAGTTGATACGTCCATTTTGCATCATGCTTTTATATCAATATTTATTGCATTATGGGCTGTTATTTCACTTTATGTCACAATACTTATGGCTATTCTCTCTTATTTTACAAGGTTTACATGAAGAGGGAGAATGCCGACAGCTGGAATTCTGGGCTGGAAAAGGAGCAAATATTAGAGACCTATTCTGCGCAACTCCAAAAGTCTTGAAACTCCACAGAACATCTTAAAATAAATAAAGAAAAATCCTCGCCAAAGATGAAGGCCAGGGGGCCCACACCCTGCTCACAAGGGTGCCCCCCCCTCCTAGGGCGTGTCCCCCTACCTCGTGGGCTCCCTGGTGGCTCTCCAACATCCATCTTCTCCTATATGAAGTCTTTCTATGAGAAAAAAATCAGAAGGAACTTTTCGGGACGAGACTCCGCCGCCACGAGGCGGAACCTTGGCGGATCCAATCTAGAGCTCTGGCAGAGCTGTTCTGCCGGGGATACTTCCCTACAGGAGGGGGAAATCATCACCATCGTCATCACCAACGCTCCACTCATCGGGATAGGGCAATCTCCATCAACATCTTCACTAGCACCATCTCATCTCCAAACCCTAGTTCATCTCTTGTATCCAATTCTTGTCTCAAAGTCCGGGATTGGTGCTAGTAGGTTGCTAGTAGTGTTGATTACTCCTTGTAGTTGATGCTAGTTGGTTTATTTGGTGGAAGATCATATGTTCAGATCCTATATGCATATTATTACCCCTCTGATTATGAACATGAATATGCTTTGTGAGTAATTACGTTTGTTCCTGAGGACAAGGGAGAAGTCTTGCTATTAGTAGTCATGTGAATTTGGTATTCGTTTGATATTTTGATAAGATGTATGTTGTCTAGCCTCTAGTGGTGTTATGTGAACATCGACTACATAACACTTCACCATTATTTGGCCTATAGGAAGGCATTGGTAAGTAATAAGTAGATGATGGGTTGCTAGAGTGACAGAAGCTTAAACCCTAGTTTATGTGTTGCTTCGTAAGGGGCTGATTTGGATCCACATGTTTCATGCTATGGTTAGGTTTACCTTAATACTTTTGTTGTAGTTGAGGATGCTTCCAATAGAGGTTAATCATAAGTGGGATGCTTGTTCAAGTAAGAATAGCACCCAAGCACCGGTCCACCCACATATCAAATTATCAAAGTATCGAACGCAAATCATATGAACGTGATGAAAACTAGCTTGACGATATTCCCATGTGTCCTCGGGAACATTTTTCCTATTATAAGAGTTTGTTCCTGCTTGTCCTTTGCTACAAAAAGGATCGGGCCACCTTGCTGCACTTTATTTACTTTTGTTACTTGTTGCTCGTTACAATTTATCTTATCACAGAACTATCTGTTACCACTTATTTCAGTACTTGCAGAGAATACCTTGCTGAAAACCGCTTATCATTTCCTTCTGCTCCTCGTTGGGTTCGACACTCTTACTTATCGAAAGGACTATGATAGATCCCCTATACTTGTGGAGCACAAGGCATTGGAGCTTGAATTGAAGACGCGCGAGTCCGAGCTTGCCGCGGCCCTTGAGAGTGCAAAGAATGCCAAGGCCGAAGCCCAAAAGGCCCTCCAGGAGATTGACGCGATGAAGAAGATAGCGGCGGGTAAGGCATTCTATATGCAAAGCAAGCATGTGAAAGTAAATTACCTGTTACTTACCCGAATCCGGAGCTCTCTAGGAGCATTCGCAGATTTGCCCCGCAGCGTGTCGGATGCCGCATAGTTTTACCAAGCCGAGGAGGGAAGCTCAACGGAGAAGCTGTTCTGGTCTCAGTATACTGGGAACGAACACCCGATGCCTCTGAGCGACCAGCTGAAGCAACTGGTCATGCTGCACAAGGCGGCCGAACAGGCCATGAAGGGCTTTATAGTCCGGATGTGGCCTGGCGACGCCCTTCCCAACAGCTACTTCGGCCTAGTGAGGCGGCTTGTGGATGCTTGCCCACGGCTGGAAGTCATAGAGCGGTCCGTCTGCATCGAAGGTGCACGCCGGGCTTTCGCCCATGTGAAGGTGCAATGGGCCAACCTGGACGCCGTGAAGCTGATTAAGGAAGGGCCGCCGGAGGGCAAGGAGCATCGCCACCCCGAGATGTACTATGAGGGTGTCCTGAAGGGTGCTCATCTCGTGGCGGACGAGTGTACGGAAGATATAATATTCGAGTAAATTCACTCGTGTAATCCTTTATTTATGAAAACTTGTTCATATGTGCTATGCAACGCTTGTTTGAATTTAAAATATTACCTTCTGTTTGGCTATTTATCAAATCTGAGAGATGGCTAGTCGCCGGCTTCTGCCCCCACGCCACGAGTGCTGGGGTGTTCGGGATAAACCAGAGCACTCTTGTTCCCATTGTTGGGTCCTTCGAGGGAGGTGCTCAGCACAATGAACAAGGCAATCCGACTATAATGTGTTATCACTCTCACTTAGCCATAGAATTCTATAATTTTAAATTTCGGCGAAGCCCCTAGTATTCGGAAGGCCGAATTCGGGGCGCGATACACGCCTTAAGCCAGACAGGGCCGACTCCTTGCTCTAAGCGGCATAAGCCTTTAGGGACTCAAAACCTCTCGAACAGCGACCAGTCTCTCACCTTATCATGACAGTCAGTTTTAGCTTTCTCTACTAAGGTGCTTAGTCCAGCAGAACCGGGGCACAATCGCAGTAGTTCTCCCAGTGCTACCTTAGCCGATATAGCGGAACGTAAGGCACCAAAACATGGGAGCCGGGGAAACCCAACTATTGACCAAAGACATGATTCGAAGATGATGCATATAATGCTATAAGTTCGGAGTGCCGCACTTGTGAAAGTGTTCGGACTTTGCACGCCGTGTTATGGGGTGCTTGAGCTCCTGGCGTATTGGCCGTACCAAAGTGTACGGGTGCTAAATGTCATGACTGAACATATATACATAAAAAGGAATGAATGGAGAATGCAATAATAGACTGAAGCTAAGCATTGTTTATTCGAAAAAGGTGCATTAAAAGCAGAACGATACAAATAGTGCGATAAGCAAGAGGTGGGACTATTTGACATGTCCCCTCCAGGGGCGAGCTGCGGGATAGTATTTAAGATAGGTATTTTGCTCGTTATAGAGACCACCTGGGAATTCCACAGTGTGAAGTAGCTTTCTGCCTCCATGGTTGTTGTATCGTGTGTGCGGCAATTGTACTACCGTACAGGTCTTCCGGAAGTAAAGTCCTGAAAGTAAGAAAAAATGGTAAAATCGGCAGCCCCTAGTGCGGTTGAGCCGCGTTATTGGGGCATGGCGTGGTCGTGCCCCTCCCCCTGTGGCCATGGTATTTTCAGAGCGTAATTATGTACGCGTAGCATGGATTTCGCCGTTTCGCGAGGGCTGGGGTTGGGGCCGCATTGCTACGCTCGCTCGGAACATGCCAGGCGGTCCTGTTGTAGGTTACTCCGGGCGCGTTTGGCGGTGTCCAGACGTTTTATCATCGGACTGGAGAATTGCCTTGAGAAACTGCTTTGGACTTCCGCTACGAGGACCGCCGTGTGCTCCTCCTTTCGGAGAGAGTGCTCGGTGTTTCCATTGACTGTAATGACTCCTCGAGGTCCTGGCATCTTGAGCTTGAGGTATGCGTAGTGCGGCACTGCATTGAACTTTGCAAACGCGGTCCGCCCGAGCAGTGCATGGTAGCCACTGCGGAACGGGACTATATCGAAGATTAACTCCTCGCTTCAGAAATTATCCAGGGATCTGAAGACCACTTCAAGTGTGACTGAGCTTGTGCAATGGGCCTCTACACCTGGTATGACGCCCTTAAAGGTCGTTTTAGTGGGTTTAATCCTTGAGGGATCTATGCCCATTTTGCGCACTGTGTCCTGATAAAGCAGGTTCAGGCTACTACCGCCGTCCATAAGGACTCAAGTGAGGTGAAATCCATCAATGATTGGGTCTAGAACCAATGCGGCAAATCCACCATGGCAGATACTAGTGGGGTGGTCCCTGCGATCGAAAGTGATCGGGCAGGAGGACCATGGGTTGAACTTTGGGGCGACTGTCTCCAACGCGTATACGTCCTTTAACGCACGCCTCTGCTCCCTCTTGGGGATGTGGGTTACGTATATCATGTTCACTGTCCGCACTTGTGGGGGGAAACCCTTCTGTCCTCTGTTGTTCAGCGGCCGGGGCTCCTCCTCGTTGGCGCTCTATAGCCCCTTGTCTTTGTTTTTGACATTTAATTTGACGTCCTGCTTGAACACCCAACAATACCTATTGGTGTGGTTGGCTGGCTTGTCGGGGGTGCCATGTATCTGACACGAGCGATCGAGTATATGGTCCAAACTAGACGGGCCTAGAGTGCTTCTTTTGAATGGCTTTTTCTGCTGACCGGGCTTAGAGCCTCTGAATCCGGCATTAACTGTCGTGTCCTCAGTATTGTCATTGTTAATGCGGCGCTTGTGCTTGTTGCGACGTGACCTGCCATTGCTGTCCTTGGTATCCGAATTACCAGGGCTCTTTGACATGTTATTGCTGCGAGCCAGCCAGGTGTCTTCTCCCGCGCAAAAGCGGGTCATGAGTGTCGTGAGGGCTGTCATGGATTTCGGCTTTTCCTGTCCAAGGTGCCGGGCAAGCCACTCGTCGCGGATGTTATGCTTGAAAGCCGCTGGGGCCTCTGCATCTGGACAGTCGACGATTTGATTTTTCCTGATTAGGAACCGTGTCCAGAATTGTCTGGACGATTCCTCTGGCTGCTGAATTATGTGGCTCAAGTCATCGGCATCTGGTGGTCGCACATAAGTGCCCTGAAAGTTGTCGAGGAAAGCGGCTTCTAGATCTGCCCAACAGCCAATGGACTCTGCTGGCAAGCTATTGAGCCAATGCCGAGCTGGTCCTTTGAGTTTGAGTGGGAGGTATTTAATGGCATGCAGATCATCACCGCGTGCCATGTGGATATGTAGGAGGAAATCCTCGATCCATACCGCAGGATCTGTTGTGCCGTCATATGATTCTATATGTACTGGTTTGAAACCCTCTGGGATTTGATGAGCCATTACTTCGTCTGTGAAGCATAAGGGGTGTGTGGCGCCTCTGTACTGGGCTATATCGCGACACAGCTCCAATGAGTCTTTCCCGTTGTGCTCGGCCTGGCCGGATTTACTTTTACTGTATCCGGCGTGACAATTATCGTCTCAAGTAGTGGCGCGCCCTCGTGATCCATAGATCGATCTTGCATGTTTTGCTTTGTCCTCCAATACGTCTCGCAGGTCTGGCGTATTTCCCCATGCCTTTTTATTTGAATGGCGTCGGGCTGCAGGCTGAGCTTTTGGCTGGAATGCCTCTCTGTCGCGGCCACGAGGTGGCCGGTCAGCCGCGTCATATGCTTCTTCCTCCAGTCAGGGTAGCAACCTGCATTTTGGGTAACTCTTGGAGGGGCGGTCGAGTTTATATTCCTCGGCTGCCAGGACTTCAGTCCATCTGTCAGCTAACAGATCTTGATCAGCTTGAAGCTGGTGCTGCTTCTTCTTAAGGCTATTTGCCGTGGCTATAAGCCGGCGCTTGAAGCGCTCTTGTTCGACGGGATCCTCTAGCACGACGAATTCGTCATCGTCGAGGCTTGCCTCGTCTTCGGAGGGAGGCATGTAATTATCATCCTCCTCATCTGCCGCTCTCTCAGGAGGGCTGGCCTCTCCATCCTCATGCCCTAACTTGTGCTAGAGGGGATTATTGCCATCTTCGGCACTATCCGGAGTGCTATTATCTCTTGTGCCGGTATGACCACTTTTGCTTTGGCGGGACTTAGAGCGGCGATGCTGACGTCGGCGCTTGGGTTGCTTCTTGGAGGGGTCATCCTCCGCTGTCTCGTCGCCATTGCCTTCTTTGGCTGTGTCCACCATGTTTATATCGTATGATGAGGTGGCTGTCTAGTGCCCTGTGGGCAGTGGTTCCTCTTCGTCTCCCACATCGTCGTCCATACCGTCGATGTCTTCGGAGTCGAAGTCGAGCATGTCGGTTAAGTCGTCGACAGTGGCTACTAAGTGGGTGGTGGGTGGGCAGTGAATTTCTTCGTCATCCGCATCCCAATTCTGCCGGACATAGTTCGACCAGGATCCTCCTAACAAGGAGAGAGACCTTAATGAGTTCAGTATGTCGCCAAAGGGCGACTGCTGAAAAATATCCACGGAGGTAAACTCCATGATCGGCGCCCAATCGGATTCGCTAGGAACGGGCGCAGGCGGTTCGGAGTCTATGGTCGGAGAAGGATCCGGCAGTTTGACAACACGGCTGTCATGCAGGGTAAGGTCGATGTTCGGCTCGATCGCCGCTGAGGATAAGGCCTCCGTGGCGGGGTCCATCCACCCGTCCATGGACGGCGCAACTGGCTCCGAATTGAGGGTCGGAGCGGCTGCCGGTGCGATCTCCTGAACACTGTGCGATGGTAGAGCTAAATCGTACTCATCATGACCGTGTGATGCACAAGGCAGGGGCTCGAATCCGTCAAAGATCAAGTCTCCGTGGATATCGGCCGTGTAGTTTAAGCTTCCAAACCTGACCTGGTGGCCAGGGGCGTAGCTTTCGATCTACTCCAGATGGCCAAGCGAGTTGGCCCGCAGTGCAAAGCCTCCGAACACAAAGATCTGTCCGGGGAGAAAAGTCTCATCTTGGACTGCATCGCTATCGATGATCGTAGGAGCCATCAAGCCTAACGGCGACGACACAGAAGAACTCTCAATGAAACCACTAGTGTCGGTGTCAAAACCAGCGGATCTCGGGTAGGGGGGTCCCGAACTGTGCGTCTAAGGCGGATGGTAACAGGAGGCAGGGGACACGATGTTTTACCCAGGTTCGGGCCCTCTTGATGGAGGTAAAACCCTACGTCCTGCTTGATTTATTCTTGATGATATGGGTATTACAAGAGTAGATCTACCATGAGATCGGAGAGGCTAAACCCTAAAAGCTAGCCTATGGTATGATTGTATGTTGTCCTATGGACTAAAACCCTCCAGTTTATATAGACACCGGAGGGGGCTAGGGTTACACAAGGCCAGTTACAAAGGAGGAGATATACATATCCGTATTGCCTAGCTTGCCTTCCACGCCAAGTAGAGTCCCATCCGGACACGAGACGAAGTCTTCAATCTTGTATCTTCATAGTCCAATAGTCCGGCCAAAGGATATAGTCCGGCTGTCCGGAGACCCCTAATCCCGGACTCCCTCAGTGGCCCTTGCCAAGGTTGCCGACCTGGAGACGATGCTTCAGGAGCTTGACCGCGCCGTTGCCCGGTAGCGGCACGGTATGTTGCTTGAAGTGCAGCACCTAGAAGAGTCCTTCTCCAGTAAGTGCTTTGTTTTGGTTTTGTTGTTGCCGGGTTTGGACTCCGACTTCTTGTTTTTGGTGGCTTCTCTTCTGACTTGCTTTTCTTTTTGACAGGGACCTTTCCAGAGATGCACCGCCTGGCGGAGGAGGAGGTCTGCTTTCAGCGCGACCCGCAGGGGGTCGTCGGTTCCGGGACTGACCTGTGGGTGGCTTGGACCTTCTCGGAGATCGTGGCCGCCGCCGAGGCCCGTCTGCGAGTCTCAAGCGAGCAGATGGGGCAGCTTTCTAGGGCCGGCACGGCGATGACGGCGGCCTCTGGCCGGGCGCCGTCGTGCCGAATAGCTTCACGTGGCTGGCGCAGTGGTTGGAGGCGGGCCCGGACAGTCTTCATGAGTGGCGGGTTTCTACCGCCTATGCCGGCGGCGAGATGGCGCTCCGGTTCGCGATGTCTTGGCATCCGGACCTGGCGCTGGATGCGCGGATGGCCCAGCGGGCCGGCTTGGAGAGCTAGATGTAGGCGGAGGCTGGACGGATTGCCGCTCGGGCCAGCTGTATCGCCGGGTTCGCCTTCCACGATGAGTTCCACCCGGAGCGGGCGGAGGATGGCAGATTCGTGCCTGCTGACGACTACGGCCTGCTTCCGGATGACCCGGAGGTCAGCTCTGAAGAGACGGGTGTCTACCATGACACGGACGCCGGGGAGGAGGATACCGGCACCTCGGCGGACCCGGGGGCTGCGCGATCCGGTAGCGGGGATGCCTGATTTTTTTCACATAGTAAAAATTTCCGTTAGGTAGCAGGTCCACCCACCCACTGGGGGTTAACTGGGTGTAATGAACTCTGGCCTTGGCTTGTTTACGAATTTATGATGTATGAGCGTTGTGAATGTTTGTGCCTTTGCTTTTCATTTTTTCGAGTCATTTTTGTCACACCCTAGATAGTTCATGCATTAGAGTGCTTGCATCATGTTTAATTTATCAGAAACTTGGAAATGGGGATGACAGAACCTCCAGCACCCCCCTGAAACTAACTAGGGTTTACTAAAAATATTTTCAATGAACCTGAAATGCCCTTCTAAAATGTTCACCATCTTTGCCTTGGTCCTAAACCTCTGACAAAAATGGTGCACAATTTTCTAGGTCATCCGAAGGTCACTGGATTAAATCATTAGTTATTTGAATTTGGGCATTTAAATGATAATAAATATTTTAAATGCTCAAATAATTCTAAACTGAAATGTTCCATGTTGGATTTATTCCAAACAGTGGCCATGAGCAGTTTGGTGATTTTTGAAAGAGTTTAGATATTTTTAGAAATGCCACAAACTTGCAGAAATAAGATAAAATAGAATATATATAAAAAAGAGAAGAGCTTACCAGGCCGCAGCCCACCTCTGGGCCCACCTGGCGGCCCAGCACTGTGCTGGCCCATGCCAGCCAGTTGCTTCTTCTTCGCTAAGCAGGCAGGAGGGACACCGCGACTCCGCCGAGCTCGCCACGGTGCCTGCTGCTTGCCGTTTCGCCCCTGGACGCTCTGGTCGGCCTCCAGGTCACCCGCTCAACCGCCTGGACACCTCACTCTCCCCCCTGCTCCTCTCTCTCGCCTCTCCTCACCACGGCTGACGATGTCGCGCCCGCGCCACCATGAAACTCGCGTCCACCGTCGTCCCCGCGCCGTGCTGCCGTGTCCAAGAGCTCCATCGTCGTCTGCTTCATCGAGCTAGCCGAGCCCCGAGCGCTCGCACGCTCTACTTCGTCTTCTTCGACCTCGTCTTCACCGAACGCTGCCGGACATCCCCTTCGCCGTCACCGTCGCACCAGCTCATCCCTGACCTCGCCGTCTGCCTCGTTGTGACTGCCTTGAGCCCTCCTACCTCCTCCTCCTCCTCCTCCTCCTCTCTGTTTGCCTTCTCAAGCACCGAAGCGACCGCACCAAGCTCGGCTGCACCCGCCGCCGCCACCGCACGTCGCCGTCGTGGCCACAACCACGTTGGCTCGAAACCGAGCACGCCATCGTCTTCACCGCACTTGCAGGAGCCCGTAGCAGCACTCCACACACATCGCCGTGCCTCCTAGCGACGAGTTCGAGCTCGTCCGAGCTCCGGCCACCGCCAAACTCGTTGCCGGCGTTGTTTCCAGCGACCACGAGCCCAACCACTAGCACCACTCGACGCGGCTTGCTCCCAGCTACGCGTAGGTGGCCTCCGCCGTCCATTTGGTCGTCGGAGTGCGAATCCCGCGCTGCCCAGCCGGGTTTGGCCTCGCCGGTAGCTAAACGCCGGCGAGTTTGACCCTGCTGACCGAGTTTGACCCTGGGTGGACCCAGTTTGACCCCCTGGGTCTATGACAAGTGGGTCCCGTCTGCTAATTAAGTTAGGATTAGGACTAACTAAAAAATAGTTAGACTAATGACACTGACATGCGGGACCCATTGGTCAGGTTTGACCTGGACCGTCCTCGTTGACTGCTGACGGCACCCTGACGCAATGTTGACACAGTAAATCATTTACTGATTTATTCTTATACATGAAATTCCAGAAAAATGTTTTAAACTTCAAAAATTCATAGAAATTAATCTATATCTCCAAATGCAAAGATTTATATATGAAAAATGATCAGAAAAATCCAATATTTCCATCTGTAATGGTTTCATGCATGTTAGAACACTTTAACCTTGCTGTTTAAGTGAAACAAACTAATGCAATAATATGACTTCATATCATGAGCTTTCATTTGAATCTTTGATTCAAATGGACTCAAACCAACCTGTTTTACAATGTATTAGCCAAAACACACCCATATTGCCATGTCATAGCATGCATCATATTGCTGCATATTTCCATGTGATGATTGTGTTCTGTTGTGTTTTTCGTGGTAGGTTCTGCCTCTGAGGATACCTACGAATATCCGACTGAAGGGCAGTACCCTACTACCACTCCATCAGGCAAGCAGCCCCATTGATCATATCAATACAATCCCATGTTCTTGCTCCTGCTCTCATTTACTGCATTTAAGACAACAATGTTTCAAACTGCTGTGTGCTGCGGTAGTTGAAGCCATTTCCTCTGCATGACTTGTCATTGCCACGGTAACTAGATGAAACCCACTAGCATGTGTAGGAGTTGATTGAGCCATGTCTGTGTTTCCTAGCTTGCTATGCCTGCTATGCTTAGAGTCGTGTCAAGTCTGGTTCATCTGGGGAGATGGGCTATAGTGAAATGATTATGTCGGTAATGTGAGTGATGTGTTGAACATGATTTGGTAAAGGTATCGATGAGAGGCCATGTAGGAGTACATGGTGGGTTCTTTCATTGGAACCGTCCTTAAGCACCGAGATCTGTATGTGTGATTTAAGAACCAGCTACTACCATGCATTGGGCCCGAAACCAATGGACCCTCTCGGCTTCTTAACCACCCTAGTCCTCTGTCCAGGAGTTGCAACTAGTTTCTGGTGTTTATAGGATAAGTGTTGGCGGCCATGCGTAGCGCTGACCCTAGGGGTGGGCTATGACGCGGTAGATACACCATGGCTGTCAGGACCCCGATTTCAAGTCACATCGATCTAGCCGGTAACACCTCATATCACTTTGCGGCCTCACGCATGGTATCCCCATGGGTGTCGCCTTATCCTGGCCCGGGACCGTTTGCACCTTTTGGCTCACGTATATGATTGTATCGCTAGCATCCATATGACAGAGAACCCGGGCCGACATGGCTAGTCGTGAACCCAAAGAGGCACTAACCTATGGGGACAGGCATACATCATCGAGCGTGTTGGTCAGCAGCGTGTGAATCCGGGCTGTAGCACTGGGCTAACAGGACTCCAGGGAACCCGGCTATAGCAGGCTAGGCAGGACTCCGGAAGTCACCGTGTGACATTTCCCCGAAAGGACAGACACAGGAACGAAGTGAAACACATGCCGGCTAGTCAAGTATCCTGAGCAGTAGTGTTGGGCTAGCAGGACTCCGGTGAACCAGGCTGTAGCGGACTACTATGTCTCAAGGAAGCACTAGACTACATTTCCCAATAAGGGAGACTGCTAAGGATAAACAACTAGATTTTCGAATCCCACACATAGCAATACACGTCACACATACGCATAACATGCAAGTATGTGTTGTACAACATGGCATCACAACATAACGCAAACTCATATAGATAAAGGCTCAGAAGAGCTACATAGCATTAAATACAAACAGGGGTCACATGACCCATCATTCAGAGCATACAAGCAACGGAAGCATTACATGTCTGAGTACAGACAACTACAAAAGAAAAAGGCTGAGAATCCTGACTATCTACAAGACCCTCCGAAGGTACAAGATCGTAGCTGAGGTAATAAGCTACTCGTCGAAGCCCAAGCGGTACTACTAGTGAGACAGCTGCCTCACCTGCAAAACATAAATAAAGCAAACGTGAGTACAAACGTACTCAGGAAGACTTACATCAGATCCTATCATACATGCATTTGTATCAAGAAGGTAATGTGGGTTTAGTTGTAGCAAGCCAGCTTTGACTCAGTGGCTATCCTGTTCTACGACAACGAGAAACTTCTTTGAGATGAGGCAGCGCACACGAGTCCACTAATCACCACATCAATACACTACTATGGATTCATCCTCGTCTCCTTACGAGAAGGCCATCCATAGCACTCACATTTGTTTTGAGCATTTTAGAGTATCCACTTAAAGTTGTCTGTGTACCATGTTAGCATCCAAGAAGTCCATAACCGAGGACACGGCTATTCGAATAGATCATGATAACCCTGCAGGGGTGTACTTCTTCACACACGCTGTGTATCTCGGCAACCTTCAAGCGGGAGCCTGGCGAGGGTGTCGGCCACGACCTGACTAACCACACAAGACTCTAGTCCAGGTTTATCGCCTATTCGGGTTCCATCGCAAGGAGATCCGCCCGGGGTTTCGCTCACGGCCCCAAATGATGTGTACAGGGTTCCCGAGCCCACCATCCGGGTGCCACTCGGTACACCGGGCCACATGTGCCTAGTCTGTCCCAATTCCACCCTACCGGGAGCCACTCGGTAGAAAAATAGCACTACCTACAAACTCCAGAAACTATTTGCAACTCCTGGATAGAGACTAAGGCGGTTAATAAGTCGATCAATGACTACGAAGATAGCATTATTCCCTTTCTTGGTCCTGGGAAAGCCGGTGATGAAGTCCATACCAACTTTATTCCATTTCCACTCAGGAATAGCTAAAGGTTGAAGGGTGCCAGCGGGTCTTTGATGTTCTGCCTTAACGCGACGACAAACGTCGCAGTTAGCAATAAACTGAGCAATTTCTCTCTTCATCCTAGTCCACCAGAACCTCTGGCGTAGGTCCTGATACATCTTAGTACTACCGGGATGAATCGTGAGAGGAGATTTATGCGCCTCCTTAAGGATTAATTGTCGAAGATGTTGATTCTTGGGAACCACCAAGCGACTCTCAAAGGAAACAACACCACGATCATCTATAGAGAAACTACCACCAACTCCCTTGTTAATGTTTCTGTTGATCCAGGAAATTCCCGTATCCTGCTACTGAGCAGAGATGATTTGATCCACAAGAGTAGGTTTCGCCACCAAGGTAGAAAGGAATCCATGAGGAGCAATGTGAATATTAAGCTTACAGAATTCCTCATGGAGAAGTGGTTTGCCCTGCTGCAACATAAGATTGTTGCAGTAGGACTTACGACTTAGCGCATCAGCCATGACATTCCCCTTGCCTGGGGTGTAGGTAATCCCTAAGTCGTAATCTGAGATCAACTCCAGCCAACGTCTTTGCCTAAGGTTCAAATCTGGTTGGGTGAAGATATACTTGAGACTCTGGTGGTCGGTGTAAATCTCGCAACGTTTACCAAGAAGGTAACGTCACCAAGTCTTAAGTGCATAGACTACGGCTGCAAGCTCTAGATCATGTGTAGGATAATTCTCCTCATGTGGATGCAACTATCGAGATGCATAGGCAATCACATGGCGATCTTGCATAAGAATGCAACCTAGTCCCTGTCGTGAGGCGTCGTAGTAGATAACAAAGTCTTTAGTGAAATCCGGTGGCACAAGTATGGGAGCAGAAGTCAGGCGTCTTTTCAGTTCCTGAAAACTGTGCTCACACTGTGGGGACCACTCAAACTTTTTATCTTTCTTGAGAAGTTCCGTGAGAGGTTTGGCCACTTTGGAGAAGTTCTCAACGAAGCGGCGACAATAACTGGCTAGGCCAAGGAAACTCCTAACTTGCTTAACTGTTTCAGACGGAGTCCAATCAAGAACGGCCTGAACTCTCTCGGTATTAATGGCAATGCCCTTGCCAGAGATCACGTGGCCGAGATAGGTCACTTCTGGCAACCAAAATTCGCACTTGGATAACTTGGCATAAAGGCGGTGCTCTCTGAGTTTTTATAGCACAAGTCTAAGATGTTCGGCATGCTCTTCCTTGTTCTTCGAGTTAATAAGGATATCATCAAGGTAAACCATGACAAACCTATCTAAGTAATCCATGAAGATTGAGTTCATCAAGCGGGAGAACGTAGCTGGAGCATTGGTTAGACCAAAGGACATGACGGTGTACTCGTACTGACCATAACGAGTGACAAAAGCCGTCTTAGCAATGTCCCCATTGCTAATCTTGATTTGGTGGTAGCCTAACCTCAAATCCATCTTTGAAAAGACTAAGGATCCAACGAGTTGATCATACAAATCGTTGATCCTGGGGAGCGGATACTTGTTCTTTATCGTGACCAAATTAACGGGACGATAATCTACAACCATCCAGTCCGTACCATCCTTATTCTTGACGAAGAGGACGGGGCAAGCCCAGGGAGAACAACTAGGACAGATGAAACCCTTTTGCAAGGATTCATCGAGTTGTTTCTTAAGCTCAGCTAGTTCTAAGGGTGCCATCTTGTAAGGTCTCCTAGAGATTGGAGCGGTTCCTGGAATAAGATCTATGACAAACTCTACATCTTTGTCAGGTGGAATACCTGGCAGTTCCACTGGAAAGACATCCGGAAAGTCACGGACTACCGAGATATCATCAAGGTCTGGAAGAGGGTTGGTGTCGGTGTCAAAACCGGCGGATCTCGGTTAGGGGCTCCCGAACTATGGTCTAGGCCGGATGGTAACAGGAGGCAGGGAACACGATGTTTTACCCAGGTTCGGGCCCTCTTGATGGCGGTAAAACCCTACGGCCTGCTTGATTAATATTGATGATATGGGTAGTACAAGAGTAGATCTACCACGAGATCAAGGAGGCTAAACCCTAGAAGCTAGCCTATGGTATGATTGTTGTATATGGAGTTGATTGCCTACGGACTACAACCCTCCGGTTTATATAGACACCGGATAGGGTTAGGGTTACATAGAGTCGGTTACAATGGTAGGAGATCTTGAATATCCGCATCGCCAAGCTTGCCTTCCACGCCAAGGAAAGTCCCATCCGGACACGGGACGAAGTCTTCAATCTTGTATCTTCATAGTCCAGGAGTCTGGCTGAAGGTATAGTCCGGCTACCCGAACACCCCCTAATCCAGGACTCCCTCAGTAGCCCCTGAACCAGGCTTCAATGACGACGAGTCCGGTGCGCAAATTGTCTTCGGCATTGCAAGGTGGGTTCCTCCTCCAAGTCCTTCATAGAAGATTGTAAACACCAAGTGTAGTGTCCGGCTCTGCAAAATAAGCTTCCACATATTGCCATAGAGAGAATAATATTAACACAAATCAAATTTGCTGACGTATTCCGCAGTGCGTCATCACACTACAGCCAAGTCCTTCACTCAAATCGTTTTCACTTTTCCACCTCAGCATGTTTTGCGAGGCGGTTTCCTTGGCATGTCTTGTCAAAGCAGAGATCGTGTACCCCCCTTTTACGGGATTCTCATCAATACGGACGTGGGTAACACAACCGCGCCACTTATCACGGTGCTTGGGAGGCAAGCGAGTTTTAGTAGGAAGGTGGGGACGCACAACCGCATCCGCCCATATAAGGGGACAAGGATCCACCTTTTTACCTACGCCTTCTTCCTCCTTTGCCTATCCATCTCCTGCGCACCCGAGCTCCAGCACCCAAGCCCGCACTTCCCACCTCAACCTTCTCCAGCAATGTCCGGAGCGGGAGGCAAGTGGATGGTCTCCTCCGCCACGGAGGGCCAAGTCAAGAAGCTAAGGAAGGCCGGATACCTGTCCAAGGACATCACGCACCGGCTTCCAGAAAAGGGGCAGCTTCTCCCCACCCCAAGGCCCCATGAGAGGGTAGTATTTCTCCCCCACTTCCTCCGCGGACTGGGTTTTCCACTCCACCCATTTGTCCGGGGCTCATGTTCTACTACGGCCTGGATTTCCACGATCTGGCTCCGAACTTCATCCTCAACATCTCGACGTTTATCGTCGTGTGCGAGGCTTTTCTCCGCGTCCGCCCTCATTTCGGCCTCTGGCTCAAGACTTTCAACGTCAAGCCCAAGGTGGTGCGCGGCAGCCAGGCGGAGTGCGGAGGCGCCATGGCGGGCAAGATGGCCAACGTCCTATGGTTCGAGGGCTCTTTTATGGAGACCCTAAAGGGATGGCAATCCGGGTGGTTTTATATCACCGAGCCGCGCGATCCGAAATGGACTGCAGCCCCCAAGTTCCAATCCGGACCCCCCACGCGGCTTATGTCCTGGAAAGAGACAGGCCTGTCGTGGGGTGACGAAAAAGAGGTGACCGGATTGCAAACATGCATCTAGTCCCTGGTGAACAAGCCAGTCCGGCTTGTTAATGTAATCCAGGTTATGCTCGTCCGCCGGATCCTCCCGTGCCAACAACGGGATTTTAATCTGTGGGAGTTCGACCCGGCGCAGCATCAAACCCTCAGCAGGCTCTTTGACACAACACACGAAGATGCCTGGAAGATGCTATTCAAGGGCGCCGAGGCTCCCGCCTCCGCTTCCGAGGACCGCAGATACAGCTCGCAGCGTCACGCTCGCGAGGTAAGCCATCTACACCTTTTATAGGATGTTAAGCTTTTTTCATAGTTTGACTCTATGCGGGATCTAAACTCCCTTACCTTTGACAGGCTTGGCGGGCAATATCCGGACCGATTAACTGTCCGGCTCCGCTGCCTGAAGACCCAGCTCCAGCTCTACTAGTGAAGCTGCTGGTTCCGGCGCCTTATGTGGTGCCAGAGAAGAAGGCCAAGAAGAATAAGATCACGGGGACTCGAAAGAGTGCCCGCAACGTGGTGGTGTCGGACTCGTCATCTGACGAGTCCGATACGCCCTCCTCCCGTGAAAACGAGGAGGAGGAAGAAGAAAACTCTCCCCCCAGCGGAAGGAGGAGAGAAGAGGAAGGCCGCTCCAACGGGGGAGGCCGAGGGGTCTAGGAAAAGGAAGACCCCTCCACTGGACTACGCCCGCAACGCCAAAGAGGGCAAAGAGGAGGGGCCAAACAGGGCCAAGCGTCCGGCAAAATCGTAAGTTCGGATATTAGAGTAACTCATGATGTTCCTTTGTTGCACAGCTTTCCCTAATGTCGAATGTAATTATGCAGTCCGCCCTGGGCCGAATTCGACGAATAGTCGGGCAGCTCCCTGGACTCATCGCACGTGAACTCAGTTCCGGCCGCTGTCTCCCCCCGCACTGCAGACGACGCCGAAGTGGCGTCATGACAAGCTCCGGGGCAGGAGGAGGTGGTCCCGGAGGAGCCGCAAGGCAACCTCCCGGACTCCAGGAGTGAAGGGGATAAGGCTCCCCAAGGCTCTCAGTCCGGCTTTGTGCCGGACACCGCGCCGGAATCTTCCACAGTTCCGGACCATGGTAGGCAAACTCCTTCCAAGAGGAGCAAGCCTTCTGAGCCGGCGGCCTCCGTCCAACCGGAGGTGCCGGACAATCTTCTGGAGGTGCTTGACGACGCCTCCATCGACGAGGGGCACCGTACTATTATGAGTACGGTGATCCAGAAGGCTTAGTCTGCCAAGAGCGGACTGACTGAAGCTTGCGCTGGCCTTCTAACAGGCTTCGAGGTAAGTAAAAATATGTAAAAATATTACCGCATAGATAGTAGCCCCTGATGCTCTGTTTGGCGTTTGGAAAGAAAAGCCGAATAGAGGATCTATTAAATTTCGCAGGAGTCTAAAAAACAGTCAATATGCGTATGCAGGCTTCGTTTCTATCCACCGCCGCACTGACTGCGGAGGTGGGTGTCCTGAAGCAGGACCTCGAGCGGACCGAGCAAGAGCTCAGCCTTGCCAAGCGGCGGCTCGAGGAGGAAGAAGGTAAGAAATACCTTACAGAAAAAGTGCCTATGAAAAGGCTTGATTGCAAAAAGAGTAACAGGATTGTACTGCTTATTGTAGGGGCCACGACTGAGGTGGCGACCCTTAAGCAGGCGTTGTCTGAGGCCGAAAAGAAAACGGCCGCGGAGCGCACCGAGCGAGACAGACTTGGGGCTCAGGTGGGCGAGGTGCAGCAAGAGCTTCAGGCTCTCATGAAAAAACATGAGAGTTTGGAGCTGGAGTCGAAGGCGCAAGCATCCGAGCTTGCAACGGCCCTAGAGGCTGCCAAGTCTGCCAAGGACGAAGCCCAAAAGGCCCTCCAAGAGTTGGAGGAGATGAGGAAGATAGCAGCGGGTAAGGCATTCTTTATGCAAAGCAGAAATATAAAAGTGAACTACCTGTTACTTACCCGAATCCGGAGCTCTCCACGGGCATTCGCAGATCTTCCCCGCAGCGTATCCACCACCGCCGCATTCTACCGAGCTGAAGAGGGTAGCTCGACGGAGAAGGTGTTCTGGTCACAGTATTCTGAGGTTGGACACCCTGTGCCCTTGAGCGACCAGCTGAAACAGCTGGTCGAGCACCACAAGGCGGCCGAGCAGGCCATGAAGAGCTTCATAGTTCAGCTGTGGCCCGGAGAGGCCCTACCTGGGGGCTATTTCGGGCTGGTGCGGCGGCTGGTGGAGGCCTGTCCGAGGCTCGAGGTCATCAAGCGCTCCGTCTGCATCGAAGGTGCCTGTCGGGCCCTTGCCCGTGCAAAGGTGCACTGGGGTAAGCTGGACGGTAAGAAGCTTGTGAAGGACGGGCCGCCGCCGGGGAAGGAGCATCGCAAGCCCGAGAACTACTACAAGGATGTTCTTGCAGGTACCCGCCTTGTGGCGGATGAATGTACCAAGGATGTGATTTTTGAATGAACTCGCTCGTGTTTATCCTGTGCGCTGAAAACTTGTTCATATGCGCTAAGCAATGCTTATTGAATTTAAAATATTACTTTCTGTGCAGCCGTTTATCAAAAATTGAGAGATGGCCAGTCGTCGGCTTCTGCCCCCATGCCACTAGTGCTGGGGTGTTCGGGATAAACCTGAGCGCTCTTTTTCCCATAGTTGGGTCCTTTGAGGGAGGCGCTCAGCACAACGAACCAGGCAATCGGACTATAATGCATGAACACTCTCACTTAGCCATAGAACTCTATAATTTTAAATTTCGGCGAAGCCCCTAGTTCGGAAGACCGAATTCGGGGCGCTATCCACGCCTTGGCCGGACAAAGCTAGCTCATCGCTCGAAGCGGCATAAGCCTTTAGGGACTCGAAAAACCTCTCGAACAGCGACCGATCTCTTGCCACATCATGACAGTCAGTTTTAGCTTTCTCCACTGAGGTGCTTAACCCAGCTGAACCGGGGCACAATCACAGTGGTTCTCCTAGTGCTACCTTAGCCGATAGAGCGGAACGTAAGGCACCAAAACATAGGAGCCGGGCAAACCCAACTATTGACCCAAATCATGATTCGGAGCCGATGCATATAGTGCTATAAGTTCGGGGTGCCGCACTTGTGAAAGTGTACGGACTTCTCACGCCATTATGAGGGGTACTGAAGCCCCTGGCGTGTTTGCCGTACCATGGTGTACGGGTGCAATCATGTCATTTAAGAAACATAAATGTGAAAAGAAGATAATGCAAAAAATAGACAAGAAGCTAAGCATTGTTTATAGAGAGGCTATTTATCAAAGCCGAACGATACAAATAGTGCGGTAAGCAAAAGATATTGGGCTATTTAGTATGTCCTGACCAGGGGCAGGCCGCGGAATTGTATTTAAAACAAGTATACCGCTCGTAACAGAGACCACCTGGGAGTTCCATAATGCGGCATGGCTTATCTACCTCCCTGGAGCTTGCATCGTTTGTGCGGCAGTCGAATTGCCGAACAGGTCGTCCGAAGTATGAAGTCCTAAAAGTAAGAAAAAATAAAAATAAAAAAAAAGAATCCGGCAGCCCCTAGTACGTTTTAAGCCGTATTTTGGGCATGCCGTTATTGTGCCCCTTCCCCTGTGCCCATGGTATTTCAAGGGTGTAGTTATGTACGCGAGGTACTGGTTTCGTTATGTCGCGAGAGCTGGTGTTGGGGCCGCATTGCTACACTTGCTCAGAGTGTGCCAGGCGGTCCTGCTGTGGGTTACTCCGGGCGCGCTTGGCAGTGTCTGGCTTTTTGATGGCCGGACTGGAGAATTGCCTGAGAAGGCTACTTTGTACCTCCGATGCGAGAGCCGCCATGTGCTCCTCCGTACGGAGGGAGCGTTCGGTGTTTCCGTTGACCGTGATTACTCCTCGAGGGCCTGGCATCTTGAGCTTGAGATATGCATAGTGCGGCACCGCATTGAACTTTGCGAATGCGGTTCGTCCGAGCAGGGCGTGATAGCCGCTGCGAAACGGGACTATATCGAAGATTAATTCTTCGCTTCGGAAATTGTCCGGAGATCCGAAGACCACGTCAAGTGTTACTGAGCCTGTATAGTTGGCTTCTACACCTGGTATAACGCCTTTAAAGGTCGTTTTTGTGGGCTTAATCCTTGAGGGATCAATGCCCATTTTCTGCACTGTATCCTGATAAAGCAGGTTCAGGCTACTGCCGCCGTCCATGAGGACTCTTGTGAGATGAAATCTGTCGATGATTGGGTCGAGAACCAATGCGGCGAAGCCGCCATGACGGATGCTAGTGGGATGGTCCCTTCGATCAAAAGTGATCGGGCAGGAGGACCATGGGTTGAACTTTGGGGCGACTGGCTCCATCGCGTATACGTCCCGTAGCGCACGCTTCCGCTCCCGCTTGGGAATGTGGGTTGCGTATATCATGTTCACCATCCGCACTTGTGGGGGAAAGCCCTTCTGTCCATTGTTGTTCGGCGGCTTGGGCTCCTCCTTGTCGTCAATGTGCAGCCCCTTGTCTCTGTTTTCGGCCCTTAACTTGCCTGCCTACTTGAACACCCAACAATCCATGTTAGTGTGATTGGCTGGCCTTTCGGGGGTGCCATGTATCTGGCACAAGCGATCAAGTATTTGGTCCAAACTGGACGGGCCCTGAGTATTCTTTTTGAATGGCTTTTTCCGCTGACCGGATTTATAGCCTTTGAATCCGGCATAGACTGCCGTGTCATCATTGCTGTCGCTGCTAACGTGGCGTTTTTGCTTATTCCGACGTGTCCTGCCACTTTTGTCCTTGGTATCCGAATTACCAGGGTTCTTTGATAAGTTGTTACTGCGAGCTAGCTAACTGTCTTCTCCCGCGCAAAAGCGGGTCATGAGTGTCGTGAGGGCTGCCATGGATTTCGGCTTTTCCTGTCCCAGGTGCCGGGCAAGCCACTCGTCGTGGATGTTATGTTTGAAGGCTGCTAGGGCCTCTGCGTCCGGACAGTCGACTATCTGGTTTTTCTTTGTTAGGAACCATGTCCAGAATTGTCTGGCCAATTCCTCTGGCTACTGAATTATGTGGCTTAAGTCGTCGGCATCCGGTGGTCGCACGTAAGTGCCCTAGAAGTTGTCGAGGAATGCGGCTTCCAGGTCCTCCCAAGAAACGATTGAGTCTACTGGCAAGCTGTTAAGCCAATGCCGGGCCGGTCCTTTAAGTTTGAGCGGGAGGTATTTGATGGCGTGTAGATCATCGTCGCGTGCCATGTGGATGTGAAGGAGATAATCCTCGATCCATACCGCCAGATCTGTTGTGCCATTGTATGATTCGATGTTTACGGGTTTGAAATCCTCTGGGATTTTATGATCCATTACTTCATTCGTGAAGCATAGCGGGTGTGTGGCGCTTCTGTACTGGGCTATATCACGACGCAGCTCGGAAGAGCTATGTCTGTTGTGTTCGGCCTGGCCAGATTTGTTGTATCCGGAGTGAAGATCATTGTCACATGCCGTAGGGCGCCTGTGCTATCCGTAGATCGATCTTGTTTGTCTTGCCTTATCCTCCAGTATGTCTTGCAGGTCTGGTGCATTTTCCCGTGCCTTAGTTGAGCGGCGTCGGGGCATGGCTTGGGTGGAGGGCCGAGAGGCCTCTCTGTCGCGTCCGCGAGGTGGCCGGTCTGCCATGTCATGCGCTGGTGATGTAGGTGCTTCCTCCTCTGATCGGGGTAGCGGCCTGCGCTTCGGGTAACTCTTGGAGGGGCGTTCGAGTTCATACTCTTCGGCCGCAAGGACTTCAGTCCATTTGTCAGCTAGCAAATCTTGGGCAGCTCTAAGCTATTGCTGCTTTTTCTTGAGGCTGCTTGCCGTGGCTAAAAGCCTGCGTTTAAAATGCTCTTGTTTAGCGGGGTCTGATGGTGTGACGAATTCGTCGTCATCGAGGCTTGCCTCGTCTTCGGAGGGAGGCGTATAGTTATCATCCTTGACCTCTCGGTCTGCCGCTCTCTCATGAGGGCTGGCTTCTCCATCTTCCTGTGCTGAATTTTGCTGAGATGGGTGTTCTTCGGCGCTATCCGGGGTAGTATTATCTCCCGTGCCGGAATCACCATTTTTGCTTTGGCGGGATTTAGAGCGGCACCGCTGACGCCGGCGCTTTGGATGTTTCTTGGGAGAGTCATCCCCCACTGTTCCATCGCCATCTCCATCTTTTGGAGTATCCACCATATATATGTCATATGACGAGGTGGCCTTCCAGCGCCCTACAGGTGCTGGTTCCTATTCGTCTCCTACATCGTCGTCCATGCCGTCGATGTCTTCGGAGCCGAAGTCAAGCATGTCGGTTAAATCGTCGACAGTGGCTACAAAGTGGGTGGTGGGTGGGCTTTGAATTTCCTCATCATCCGTATCCCACCCTCGCTGACCGTAGTCCGGCCAGGGCTCTCCTGATAAAGAGAGAGACTTAAGAGAATTCAGGATGTCGCCAAAAGGCGAATGCTGAAAGATGTCTGCAGTGGTGAACTCCATTATCGGCGCCCAATCGGATTCGATTGGCAGGGGCGCGGGGGGTTCGGAGTCCGGGGAGGAGTCCGGATCCTCGGAGTCACGGGTCATGCAGAGTGCGGGGCTAGCGTTCAGCTCGATCGCTTTTGGGATCGCAGCTCCCGAGGTGACGTCCAACCGCTCATTCTCGATTGGCGCAATAGGCTCCGAGTTAGGGGTCGGAACCGATGCGTGTCCGGCCTCCACGACACTGTCCGGGGGCAGAGCTAGATCATGTCCCTCGAGATAGTGCGGCGCGCTTGGCCGTGGCTCAAACCCGTCGAAGATCAAGTCTCCGCGGATGTCAGCTGTGTAGTTTAAGCTTCCAAACCTGACTTGATGGCCAGGGGCGTAGCTTTCGATCTGCTCTAGGTGGCCGAGCGAATTGGCCCGCAGAGCGAAGACACCGAAGACGAAGATCTGTCCGGGGAGAAAAGTCTCACCCTGGACCGCATCGTTGTTGATGATCAAAGGAGTCATCAGGCCTAAAGGCGACAACATAGAGGAACTCTCAATGAAAGCACCAATGTCGGTGTCCAAACCGGAGGATCTCGGGTAGGGGGTCCCGAACTGTGTGTCTAGGCCGGATGGTAACAGGAGGCAGGGAACACGATGTTTTACCCAGGTTCGGGCCCTCTTGATGGAGGTAAAACCCTACGTCCTGCTTGATTAATATTGATGATATGGGTAGTACAAGAGTAGATCTACCATGAGATCAAGGAGGCTAAACCCTAGAAGCTAGCCTATGGTATGATTGTTGTATATGGAGTTGATTGCCTACGGACTACAACCCTCCGGTTTATATAGACACCGGATAGGGTTAGGGTTACATAGAGTCGGTTACAATGGTAGGAGATCTTGAATATCCGCATCGCCAAGCTTTCCTTCCACGCCAAGGAAAGTCCCATTCGGACACGGGATGAAGTCTTGAATCTTGTATCTTCATAGTCCAGGAGTCCGGCTGAAGGTACAGTCCAGCTACCCGAACACCCCCTAATCCAGGACTCCCTCAGTTGGCATTAAGAGAATAGAGCTGACGCCTTGCAACTCTAGTGGAGACGGTGACTATCTTGTCAGATGGTTGTGTAAACTGAACAGACCTAGTGCAACAATCAATCTTGGCATAATGAGCTTTCAACCAGTCCATACCCAAGATGATGTTAATATCCGTAGACTTGAGGGCTATAAGTGATGCAAGGAATACAAGTCTGTCAACAAGGATTTCATTACCATGGCTTATTCTGGTGGTTTGCCATCTAGACCCTGGAGTTTGGATTTCAAGTGGAGTTGGCATATCACAAAATGACATGTCGTGCAAACGAGCATAGCCTTCAGAGATGGAGGAGTGAGATGCTCCGGTATCAAATAGAAGCGAAGCTGGATGACAGTTGACAAGGAGTGTACCAAGAACGACATCCGGATCATCATGAGCGTCTTTAGCTGAGACGTGATGCACAAATCCACGTTCAGTGGGAGCTGACTAGACACTAATCATCTTGCGTGATGGCTTACCATGGCCAACAGACTTCTCAGGCTGGGGTGGAGCATAGTTGGTTTGAGAGCAGTCACGTGCATAGTGTCCTGGCTCTCCGCATGTGAAGCAAGTCCCTGAGGTAGGACGTGGACCCGCATTGACAAGCGGTCTACCGATAGGCCTAGGTGGAGCATACGGTTGAACTGGGTGAGGCGCCCCATAAGAAGGCCTTGGTGTATAACTGGGTGGAAGAGCGGAGTTCGGAACCCAAATCCAGCGCTTCTGCGAAGTAGAACCGGAAGAAGAACACAAACCACGGGTGTGCTTACGAGACTCCTCGTAAGTGAGTTGAGGTGTCTCTGCATTAATGGCCTTGTTCACAAGAGCCTGGAATGTATTGCAATGATGCAAGTGGAGATCACGATGCAACTTGGGGTTGAGACCCTTCCGGAACCTAGCCTGCTTCTTGGCGTCCGTGGACACCTCTTCTGTAGCATAGCGGGCAAGGTTCTCAAACTATCTACTGTAAGCATCAACAGCCATCTTATCCTGGGTGAAACTATAGAACTCTTCTCTCTTGTGGTCCATGAGAGCCTGAGGAATGTGATGCTCGCGAAAAGCCTCGGTGAAATCTCTCCAGGTGGTTATCTGGCCAGCTGGAAGCATAGCCTCATAGTTCTGCCACCAAATACTAGCAGGACCTTCTAGATGATAAGCAGCATAGGTGACCTTGTCACTTTCAGCTACGTTCGCAGAATGCAGCTTGTGTGTGATACTACGGAGCCAGTCATCTGCATTGAGTGGCTCAATGGAATGATGGAAGGTACGTGGTTTCAAACCAATGAAATCATAGATGGACTCTGACTCTTTGTGCTGATGGGAGGTGTTCTCCTCAATACGTGCTAACAAGCGGTTAGACTCTCGCTTCTTCTTCTCCATCTCTAACATGAACTCTGCCAACGAAGGTTGGTCGGGAGGATCCTCATCCCTACCATCTCCATGGTTCCGGCTATGAGCAACATAACTTCGGTTAACTAACGACATCCTAAAGAACCAACCAAGGAAACAAGGATGGATTCAACATCATCATAAGGATGTAGAATATAGTACGAGGAAAATAGTATCTCTTGAACTCCTAGGACAAATCCGACAACATAACGGCAGTAAAATGCTCAAAATGAGACATTCTGCAAAAGACGGGGTAGCACCATACTCAACATCATCACTCAAGGTTCTGAGATATTACTAAATAGGCTACCCCGAAGGTACTCGAACTGGGATATGACTCTGATCAACCAAACCTTAGAGACTACAGGGTAGTAACACATGATCCTGATAGACGGAAGGGAAAGCCTAGTTCCTTAACCCCGTAGGAAAGATAGGACGACTTAGATCAGAAGGCATGAGGTATAAGGAGTAAAAGAGCCTTACGTTCCCTTCCACAATCAATTCCCCTATATAGCTAAAGAATTTCTAGACTCAACTTCGACCAGGTTGGCTTGGTAATCCTACAGGCAGGCAAGCTCTGATACCAAAGTTGTCAGGACCCTGATTTCAAGTCACATCGATCTAGCCGGTAACACCTCATATCACTTTGCGGCCTCACGCACGGTATCCCCACGGGTGTCGCCTTATCCTGGCCCGGGACCGTTTGCGCCTTTTGGCTCACGTATATGATTGTGTCGCTAGCATTCATATGACAGAGAACCCGGGACGACATGGCTAGTCGTGAACCCAAAGCAGCACTAACCTATGGGGACAGGCATACATGATTCACATCGAGCGTGTCGGTCAGCAGCGTGTGAGTCCAGGCTGTAGCACTGGGCTAACAGGACTCCGGGGAACCCGAGCTGTAGCAGGCTAGGCAGGACTCCAGATGTCACTGCGTGACATTTCCCCGAAAGGACAGACACAGGAACAAAGTGAAACACATGCCGACCAGTCAAGTGTCCTGAGCAGTAGTGCTGGGCTAGCAGGACTCCGGTGAACCGGGCTGTAGCGAACTACTATGGCTCAAGGAAGCACTAGACTACATTTCCCCATAAGGGAGACTGCCAAGGATAAACAACTATATTGTCGGATCCCACACATAGCAATACACGTCACACGCACGCATAACATGCAAGTATGTGCTGTACAACATGGCATCACAACATAACGCAAACTCATATAGATAAAGGCTCAGAAGAGCCACATAGCATTAAATACAAACAGGGGTCACATGACCCATCATTCAGAGCATACAAGCAACGGAAGCATTACATGTCTGAGTACAGACAACTACAAAATAAAAAGGCTGAGAAGCCTGACTATCTACAAGACCCTCCCAAGGTACAAGATCGTAGCTGAGGTAACAAGCTACTCGTCAAAGCCCAAGCGGTACTACTAGTGAGACAGTTGTCTCACCTGCAAAACATAAATAAAGAAAACGTGAGTACAAAGGTACTCAGCAAGACTTACATAAGATCCTATCATACATGCATTTGTATCAAGAAGGTAATGTGGGGTTTAGTTGCAGCAAGCCAGCTTTGACTCAGTGGCTATCCTGTTCTACGACAACGAGAAACTTCTTTGAGATGAGGCAGCGCACACGAGTCCACTAATCACCACATCAATACACTACTATGGATTCATCCTCGTCTCCTTATGAGAAGGCCATCCATAGCACTCACACTTGTCTTGAGAATTTTAGAGTATCCACTTAAAGTTGTCTATGAACCACGTAAGCATCAAAGAAGTCCATAACTGAGGACACGGCTATTCGAATAGATCATGATAACCCTGCAGGGGTGTACTTCTTCACACATGCTCTCACCACTTATCACCATATACACGTCATGTATCTCGACAACCTTCAAGCGGGAGCCTGGCGAGGGTGTCGGCCATGACCTGACTAACCACACAAGACTCTAGTCCAGGTTTATTGCCTATTCGGGTTCCATCCGCAAGGAGATCCGGCCGGGGTTTCGCTCACGGCCCCAAACGATGTGTACAGGGTTCCCGAGCCCACCATCCGGGTCCCACTCAGTACACCGGGCCACGTGTGCCTAGTCTATCCCAAGTCCACCCTGCCAGGTGCCACTCGGTAGAAAAATAGCACTACCTACAAACACCAAAACTATTTGCAACTCCTGGACAAAGATCAAGGCGGTTAATAAGTCGAGAGAGCTTGGAGCGCCTGGAGCCCAATGTGTGGTAGTAGCTAGTCATTGGACAACTTACACAGAACTCAGTTCTTAGGGACGGTCCCAATGAGACAACCCACCATGTACTCCTACATGGCCTCTCACCGTTACCTTTACCAAATCGTGTTCACACGCTTAACTGTCAGCACCGGATCATATCATAACACTCCAATTCATTCCCGATGAATCAGACCTGACATACTCTAAGCAATAGCAGGACAAACATGGTAGGAACACAACATGGCTCAATCAACTCCTACACATGCTAGTGGGTTTTAACTATTTACTGTGGCAATGACAGGTCATGCAGAGGAATGGGTTCAACTACCGCAGCATAAAGTAGCAGTTGAATCGTTGTTGTCCTAATGCAACAAATGATAGCAGGTGCGAGAGAGTAGGATTGTATCGGAATGAACAAGGGGGGTTGCTTTCCTGGTAGATCAACAGGGGGGCACTGCTCCTCAGAGAGGTACTCTCGAACACTCTCCGGAGCAGGACCTATCGAGGAGGAACGGTGTCAAAAATCAAACACAAGCATATGCAACATTATGATGCATGAACATGGCAGGAGTATGTGATGTTGTTTGAGTTAATGCATCTAGCATTTATTTGGTTGAAGTCCATTTGAACCAAAGGTTCAAATGCAACTCTGAAATAAGCTCTTATAAATGCCATTCATGTGTTTTCATATATACAGCATGTATAGGTTGGTTTGTCATGCATGAAAATGGTACAGATGGATAGATTGAATTTTTCTGATAATTTTTTATATATAAATTATTTCAATCTGAGCTACGGTTAAATTTCTATGAATTTTTGAAGTTCAGCTAATTTTCTGGAATTTCCAAAATAGAAATAATCCAGAATTCATTTATTGCGTCAGCACTACATCATGCCTGCTTCAGCAGGTCAACGGCGCTGACCAAGTCAAACCTGACGTGTGGGGTCCACACGTCAGTGTCATAGGTTAAGCAGGGGGTTATTTCTAACTAAATTAAAAGATTAAGGTGCCAGGGCCCACTATCAGTGTCACAGAGGGGGGTAGTTAGTGCCTAACTAAGATGCCACGTCAACTAATCGGCGATTAGCCGCCGGTGCTAATCAGAACGCGACGGCGCTCCTCGTCCGGCCATCTCCGGCGATGAGAGCTCACATGGTTGGGCTCTACGAACGCGTCGTGGCGAGGCGCGTCATTTGGTAGCAGCGGGAGGTGCTGGGTTGGTTGGAATCAGCAACGGCGGCGAGCGAGGCGGCGGCCGGAGCTCGGGTGGGTGTGTGGTTAGCGCTGCTGCTTGCAAACAAGCTGGCTGTCGCGCTAGCGTTGCTCCACGGGTCATTGCGAGTGCAACGGACGCACGTGCGGGGCCATTTGGTCACCGGGGCTTCGCCGGCGATGAGCCCGTGCGGCGATGGCTACGGTAAGAAAGGGGGCAACGGCTAGGGCGAGCAAACGGGGGCAGGGTTAGGGGGGAAATGACCGAGGCCTCACCGCGTTCATGAAGAGCTTCTCGGCGAGCTCGGGGAGGCACGGACGGCGACGGATTTGACGGCGATGATGCATGGCCGTGTGCGGAGACGACGGGTCGATGGCGAGGCGACAGGGCGTCCGACGATGCTCGCGTTGAGGGGGAGCTTCAAGGCGTCGAGGCGGATGTAGGGGACAACACGGGGAGGCAAGGCGTGCCCGGTGGCTCCGGCGGTGCTCGGCGGCGCGCTGCGCTCCGCTCGGGTGCGAGGTGGAGGGGAACCAGAGAAGAGGGGGAAGCACGGGGGAGAGTGAGAGAGGTTCGGGGGAGTGCATGGCGATGCTAGAGGCGTCCAAGCCGTCGAGGGGGCGAGGCAGGCAGGCAGGAGGTGGCCGGCGTGTGCTCGCACGCGGCGGCCACACGCGCACTGTCCTCCTGGCGGGAGGTGGAGGACGACTGGCACTGGCCAGTCGGCTGCGCCGGCCTGTTGGGCCACTGGGCCAGGCCGGCTGCACAGTGCCAGGCTGCGATAACCCAGGTAAGCACTTCCATTTTGTTTTCTTTTCTATTTTCTGACATTTGTTTCTGATTTAGTAAAAATACTAAATCATTTTATTTAATTCTGTCAAATTTTGCAGGGACCTAAGGGATTAATCCAAAGCCCCTCACCAAAATTCAGAATTATTGGACAATATTTTGTATATATAAAAATATTTATCCAACGCAAATAAATACTGGATTAATTCCAAATGCCCAAAATAAATACTTATGAGCTCTTTAAAATATTGGTTTGATTTTTATCTCTGTCCAATATTTTCAGAGAGCAACATGAGCATTTTCTTGGACCCTTTTGGAGCAATTTTTACTTGGGTCATTTTTAGAAATGATTCTGAGGGTTTCACAAATCCCCATTTCAAATTTAAATGGAATTTAAACATGATGCACAAATGGCCAGCAGGCCTAGGTCATACCAGAACTAGGGATGTGACAACTTGCCCCCACTCGGAAGAATCTCGTCCCGAGATTCAGGAGTTGGTGGAAAGAAAGCGGGGTACTCAAGTCGAAGACGATCTTCATGCTCCCAAGTAACTTCTCTCTCGGAATGATGAGACCACTGAACCTTGAGAAACTTGATGTTATGACGTCGGGTGACACGCTCTGCTTGATCAAGGATGCAGACAGGGTACTCTTGATAAGTGAGGTTATCTTGGAGATCAAGCATTTCATGGTCCACTCTGCGGATGGGATCCGAGAAGCAACGCCTGAGTTGAGAGACGTGGAAGACATCATGAACTCGAGAAAGATATGGGGGTAGTTCCAACTGGTAGGCAACCTCTCCTTGTTTAGCGAGAATGAGAAAGGGACCAATGTAACGAGGAGCCAACTTGCCCTTGATACCGAATCGATGGGTACCCTTCAAAGGGGTAACCCGAAGGTAAGCTTTGTCGCCAATTTCATAAGCCACTTCCTTATGACTACGGTCATACTGGCTCTTTTGATGAGATTGGGCTGTTTTCAAATTGTCACGAATGATGTGAACTTGCTGTTCTTCCTCCTGGATCATATCCGGTCCAAAGAATTGTCTTTCACCGGTTTCTGACCAGTTCAAAGGTATTCGACATCTTCGTCCATACAGAACCTCAAAAGGAGCTTTCTTGAGGCTGGATTGGTAGCTATTGTTATAAGCAAACTCGGCGAAGGGAAGACATTTCTCCCAATCCATACCAAATGAGATAACACAAGCTCTAAGCATGTCTTCGAGAATTTGGTTGACCCTTTCGACCTGACCACTTGATTGAGGGTGGAAAGCGGTACTGAAGGAAAGATGGGTGCCCATGGCAGTTTGGAAACTCTCCCAGAAATGAGAAGTGAAAAGACTACCACGGTCTGAATTGATCTCTAGTGAACACCATGAAGTGACACTATTCGAGAAATATATAAGTCAGCGAGCTGACTAGCAGTGATACTCTCCCGAACAGGTAGGAAGTGAGCCACTTTGGAAAGACGATCAATGACTATGAAGATAGCATTATTCCTTTTCTTGGTCCTGGGAAAGCCGGTGATGAAGTCCATATCAACTTTATCCCATTTCCACTCAGGAATAGCTAAAGGTTGAAGGGTGCTAACAGGTCTTTGATGTTCTGCCTTAACGCGACGACAAACATCGCAGTTAGCAATAAACTGAGCAATTTCTCTCTTCATCCTAGTCCACCAGAACCTCTGGCGTAGGTCCTGATACATCTTAGTACTACCGGGATGAATCGTGAGAGGAGATTTATGTGCCTCCTTAAGGATTAATTGTCAAAGATGTTGATTCTTGGGAGCCACCAAGCGACTCTCAAAGAAAACAACACCACGATCATCTATAGAGAAACTAGCACCAACTCCCTTGTTAATGTTTCTCTTGATCCGGGAAATTCCCATATCCTGCTTCTGAGCAGAGATGATTTGATCCACAAGAGTAGGTTTCGCCACCAAGGTAGAAAGGAATCCATGAGGAGCAATGTGAAGATTAAGCTTACAGAATTCCTCATGGAGAAGTGGTTGGCCCTGCTGCAACATAAGATTATTGCAGTAGGACTTATGACTTAGCGCATCAGCCATGACATTCCCCTTGCCTGGGGTGTAGGTAATCCCTAAGTCGTAATCTGAGATCAACTCCAGCCAACGTCTTTGCCTAAGGTTCAAATCTGGTTGGGTGAAGATATACTTGAGACTCTGGTGGTCGGTGTAAATCTCGCAACGTTTACCAAGAAGGTAATGTCGCCAAGTCTTAAGTGCATAGACTACGGCTGCAAGCTCTAGATCATGTGTAGGATAATTCTCCTCATGTGGATGCAACTGTCGAGATGCATAGGCAATCACATGGCGATCTTGCATAAGAATGCAACCTAGTCCCTGTCGTGAGGCGTCGCAGTAGATAACAAAGTCTTTTGTGAAATCCGGTGGCACAAGTATGGGAGCAGAAGTCAGGCGTCTTTTCAGTTCCTGAAAACTGTGCTCACACTGTGGGGACCACTCAAACTTTTTATCTTTCTTGAGAAGTTCCGTGAGAGGTTTGGCCACTTTGGAGAAGTTCTCAACGAAGCGGCGACAATAACTGGCTAGGCCAAGGAAACTCCTAACTTGCTTAACTGTTTCAGGCGGAGTCCAATCAAGAACGGCCTGAACTCTCTCGGGATTAACGGCAATGCCCTTGCCAGAGATCACGTGGCCGAGATAGGTGCTCTCTGAGTTTTTCTAGCACAAGTCTAAGATGTTCGACATGCTCTTCCTCGTTCTTCGAGTAAATAAGGATATCATCAAGGTAAACCACGACGAACCTATCTAAGTACTCCATGAAGATTGAGTTCGTCAAGAGGAGAACGTAGCTGGAGCATTGGTTAGACCAAAGGACATGACGGTGTACTCGTACTGACCATAACGAGTGACAAAAGCCGTCTTAGGAATGTCCCCATTTCTGATCTTGATTTGGTGGTAGCCTAACCTCAAATCCATCTTTGAAAAGACTGAGGATCTAGCGAGCTGATCATACAAATCGTTGATCCTGGGGAGCGGATACTTGTTCTTTATCGTGACCAAATTAACGAGACGATAATCTACAACCATCCGGTCCGTACCATCCTTCTTATGGACGAAGAGGACGGGGCAAGCCCAGGGAGAAGAACTAGGATGGACGAAACCCTTTTGCAAGGATTCATCGACTTGTTTCTTAAGCTCAGCTAGTTCTAAGGGTGCCATCTTGTAAGGTCTCCTAGAGATTGGAGCGGTTCCTGGAATAAGATCTATGGCAAACTCTACATCTCTGTCAGGTGGAATACCTGGCAGTTCCTCTAGAAAGACATCCGGAAAGTCACGTACTACCGAGGTATCTTCAAGGTCTGGAAGAGGGTTGGCATTAAGAGAATAGAGCTGACGCCTTGCAAATCTAGTGGAGACGGTGACTATCTTGTCAGATGGGTGTGTAAGCTGAACAAACCTAGTGTAACAATCAATCTTGGCATAATGAGCTTTCAACCAGTCCATACCCAAGATGATGTTAATATCCGTAGACTTGAGGGCTATAAGTGATGCAAGGAATACAAGTCTGTCAACAAGGATTTCATTACCATGGCTTATTCTGGTAGTTTGCCATCTAGACCCTGGAGTTTGGATTTCAAGTGGAGTTGGCATGTCACAAAATGACATGTCGTGCAAACGAGCATAGCCTTCAGAGATGAAGGAGTGAGATGCTCCGGTATCAAACAGAACCGAAGATGGATGACAGTTGACAAGGAGTGTACTAAGAAGGACATCCGGATCATCATGATCGTCTTTAGCTGACACGTGATGCACACATCCACGTTCAGTGGGAGCTGACTTGACACTAATCATCTTGCGTGATGGCTTACCACGGACAACAGACTTCTTAGGCTGGGGTGGATCATAGTTGGTTTGAGAGCAATCACGTGCATAGTGTCTTGGCTCTCCGCATGTGAAGCAAGTCCCTGAGGTAGGACGTGGACCCGCATTGACAAGAGGTCTACCGATAGGCCTAGGTGGAGATCATGACACAACTTGGGGTTGAGACCCTTCCGGAACCTAGCCTGCTTCTTGGCGTCCGTGGACACCTCTTCTGTAGCATAGCAGGCAAGGTTCTCAAACTCTCTACTGTAAGCATCAACAGCCATCTTATCCTGGGTGAAACTACAGAACTATTCTCTCTTGCGGTCCATGAGAGCCTGAGGAATGTGATGCTCGCGAAAAGCCTCGGTGAAATCTCTCCAGGTGGTTATCTGGCCAGCTGGAAGCATAGCCTCATAGTTCTGCCACCAAATACTAGCAGGACCTTCCAGATGATAAGCAGCGTAGGTGACCTTGTCACTTTCAGCTACGTTCGCAGAATGCAGCTTGTGTGTGATACTATGGAGCCAGTCATCTGTATTGAGTCGCTCAGTGGAATGACGGAAGGTAGGTGGTTTCAGACCAATGAAATCATAGATGGATGCTGACTCTTTGTGCTAATGGGAGGTGTTCTCCTCAATATGTGCTAACAAGCGATTAGACTCTCGCTTGTTCTTCTCCATCTCTAACATGAACTCCGCCAACGAAGGCTGGTCGGGAGGATCCTCATCCCTACCATCTCCGTGGTTCCGACTATGAGCAACATAACTTCGGTTAACTGACGACATCCTGCAGAACCAACCAAGGAAACAAGGATGGATTCAGCATCATCATAAGGATGTAGAATATAGTATGAGGAAAATACTATCTCTTGAACTCCTAGGACAAATCCGGCAGCATAACGGCAGTAAAATGCTCAAAATGAGACATTCTGCAAAAGACAGGGTAGCACCATACTCAACATCATCACTCAAGGTTCTAAGATATTACTAAACAGGCTACACCGGAGGTACTTGAACTGGGATATGACTCTGATCAACCAAACCTTAGAGACTACAGGGTAGTAACACGTGATGCTGATAGACGGAAGAGAAAACCTAGTTCCTTAACCCCGTAGGAAAGATAGGACAACTCAGATCAGAAGGCATGAGGTATAAGGAGTAAAAGAGCCTTAGGTTCCCTTCCGCACTCAATTCCCCTATATAGCTAAAGAATTTCTAGACTCAACTTCGACCAGGTTGGCTTGGTAATCCTACAGGCAGTCAAGCTCTGATACCAAAGCTGTCGAGACCCCGATTTCAAGTCACATCGATCTAGCCGGTAACACCTCATATCACTTTGCGGCCTCACGCACGGTATCCCCACGGGTGTCACCTTATCCTGGCCCGGGACCGTTTGCGCCTTTTGGCTCACGTATATGATTGTGTCGCTAGCATCCATATGACAGAGAACCCGGTACGACATGGCTAGTCGTGAACCCAAAGCGGCACTAACCTATGGGGACAGACATACATGATTCACATCGAGCGTGTCGGTCAGCAGCGTGTGAATCCGGGCTGTAGCACTGGGCTAACAGGACTCCGGGGAACCCGGGCTATAGCAGGCTAGGCAGGACTCCGGATGTCACCGCGTGAAATTTCCCCGAAAGGACAGACACAGGAACAAAGTGAAACACATGCCGGCCAGTCAAGTGTCCTGAGCAGTAGTGCTGGGCTAGCAGGACTCTGGTGAACCGGGGTGTAGCGGACTACTATGGCTCAAGGAAGCACTAGACTACATTTCCCCATAAGGGAGACTGCCAAGGATAAACAACTAGATTGTCGGATCCCACACATAGCAATACACGTCACACGCATGCATAACATGCAAGTATGTGTTGTACAACATGGCATCACAACATAAGGCAAACTCATATAGATAAAGGCTCAGAAGAGCCACATAGCATTAAATACAAACAGGGGTCACATGACCCATCATTCAGAGCATACAAGCAATGGAAGCATTACAAGTTTGAGTACAGACAACTACAAAAGAAAAAGGATGAGAAGCCTGACTATCTACAAGACCCTCCCAAGGTACAAGATCGTAGCTGAGGTAACAAGCTACTCGTCGAAGCCCAAGCGGTACTACTAGTGAGACAGCTGTCTCACCTGCAAAACATAAATAAAGCAAACGTGAGTACAAAGGTACTCAGCAAGACTTACATCAGATCCTATCATACATGCATTTGTATCAAGAAGGTAATGTGGGGTTTAGTTGCAGCAAGCTAGCTTTGACTCACTGGCTATCCTGTTCTACGACAACGAGAAACTTCTTTGAGATGAGACAGCGCACACGAGTACACTAATCACCACATCAATACACTACTATGGATTCATCCTCGTCTCCTTACGAGAAGGCCATCCATAGCACTCACACTTGTCTTGAGCATTTTAGAGTATCCACTTAAAGTTGTCTATGTACCACGTAAGCATCCAAGAAGTCCATAACCGAGGACACGGCTATTCGAATAGATCATGATAACCCTGCAGGGGTGTACTTCTTCACACACGCTCTCACCACTTATCACCATATACACATCATGTATCTCGGCAACCTTCAAGCGGGAGCCTGGCGAGGGTGTCGGCCACGACCTGACTAACCACACAAGACTCTAGTCCAGGTTTATTGCCTATTCGGGTTCCATCCGCAAGGAGATCCGGCCGGGGTTTCACTCACGGCCCCAAACGATGTGTACAGGGTTCCCGAGCCCACCATCCGGGTCCCACTCAGTACACCGGGCCACGTGTGCCTAGTCTGTCCGAAGTCAACCCTGCCGGGTGCCACTCGGTAGAAAAATAGCACTACCTTCAAACACCAAAAACTATTTGCAACTCCTGGACAGAGATCAAGGCGGTTAATAAGTCAATAAAGCTTGGAGCGCCCGGAGCCCAATGTGTGGTAGTAGCTAGTCATTGGACAACTTACACAGAACTCAGTTCTTAAGGACGGTCCCAATGAGACAACCCACCATGTACTCCTAGATGGCCTCTCACCGCTACCTTTACCAAATCGTGTTCACACGCTTAACTGTCAGCACCGGATCATATCATAACACTCCAATTCATTCCCGATGAATCAGACCTGACATACTCTAAGCAATAGCAGGCAAAACATGGTAGGAACACAACATGGCTCAATCAACTCCTACACATGCTAGTGGGTTTTAACTATTTACTGTGGCAATGACAGGTCATGCAGAGAAATGGGTTCAACTACCGCAGCATAAAGTAGCAGTTGAATCATTGTTGTCCTAATGCAATAAATGAGAGCAGGAGCGAGAGAGTAGGATTGTATCAGAATGAACAAGGGTGGGTGCTTTCCTGGTAGATCAACAGGGGGGCACTGCTCCTCAGACAGGTACTCTCGAACACTCTCCGGAGCAGGTCCTATCGAGGAGGAACGGTGTCGAAAATCAAACACAAGCATATGCAACATTATGATGCATGAACATGGCAGGAGTATGTGATGTTGTTTGAGTTAATGCATCTATCATTTATTTGGTTGAAATCCATTTGAACCAAAGGTTCAAATGCAACTCCAAAATAAACTCTTATAAATGCCATTCATGTGTTTTCATATATACAGCATGTATAGGTTGGTTTGTCATGCATGAAAATGGTACATATGGATAGATTGAATTTTTCTGATAATTTTTCATATATAAATTATTTCAATCTAAGCTACGGTTGAATTTCTATGAATTTTTGAAGTTTACCTATTTTTTTGGAATTCCCAAAATAGAAATAATCCAAAATTCATTTATTGCGTCAGCACTGCGTCATGCCTGCTTCAGCAGGTCAACGGCGCTGACCAGGTCAAACCTGACGTGTGGGGTCCACACGTTAGTGTCACAGGTTAAGAAGGGGGTTATTTCTAACTAAATTAAAAGATTAAGGCGCCAGGGCCCACTGTCAGTGTCACAGAGGGGGGTAGTTAGTGCCTAACTAAGATGCCACGTCAATTAATCGGCGATTAGCCGCCGGTGCTAATCAGAACGCGTCGGCGCTCCTCGTCCGGCCATCTCCTGCGACATGAGCTCACGTGGCTGGGCTCTGCGGACGCGTCGTGGCGAGGCGCATCGTTTGGTAGCAGCGGGAGGTGCTGGGGTGGTCGGAATCAGCAACGGCGGTGAGCGAGGCGGCGGCCGGAGCTCAGGCGGGTGCGTGGTTAGCGCTGCGGCTAGCAAACAAGCTGGCTGTCGCGCTAGCGTTGCTCCACGGGTCGTTACGAGTGCAACGGACGCACGCGCGGGGCCATTTGGTCACAGGGGCTTCGTCGGCGACGAGCCCGTGCGGCGACGGCTACGGTAAGCAAGGGGGCGACAGCTACGGCGACCAAACGGGGGTAGGGTTAGGGGGGAATGACCGAGGGCTCACCGCGGTCACGGAGAGCTTCTCGGCGAGCTCGGGGAGGCACGGACGGCGACGGATTTGACGGCGGCGATCCAGGGCCGTGCGCGGAGACGACGGGTCGATGGCGAGGCGACAGGGCGTCCGATGATGCTCGTGTTGAGGGGGAGCGTCAAGGCGTCAAGGCGGATGTAGGGGATAGCACGGGGAGGCGAGGGGTGCCCGGTGGCTGCGGTGGTGCTCGGCGGCGCGCTGTGCTCCGCTCGGGTGCGAGGTGGAGGGGAACCAGAGAAGGGGGGAGCACGGGGGAGAGTGAGAGAGGTTCGGGAGGGTGCGTGGCAACGCCAGAGGCGTCCAGGCCGCCGAGGGGGCGAGGCAGGCAGGCAGGAGGTGGCCGGCGTGTGCTCGCACGCGGCGGCCACGCACGCTCTGTCCTCCTGGCGGGAGGTGGAGGACGACTGGCACTGGCCAGTCGGCTAGGCCGGCCTGTTGGGCCACTGGGCCAGGCCGGCTGCATAGTGCCAGGCCGCGGTAACCCAGGTAAGCATTTCCATTTTGTTTTCTTTTCTATTTTCTGACATTTGTTTCTGATTTAGTAAAAATACTAAATCATTTTATTTAATTCTGTCAAATTTTGTAGGGACCTAAGGGATTAATCCAAAGCCCCTCACCAAAATTCAGAATTATTGGACAATATTTTGTATATATAAAAATATTTATCCAACGCAAATAAATACTGGATTAATTCCAAATGCCCAAAATAAATACTTATGAGCTCTTTAAAATATTGGTTTGATTTTTATCTCTGTCCAATATTTTCAGAGAGCAACATGAGCATTTTCTTGGACCCTTTTGGAGCAATTTTTACTTGGGTCATTTTCAGAAATGATTCTGAGGGTTTCACAAATCCCCATTTCAAATTTAAATGGAATTTAAACATGATGCACAAATGGCTAGCTGGTCTAGGTCATACCAGAACTAGGGATGTGACAATGGCACGGTGTACCGAGTCGCCCGTTTGGTGTCTCGGGAACCTTGTACACATCGTTCGGGGCCGTATGTGGAAACCTCGGTCGGACTCCCTACGGATGGAACCTGGATAGGCGATAAACCTGGACTAGAGACTTGAGTGTTTAGGTAGGCCGTGCCTGACACCCTCGTTGGGCTTCCGCTTGAAGGTTGCCGAGTACATGTCGTGTAAACGACAGTAAGTGGTGAGAGCGTCTATGAAGAAGTACACCCCTGTAGGGTTAACATCATCTATTCGAATAGCCGCGTCCGCGGTAAAGGACTACTTGGTTGCCTATATAGTTCATAGACAAGTAAATGGATACTCCTAAAAGCCTCAATACAAGTGTGAGTGACGTGGATGGCCCTTCCGAAGGATGACGGAGGAGGATCCTCGGTAGTGTATTGTTGTGATGAGTAGTGGACTCGTGTGCGCAAAACATTTACAAGTTGCTGTCTCGTAGGATAGTCTAGCCAAGAGTCAAAGCTAGCTTGCTGCAATAACCCCACTATCCTTCTTGAGAATGTTGCATGTATAGTAGGATCTGTTGTAAGACTTGTTGAGTACCTTTGTACTCATGTTTGCTTAATTACTGTTGCAGAAGAGAACACCGCCCCCTCCGATGGGTTCTATGTAGATCTCGACGTTGACGAGTGACTTGCCACCCAGGTGGTGATCCTGAGCCGTGAAGGGCCTTGTAGATAGACAGGCTTCGTCAAGCCTTCTTGCTTTCTAGTTGTCTGTACTCAGACAAGTTTGCTTCCGCATGTGCTTGTATGTTTGTATGACTTGAGTGTCGGGTCGTGTGACCCCTATCTGTATGAACATATTATGTAAGGCTCTCTGGAGCCTTCTAAATAAAGTACTTTGAGTTGTAGAGTTTTGTTGTGATGTCATGTTGTATTTACACATATCGAGCATATTGTGTGTATGTTTGAAATGCTTGGTATGTGTGGGATCTGACAATCTAGTTGTTTATCCTTGGTAGCCTCTCTTATGGGGAAATGTAGTCTGGTGCTTCCACTGAGCTTTGGTAGTCCGCTACAACCCGATTTACCGGAGTCCTGCTAGCCCAGCACTACTGATCCGGAACACTTGGACTGGCCGGCATGTGATTCACTTCATACCTATGTCTGTCCCTTCGAGAAAATGTCACGCAGAGACATCCGGAGTCCTGTTAGCCAAGTTGCTAAAGCCCGGATTCATACGCTGTTAACCGACATGCTCGAGGTTGATTCATGTATGCCTGTCCCTGTAAGTTAGTGCCACTTTGGGTTCACGACTAGTCATGTCGGCCCGGGTTCTCTATCATATGGATGCTAGCGACACTATCATATACGTGAGCCAAAAGACGCAAACGGTCCCGGGACATGGTAAGGCGACACCCGTGGGAATACCGTGCGCGAGGCCGCAAAGTGGTATGAGGTGTCACAAGCTAGACCAGTGTGACTTAGAATCGGGGTCCTGGCAGCGTTGGCATCAGAGTCGGACTGCCTATAGGTTCTTTAAGCCAAAATTGTCGATGTCGAGTCTAGAAATGCTTTAGTTATATGTAGGGGAATTGATTGTGGGAGGGAACGTAAGGCTCTTTTTACTCCTTTACCTTATGCCCTCTGATTTGAGTCACCCTCTTCTCTTTCTACGTGGGTTAACGACTAGGATCTCATCTTCTATCAGGTTCATGTGTTACTAATCCATAGAATCTTAGGATTGTTGGTTCCGGGCCTCAGTTTAGTTTCTACTACATTTAGTATGTTGTCAGTTGAACCAGAACCTTGATATGATGTTGTTGAGTGGTTTTGCCAACTGTTGTGAATGTCTCAAATCTTTTTCTGACCATTTACAGCCATTATGCTGTCCGATTTCTCCTAGAAAATTCTAATGCCTTTGCATTATTTCGTGCTTTCAGATGGCCACCCGCACCCAGATGTACCTGGTCACACGGCCATGCTGGTCCGTGTGATGACCGAGGCGGGCTATCGATGGTACCCTGAGTATACCGTTGAGGAGCAATATCGAGATTTTAATCAGAGCCAATACCTTTGCACAGTCAGGATATACCCTTCGTATCTTGGAGCTACTGAACCCCTCCATTGCTCATATGGACTTAGGGTTAACATCGAGATATCCGTGCAGGACACTGCTTACTCGATGATGACCATCATGCGAGCTAGACTTCCTTTGCTTCGGAACACTGAGTTCTGCTATATGCCAGCATCACTTCCTGGTGCAGAAGGTTACTACCAGGCTCTCTACACTGACTCCTCCCATGAGTATTCACTACTCCGCACCACCACAGAGATGCTTGAGGACAAGGACCGTGAGAATCGTGCTTTGTGAATGGAGCTTTTCAACAGTCGATCTGATCACTAGGCCACTCTGACACGGTTTGCACCTGCCGTGTAGGCTGGGTATATGGACATGAGGGATTTGTACCCCGTGCGGACTGGTCTGCCGGATCGTATGGACTGGCGTGATGTAGGAGGCATCACCCCTCCCCGTGGACCCCTCTTCCACCATTTGTTGGACCAAGGCCAGATCCGAGTCCTTATGGACCGCAAGCTCCACAGGACCGACTGTTTCGAGATGTTCATGTTCAGCTTCCAGGACATGGTGGTAATCTCTATGAAGAATACTATGGAGACATCTGATTTGGTAGTAGCTTCACTAGTATTATATTAGTTGTATTTCCATAGTCCTGCGCATCTGGTGGAATATGACTTAGTGTGTACTGAATTCCGGAGGCGTAGAAAAATAATGTATAGGATCTTGGAATGCCTCTGATGAGATGTAATGTTCTTCACCGTAGTTGTACTTCAGCCTGGGCTTGTACTAAACTATGTATGGTGTGTATGACCAACGGTATATATATGGCAGTTTCTGTATTACCATGTCGTACGGATGAACATCTCTGCATTCTGTGTCATCCATTACATTTTGCACTCTTATGCCACGGTTTTGCCATCCTTGTCTAAACCGTTGTTTTGTTTGCCTAGGATGGTGAACACCCGAAGCACCCCTGCTATTCAAGAGCAGGGTGAAGCCAGTGCAGCTAGGGATGGGAATCTGCCCCATCCAACTTCCTTGGCTAAAGTGATGTTGGAGACAGAAAGGAATAAATGTGAGACCAACCGTTTGTTAGAACACATCAAGCAGAATACTGCACGTTCCCAGAGGAACGACTTGGTGTTTCTCAATGATTTCATCAAACTGACCCCACCAACCTTCCATCATTCTGTCAAGCCTCTCGATGCAGATGATTCGCTTCGCAGCATTACCCATAAGCTACGACAAAGTCACTTATGCTGCTTATCTCCTTGAGGGCCTTTCTAGCTTTTGGTGGGAAAACTATGAGGCTATGCGCCCAGTTGGCCAGATTACCACTTGGGAAGAATTCAGTGCGGCTTTCCGTGAACACCACATTCCAGAGGATCTTATGGATCGCAAGAGAGAGGAATTCTGCAACTTCACCCAAGGTCGGCTGACCGTGGATGCCTACAGCCGTGAGTTTGGAAACTTGGCATGTTATGCACCTGAGGAAGTGTCCACTAACGCCAAGAAGCAAGCGAGGTTCCGGAAGGGACTTAGCCCCGAGCTTCGATGTGACCTCCGCTTGCACGAGTGCACCTCCTTCCAGAAGCTTGTGAACAAAGACATTAGTTCTTAAACCGGTCATACTGACTATGAAGCTACACATAAGCATTGCCATGATTTTGGTTCTTCATCCGGCTCTGGTTCTCAGAAGCGCTGGGTGTGGATTCCAAACATAGCTCTGCCACCCAGGTTCACTCTGAGGCCATCCAATGAGGCGCCTTGCCTAACCCAGTAGTATAAACCTCCTAAGGCTTATGGTCGACCGGCCGCCAATGCTGCTCCGCGCACCAACACTGTGACATGCTTCAAGTGCGGAGAGACGGGTCACTACAGTCGAGAGTGTCCCCAGAACAGTAACCCCAACCAGCCTGGAAAGCCGGTTGGCCGTGGTAAGCCAGCGGGAAGGTGTATTATGCCAAGCCAGCCACCACTGCACGTGGCCATGTTAACTATGTCTCAGCAGAGGAGGCTCATGATGATCCCAACGCCGTCCTTGGTACGCTCCTTGTTAACTGCCATCTGGCATCTGTTCTTTTCGATACTGGAGCATCTCATTCATTCATATCTGAGAGCTATGCTCGTTTGCATAATACTTCATTTTGTGACATGCCCACTTCCATGGTAATTCAAACTCCGGGTTCCAAATGGCAAACTTCTAGAGTAAGCCATGGGAACGAAATTCTTGTCGATAGGCTTGTCTTCCTTGCATCCTTAATAGCTCTCAAGTCCTCAGACATAAATATCATCTTAGGTATGGACTGGATGTCAGACCATTATGCTAAGATTGATTGTGCCACTACAACAGTTCAACTTACTCAACCATCGAGCAAGACAATCAATGTCTTAACCCGAGTGGCCATGCATCAACTCTACTCCCTAAATTCCAACCCTCTTCCAGACCTTGAAGATATTCCGATAGTCCGTGACTTCTCGGATGTCTTCCCAAAAGAATTTCCAAGTGTTCCACCTGACAGGGATGTCGAGTTCGTGATAGACCTTGTACCAGGAATCGTTCCAATCTCTAGAAGACCCTATAAGATGGCACCCCTAGAACTAGTTGAGCTTAAGAAACAACTCGATGAGTCCTTGAAAAAGGGTTTCGTCCGTCCTAGTTCTTCTCCATGGGCTTGCCCCGTCCTGTTCGTCAAGAAGAAGGATGGTATGGATCCGATGGTTGTAGATTATTGACCCGTCAACATGGTTACCATAAAGAACAAGTATGCGCTTGATACGTCTCCAACGTATCTATAATTTTTGATTGTTCCATGCTATTATATTATCTGTTTTGGATGTTTATGGGCTTTATTAAACAATTTTATATTATTTTTGGGACTAACCTATTAACCCAGAGCCCAGTGCCAGTTTCTGTTTTTTCCTTGTTTTAGAGTATCGCAGAAAAGGAAAATCAAACGGAGTCCAATTGACCTGAAACTTCACGGAACTTATTTTTGGACCAGAAGAGTCCCATTGAGTATCGGAGATGGACCAGGAGAGTCCCGGGCTGCCCAAGAGGGTGGGGGCGCGCCCATCCCCCTGGGCGCGCCCCCCTGCCTCGTGGACAGCCCGAAGACCCACCGACATACTTCTTCCTCCCATATATACCCATATACCCTAAAAACTTCGGGGAGCACAATAGATCAGGAGTTCCGCCGCCAGAAGCCTCCGTAGCCACCGAAAACCAATCTAGACCCGTTCCGGCACCCTGCCGGAGGGGGGAATCCCTCTCCGGTGGCCATCTTCATCATCCCGGTGCTCTCCACGATGAGGAGGGAGTAGTTCCCCCTCGGGGCTGAGGGTATGTACCAGTAGCTATGTGTTTGATCTCTCTCTATCTCTCGTGTTCTTAAGGTGTTATGATCTTGATGTATCGCAAGCTTTGCTATTATAGTTGGATCTTATGATGTTTCTCCCCCTCTACTCTCTTGTAATGGATTGAGTTTTCCCTTTGAAGTTATCTTATCGGATTAAGTCTTTAAGGATTTGAAAACACTTGATGTATGTCTTGCGTGGGATACCCATGGTGACAATGGGATATTCTATTGATCCACTTGATGTATGTTTTGGTGATCAACTTGCGGGTTCCGCCCATGAACCTATGCATAGGGGTTGGCATATGTTTTCGTCTTGACTCTCCGGTAGAAGCTTTGGGGCACTCTTTGAGGTTCTATGTGTTGGTTGAATATATGAATCTGAGATTGTGGGATGCATATCGTATAATCATACCCACGGATACTTGAGGTGACATTGGAGTATCTAGGTGACATTAGGTTTTTGGTTGATTTGTGTCTTAAGGTGTTATTCTAGTACGAACTCTAGGGCTGTTTGTGACACTTATAGGAATAGCCCAACAGATTGATTGGAAAGAATAACTTTGAGGTGGTTTCGTACCCTACCATAATCTCTTCGTTTGTTCTCCGCTATTAGTGACTTTGGAGTGACTCTTTGTTGTATGTTGAGGGATAGTTATGTGATCCAATTATGTTATTATTGTTGAGAGGACTTGCACTAGTGAAATTATGAACCCTAGGCCTTGTTTCAACGCATTGCAATACCGTTTATGCTCACTTTTATCATTAGTTACCTTGCTGTTTTTTTATTTTGAGATTACAAAAACTATTATCTACTATCCATATTGCACTTGTATCACCATCTCTTCGCCGAACTAGTGCACCTATACAATTTACCATTGTACTGGGTGTGTTGGGGACACAAGAGACTCGTTGTTATTTGGTTGCAGGGTTGCTTGAGAGAGACCATCTTCATCTTACGCCTCCTACAGATTGATAAACCTTAGGTCATCCACTTGTGGGAAATTTGCTACTGTCCTACAAACCTCTGCACTTGGAGGCCCAACAACGTCTACAAGAAGAAGGTTGTGTAGTAGACATCAAGCTCTTTTCTAGCGCCATTGCCGGGGAGGTGAGTGCTTGAAGGTATATCTTTAGATCTTGCAATCGAGTCTTTTAGTTTCTTGTTTTAGCACTAGTTTAGTTTATAAAAGAAAACTACAAAAAAATGGAATTGAGTTTGCCTCATATGCTTCATCTTTTTAATATCTTTCGTGAGAATGATGGAAAGGAAAATTGTGCCAAAGTGTTAGAAGAAGAATGCATTAAAATGTTTGGCACTAAATATTTTAATGATGATCATGATTGCAATGTTGTTAGTATGAATTCCTTGAATATCCATGATGCTAATGATATGCAAAGCCACAAGCTTGGGGAAGCTATGTTTGATGAAGATGATATTTTTGTCCCCCAAGTTTTGATGAGCAAATTTATTATGATGAAAGCATGCCTCCTATTTATGATGATTATATTGATGAAAGTGGATTTGGAGAGGTCATGACTTTATTTTGTGATGAATCCACTATCCCGGAAGAGGTTCCAATTGATTATGAGAACAAAGTTGCTATCTATGATGATTATTGTGATGACTTGTATGATATAAAGAATAATGATATCCATGAAACTTGTCATCATGATTTTAACCTTCTATTGGATTATGCCTCACATGATAGTTATTTTGTTGAGTTTGCTCCCACTATTATTGATGAGAAGAATTTTGCTTATGTGGAGAGTAGTAAATTTTCTATGCTTGTAGATCATGAAAAGAATGCTTTAGGTGCTGGTTATATTGTTGAATTCATTCATGATGCTACTGAAAATTATTATGATGGAGGAATATATGCTTGTAGGAATTGCAATAATATCAAGTTTCCTCTCTATGTGTTGAAAATCTTGAAGTTATGCTTTTTTGCCTTCCTATGCTAGTTGATTATTGTTCCCACAGATTGTTTGCTCACAAAATCCCTACGCATAGGAAGTGGGTTAGACTTAAATGTGCTAGTTATATTCTTCATGATGCTCTCTTTATGTTACAATTCTTATCTTTTATGTGAGCATCAATGAAATCAGCATGCCTAGCTAGGGGCGTTAAACGATAGCGCTTGTTGGGAGGCAACCCAACTTTGTTTTTGTTCCTTGCTTTTTGTTCCTATTTAGTAATAAATATTTCATATATCCTTTGTTATGGTTGTGTTTTTATGTTTAATTAGTGTTTGTGTCAAGTAGAACCTTTGGGAAGACTTGGGGAAAGTCTTTGCGATCATGCTGTAAAAAACAGAAACTTTAGCGCTCACGAGAATTGCTGCCATTTTTTTATTGGAGAGTGCTATTTAGTTAATTATTTTTGCAGATGATTAATAGATAAATTCACCACGTCCATCAATTTATTTTAGAATTTTTGGGGATCCAGAAGTTTGCGTTAGTCACAGATTACTACAGACTGTTCTGTTTTTGACAGATTCTGTTTTTCGTGTGTTGTTTGCTTATTTTGATGAATCTATGGCTAGTAAAATAGTTTATAAACCATAGAGAAGTTGGAATACAGTAGGTTTAACACCAATATAAATAAAGAATGAGTTCATTACAGTACCTTGAAGTGGTGTTTTGTTTTCTTTCACTAACGGAGCTCACGAGATTTTCTATTTTGAGTTTTGTGTTGTGAAGTTTTCAAGTTTTGGGTAAAGATTCGATGGACTATGGAATAAGGAGTGGCAAGAGCCTAAGATTGGGGATGACCAAGGCACCCCAAGGTAATATTCAATGACAACCAAGTGCCTAAGCTTGGGGATGCCCCAGAAGGCATCCCCTCTTTCGTCTTCGTTCATCGATAACTTTACTTGGAGCTATATTTTTATTCGCCACATGATATGTGTTTTGCTTGGAGCGTCATTTTATTTTATTTTGTTTTGCTTGCTGTTTGAATAAAATACCAAGATCTGAAATTATTAAATGTTAGAGAGTCTTCACATAGTTGCATAATCAAAGCCCCAAACATCAAATGGTTCAATGACAGGTGAATAATTCATAGGCATTTCTTGACATCTACTAATACTACCAATTCTTTGACGTTCATCATAATTCATAGGCATTCTTTGACGTCTATTAATACGGGCATCCTTGAAGAGAGTAGGCCAATAAAAACCGGATTGCAATACCTTATGTGCAGTTCTATCTCCAGCATGGTGTCCTCCATAAGCCTCGGAGTGACACTTGCGTTGGATCCGTTCCTGTTCATGCTCAGGTACACAACATCTAATAACACCATCTACTCCTTCTTTATAAAGGTGTGGGTCATCCCAAAAGTAATGTCTTAAATCATAGAAAACCTTTTTCTTTTGCTGGTATGTGAAACTAGGTGGTATAAATTTAGCAACAATATAATTAGCATAATCAGCATACCATGGAGCATTACGAGAAGCATTTATGACAGCTAATTGCTCACCAGGAAAGCTATCATCAATAGGTAGTGGATCATCAAGAATATTCTCTAATCTATACAAGTTGTCTGCAATGGGGTTCTCAGCTCCCTTTATATCAATAATATGCAAATCAAATTCTTGTAGCAAGAGGACCCATCTAATAAGTCTAGGTTTAGCATCTTTCTTTTCCTTAAGATATTTAATAGCAGCATGATCAGTGTGAACAGTTACTTTATAATCAACTATATAAGGTCTGAACTTATCACAAAAAAATACAACTGCTAAAAACTCCTTTTCAGTAGTAGCATAATTTCTTTGAGCGCTGTCTAGAGTTTTACTAGCATATTGGATAACATTTAATTTCTTATCAACTCTTTGTCCTAGAACAGCCCCTACAACATAATCACTAGCATCACACATAATTTCAAATGGTAAATTCCAATCAGGAGGCTGAACAATAGGAGCAGAAATCAAAGCTTTATTAAGTATTTAAAATGCTTCTACACAATCATCATCAAAGACAAAAGGAATATTTTTTGTAAGAGATTAGTCAGAGGCCTAGAAATTTTAGAGAAGTCCTTAATGAACCTCCTATAAAAACCGGCATGACCAAGGAAACTTCTTATACCTTTAATTTCCTTAGGACACGACATCTTTTCAATAGCATCAAGCTTAGCTTTATCAACTTCAATACCTCTTTCAAAAATTTTATGCCCCAAGACAATACCTTCATTAACCATAAAGTGACCCTTCTCCCAATTCAAGACAAGATTAGTTTCTTCACATCTCTGCAAAACTCGATCAAGGTTTCTCAAGAAATCATCAAAAGAAGTTCCATATACGGAAAAATCATCCATGAATACCTCAACATTCTTTTCATAGAAGTTAGAGAATATAGCAGTCATACATCTTTGAAAGGTAACAGGTGCATTGCATAAACCAAATGGCATACGTCTATAAGCAAAGGTATCAAAAGGGCAAGTAAAAGTCGTCTTTTCTTGATCCTCTTTTGACACATGTATTTGAGAGAAACCAGAATAACCATCTAGAAAGCAAAAATGTGTATGTTTGGATAATGTTTCTAGCATTTGATCAATAAAAGGTAAAGGGTAATGATCCTTTTTAGTAGCATTATTTAATTTGCGGAAATCAATTACCATTCTATAACTTGTAACAATTATGTGTGGGATCAGTTCATCTTTATCATTAGGAACAATAGTAATACCTCCCTTCTTAGGGACACAATGGACAGGACTTACCCACTGACTATCAGCAATGGGATAAATTATACCTACCTCCATAAGCTTTAGTATTTCTTTTCTTACCACTTCTTTCATCTTAGGATTTAACCGTCGTTGCTGATCAACAACCGGTTTCGCGTCTTTCTCCAATTTTATTTTGTGCTCGCATAGAGTGGGACTAATGCCCTTAAGATCATCAAGAGTATATTCAATAGAAGCACGGTGCTTCTTCATAGTTTTCAATAGTTTCTTTTCTTCTTGCTCTAAAAGGTTAGCACTAATAATAACAGGATATATATCTCTTTCTCATTAAGAGTATCTGGTAAAGGTTTAAGCTCAAACACGGGATCACCCTTGGGTAGAGGAGGATCCCCTAGAATTTCAATAGGCAAGTTGTGTTTCAAAATAGGTCCCTTTTTAAAGAATACTTCATCTATTTCCCTTGTTTCATTCATAAACATATCATTTTCATGGTCGAGCAAATATTGTTCTAAAGGATCATTAGGAGGCACGGCAATAGAAGGAAGACCAATAATTTCATCTTTACTAGGCAATTTCATTATCATGGGGTTGTCTACGAAATTTAGCAAAATTAAACTCATGAGACATATCCCCCAAACCAATAGTAACAACATCCTTTTCGTAGTCTGTCTTAGCATTAACAGTATTCAAGAAGGGTCTAGCAAATATAATGGGACAAAAGTTATCTTGTGGGGAACCAAGAACAAGAAAATCAGCAGGATATTTAACTTTCCCACAAAAGACTTCAACATCTCTAACAATCCCAACTGGTGAAATAGTGTCTCTATTAGCAAGCTTAACTGTAACATCAATTTCCTCTATATCAGCTGGTGCAATATCATGCATAATTTCTTTATATAAGGAATGAGGTATTGCACTTGCACTAGCAACCATATCACATAAGCCATGATAGCAATGATCTCCTATTTTCACAGAAATAACCGGCATGCCTACAATGGGTCTATGTTTATTTTTAGTGTTGGGTCTAGCAATTCTAGCAGCTTCATCACAGAAGTAAATAACATGCCCATCAATATTATTGACCAAGAGATCTTTAATCATAGCAATACTAGGTTCAACTTTAGTTTGCTCAGAGGGTGTAGGTGTTCTAGTATTACTCTTACGAACCACATTTGAAGCTTTAGCATGATCCATTATTCTAACAGGGAAAGGTGGTTTCCCAATATAAGCAGTAGGAACAACAGAATCATTATAAGTGATAGTCTTTTCTTCAACTTTAATAGGTGCAACTACTTTTACTTCAATGGGAGGATTATATTTAAACCACTTCTCCTTAGGGAGATCAACATGAGTAGCAAATGATTCACAGAAAGAAGCTACTATCTCAGAGTCAAGTCCATATTTAGTGCTAAATTCACGGAAAGCGTCGGTCTCCATAAAAGATTTAACACAATCAAACTTAGGTGTTATCCCTGACTCCTTACTTTCATCGAGATCCCAATCTTCAGAGTTGCATTTAATTCTTTCCAATAGATCCCATTTGAATTCAATAGTCTTCATTATAAAAGAGACAGTACAAGAAGTATCGAGCATGGAGCGATTATCGAGAGAAAGCTGAGCATAAAATTTTTGAATAATAATTTCTCTTGAGAGCTCATGATTGGGGCATGAATATAACTTTGACTTAAGCCACCCCCAAGCTTGAGCGATGCTTTCTCCTTCGCGAGGCCAAAAATTATATATATAATTATGATCACGATGAACAAGATGCATAGGATAAAACTTCTGATGAAATTCCAATTTCAATCGGTTGTAGTTCCACGATCCCATATGATCACATAGCCTAAACCATGTCAATTCCTTTCCCTTCAAATATAAAGGGAATACCTTCTTGATAACATCCTCGGGCATACCTGCGAGCTTAAATAATCCACAAACTTCATCCACATAGATTAGGTGCAAATCGGGATGTAATGTTCCATCACCTGTGAAAGGAGTAGCTAGCCGTTTCTCTATCATACCCGTAGGAATTTCAAAGTAAACATTTTCAGTAGGTTGAGGAGCAACTCTTTTCCCAAATGGTCGGGGTGAAGATACCCCGAACAAGCCCCTCAAAGGATTATGTTCCATAGTAACAAGTGACAGTAAATTTTAGCACACTATATAAAATTTTCCTTACCAAATTCCATCTACCAAAGGCGCTTCAATCCCCGGCAACGGTGCCAGAAAAGAGTCTAGATGACCCACGAGTATAGGGGATCTATCGTAGTCCTTTCGATAAGTAAGAGTGTCGAACCCAACGAGGAGAAGAAGAAAATGATAAGCAGTTTTCAGTAAGGTATTCTCTGCGAGCGCTGAAATTATCGGTAACAGATAGTTCTGTGATAAGATAAATTGTAACGAGCAACAAGTAATAAAAGTAAATAAGGTGCGGCAAGATGGTCCAATCCTTTTTTAGCAAAGGACAAGCCTGGACAAACTCTTATACAAAGAAAAGCGCTCCCGGGGACACATGGGAATTATCGTCAAGCTAGTTTTCATCACGTTCATATGATTCGCGTTCGGTACTTTGATAATTTGATATGTGTGTGGACCGGTGCTTGGGTACTGTCCTTCCTTGTACAAGCATCCCACTTATGATTAACCCCTCTTGCAAGCATCCGCAACTACAAAATAAGCATTAAGGTAAACCTAACCATAGCATCAAACATATGGATCCAAATTAGCCCCTTAAGAAGCAACTCATAAACTAGGGTTTAAGCTTCTGTCACTCTAGCAACTCATCATCTACTTATTACTCCCCAATGCCTTTGTCTAGGCCCAAAAAATGGTGAAGTGTCATGTAGTCGTCATTCACATGACACCACTAGAGGAAAGACAACATACATCTCATCAAAATATCGAACGAATACCAAATTTACATGACTACTTATAGTAAGACTTCTCCCATGTCCTCAGGAACAAGCGTAACTACTCACAAACCATATTAATGTTCATAATCAGAGGGGGTATTAATATGCATAAAGGATACAAACACATGATCTTCCACTGAATAAACCAACTAGTATCAACTACAAGGAGTAATCAACACTACTAGCAACCCATAGGTACCAATTTTAGGCTTTGGGACAAAGATTGGATACAAGAGATGAACTAGGGTTTGAGATGAGATGGTTCTAGTGAAGTTGTTGATGGAGATTGACCCCCTCCCGATGAGAGGATCAATGATGATGACGGTGGTGATGATTTCCCCCTCCCGGACGGAAGTTTCCCCGGCAGAACAGCTCCGCCGGAGCCCTAGATTGGTGCTGCCAAGGTTCCGCCTCGTGGCGGCGGAGTTTTGTCTCGTGAGCTTGCTTATGATTTTTTTTCCAGGACGAAAGACTCCATATAGCCAAAGATGGGCATCAGAGGGCTGCCAGGGGGGCCACGAGGCAGGGGCACGCCCATGGGGGGTAGGGCGCGCCCCCTACCCTCATGGATGGTGGGTGGCCCCCCTCTGATACTTGTTTCGCCCAATATTTTTTTATATATTCTGATACATTCTCCCGTGGAATTGCAGGACTTTTGGAGATGTGCAGAATAGGTCTCTGATATTTTCTCCTCTTCCAGCCCAGAATTCCAGCTGCCGGCATTCTCCCTCTTCATGCAAACCTTGTAAAATAAGAGAGAATAGGCATAAGTATTGTGACATAATGTGTAATAATAGCCCATAATGCAACAAATATCAATATAAAAGCATGATGCAAAATTGATGTATCACTTGGCGGTGGCTCCGTATCGTAAAACGTGATGAATCCTTCTCTCTGATTTTTTTCTCCCCGAACGTGAATATATAGAGTTGGATTTGAGGTCGGTGGAGCCTCTGGGGGCCCACGAGACATCGCCAATATTTTATATAAATTCCAAAAATATTCTCCGTGAAGTTTCAGGTCATTCCGAGAACTTTTATTTCTGCACAAAAATAACACCATGGCAATTCTGCTGGAAACAACGTCAGTCTAGGTTAGTTCCATTCAAATCATGCAAGTTAGAGTCCAAAACAAGGTCAAAAGTGTTTGGAAAAGTAGATACGATGGAGACATATCAACTCCCCCAAGCTTAAACCTTTGCTTGTCCTCAAGAAATTTAGTTGACAAACTGAAAGTGATAAAGAAAAACTTTTACAAACTCTGTTTGATCTTGTTGTTGTAAATATGTAAAAACAGCATTCAAGTTTTCAGCAAAGATTATGAACTAACCATATTCACAATAACATTTAGGTCTCATGTTTACTCATATCAATGGCATAATCAACTAACGAGCAATAATAGTAAATCTCGGATGACAACACTTTCTCAAAACAATCATAATATGATATAACAAGATGGTATCTCGCTAGCCCATTCTGAGACCGCAAAACATAAATGCAGAGCACCTCTGAAGTTTAAGGACCGACTAAACATTGTAATTCATGGTAAAAGAGATCTAATCATAGTCATACTCAATGTAAACTAATAGTAATGCATGCACATGACAACGGTGCTCTCCAACTGGTGCTTTTTAATAAGAGGATGATGACTCAACATAAAAGTAACTAGATAGGCCCTTCGCAGAGGGAAGCAGAGATTTGTAGAGGTGCCAGAGCTCGGTTTTTGAAATAGAGATAAATAATATTTTGAGAGGCATACTTTCATTGTCAACATAACAACCGAGATATCTCGGTATCTTCCATGCTACACACATTATAGGTGGTTGCCAAACATAATGGTAAAGTTTATACTCCCCCACCACCAACAAACATCAATCTGTGGCTTGTCCGAAACAACAGGTGCCTCCAACTAACAACAATCCTGGGGGAGTTTTGTTTGCAATTATTTTAATTTAAGCATGGGACTGGGCACCCCGGTTACCAGCCATTTTCTCGTGAATGAGGAGCGGAGTCTAGTCCTCGTGAGAATAACCCACCTAGCATGGAAGATATAGACATCCCTAGTTGGCACATGAGATACCCGAGCATACAAAGCAGAATTTCATTTGAAGGTTTAGAGTTTGGCACATACAAATTTACTTGGAACGACAGGTAGATACCGCATATAGGAAGGTATGGTGGACTCATATGGAATATCTTTTGGGATTTATGGAAGTGGATGCACAAGCAGTGTTCCCGCTTAGTACAAGTGAAGGCTAGAAAGAGAATGAGAAGCGGCCAGCTAGAGAGCGACAACAGTCATGAACATGCATTAAAATTAATCAACACTAAGTGCAAGCATGAGTAGGATATAATTCACCATGAACAAAAATATCGTGGAGGCTATGTTAATTTTCTTTCAACTACATGCGTGAACATGTGCCAAGTCAAGCCACTCGGATCGTTCAAAGGAGGATACCACCCCATCATACCTCATCACAACCATTTTAATCGCATGTTGGAACGCAAGGTAAACCATTATAAACTCCTAGCTAATTAAGCATGGCATGAGCAACTATAATCTCTAATTCTCATTGCAAACATGTTTCATTCATAATAGGCTAAATCAGGAACGATGAACTAATCATATTTAGAGAAACAAGATAGGTCGAGTTCATACCAGCTTCTCTCATCTCAATCAGTCCATCATATATCGTCATTATTGCCTTTCACTTGCACAACCGAATGATGTGGATAATAATAATAGTGCACATGCATTGGACTAAGCTGGAATCTGCAAGCATTTAATACAAGGGAGAAGACAAGGTAATATGGGCTCTTGTTTAGATCAACAATAATTGATATGAGAGCCACTCAACATTGTCATCATGGTCTTCTCCTCTCGACCCCAAAGAAAAGAAACAAACTATTAACACGGGAAAGCTCCCAACAAGCAATTAAAAGAAGAACAAGAAATCTTTTGGGGTTTTCTTTTAGTTACTACTACTACAGGAATGTAAAGTAAACTAGCTAAAAGCTACAACTAACTTTTTTGGTTTTTATTAAGGTTTTTCAAACACACAAGAAGAAGGCTTAAAAAGAAAATAACTAGCATGGATAGTACAATGAAAGAGTATGAGCACCAACAACTGGCATGAGTGTGTGAACATGAATGTAATGTCGGTGAGAAATACGTACTCCCCCAAGCTTAGGCTTTTGGCCTAAGTTGGTCTAGGGCCGTGGCTCAAAGCTGCCCTCTCCTGTGTATGGAGGAGTGTCCTCTGGGTGCCACTGGTTGGCGATCTCCTCCGGATCCTACTGATAAACAGACTGTTGATAAGCTCTGGAGCTGATGTCAGGATCCAGTATATATGAACGGCCTCCGGCAAAACAGGTACGTGCCTGAAAATATGTTAAACAAAGAGGGCGCAGGCAAGGTAATAATCTCATAGTAGTTTTTATCAAATATCAATTTATACTTAAGCATCTTCTTCTTATCTTTAATAATAAAATCATGTGCTACCATACTCTTATAATCTAGAAAAATAGGTGGCATCAAATTTTCCTCTTTCTCATAATGCCTAATAGGTATCCTAAAGTGTGCAGCAAGGCGTGAGGCAAAGAAGCCTCCGAAGATGGGACCCTTTGTTCGGTTCAGATTTAATCGTTTAGCAACAATAGCGCCTAAACTGAAAGTTGTATCACGAAACAAAGCATGGCGCAAAATAACAATATCAGGGGCACTAGGATTTCCACTGTTCCCACGACCAATTAAGCATCTACTAGCAAATATTGCAAAGTAACGTAGAATAGGAAAATGTATGCTAGTAATTCTTGCATCGGAAACTTTCCTCGTTTCCCCTACAACAATCGTATCAATAAACCCCTCCACATCATTATGACGTGGTTCCTCTATGCTGCCCGCAAAGGGTATCTTACAGACCCGACAAAAATCATATAATGACATCTCCTTAACCTCATCATATAAGTGAAATTCCACTGAAGGTGGTGATTTATTAGCATGTAAGTAAAAGGAGGGTATAGAGAGTTGTGCTTTCTAACTTCATCCATCTCATGCTCATCAAAAGGAATCCACTAACAAGGTTGATCAAGTCTTGTTAACAAACTCCTTCCGAATCGCATGAAACCGGAGAATTTTCGAATAACACAAGGTTACCTCAACGGGGATATGCACATCCCCAACAATAAGAATATTATATTTCTTCTTGGCAGTAGGAAGAGGGAATTCAAAACCTCCAATAGTAATCGTTGAAGGTTTTCCTATAGAATTAATAATGTGGACTTGATGTTGTTTCCTCGGAAAGTGTACCGTATGCTCATTACCATTAACATGAAAAGTGACATTGCCATTGTTGTAATCAATAACAGCCCCTGCAGTAATCAAAAAGGGTCTACCAAGGATAATCGACATATTATCGTCCTCAGGAATACCAAGAATAACAAAGTCCGTTAAAATAGTAACGTCTGCAACCACAACAGGCACATCCTCACAAATACCAACAGGTATAGCAGTTGATTTATTAGGCATTTGCAAAGATATTTCTAGGTGCCAACTTATTCAAATCAAGTCTATGATATAAAGAGAGAGGCATAACACTAACACCGGCTCCAAGATCACATAAAGCAGTTTTAACATAGTTTCTTTTAATGGAGCATGGTATAGTTGGTACTCCTGGATCTCCAAGTTTCTTAGGTATTCCACCTTTAAAAGTATAATTAGCAAGCATGGTGGAAATTTCAGCTTCCGGTATCTTCCCTTTATTTGTGACAATATCTTTCATATACTTAGCATAAGGATTTATTTTAAGCATATCAGTCAAACGCATACGCAAAAAGATAGGTCTAATCATTTCAGCAAAGCACTCAAAATACTCATCATCCTTTTTCTTGGATGGTTTAGGAGGAAAAGGCGTGGGTTTCTGAACTAATGGTTCTCTTTCTTTACCGTGCTTCCTAGCAACAAAGTCTCTCTTATCATAACGTTGATTCTTTGATTGTGCGTTATCAAGATCAACAGCAGGTTCAATTTCTACATCATTGTTATTGCTAGGTTGAGCATCAACATGAATGATACGTCTCCAACGTATCTATAATTTTTGATTGCTCCATGCTATACTATCTACTATTTTGGGCAATATTGGGCTTTATTATCCACATTTATATTACTTTCGGGACTAACCTATTAACCGGAGGCCCAGCCCAGATTTGCTGTTTTTTTGCCTATTTCAGTGTTTCGAAGAAAAGGAATATCAAATGGAGTCGAAACGGAACGAAATCAACTGGAGAAGTTATTTTTGGAAGGAAACCTACCGGATAGACTTGGACCCTACATCATAAGATGAAGGAGGAGCTCACGAGGGTAGGGGGCGCGCCCACCCCCTGGGGCGCGCCCCCTGCCTCGTGGCCCCCCCTTCGGTCCATCGACGTACCTCCTGCACCCATATATACCTACGTAATCTAAAACTTCCAGAACGGAGAATAGATCGGGGAGTTACGCCACCAGAAGCCTCCGTAGCCACCGAAAACCAATCTAGACCCGTTCCGGCACCCTGCCGGAGGGGGCAATCCCTCTCTGGTGGCCATCTTCATCATCCCGGTGCTCTCCATGACGAGGAGGGAGTAGTTCTCCCTCGGGGCTGAGGGTATGTACCAGTAGCTATGTGTTTGATCTTTCTCTCTCTCTCGTGTTCTTGATTTGGCACGATCTTGATGTATCGCGAACTTTGCTATTATAGTTGGATCTTATGTTTCTCCTCCCCCTCTACTCTCTTGTAATGAATTGAGTTTCCCCTTTGGAGTTATCTTATCGGATTGAGTCTTTAAAGATTTGAGAACACTTGATGTATGTCTTGCCGTGGATATCTGTGGTGACAATGGGATATCACGTGATTAACTTGATGTATGTTTTGGTGATCAACTTGTGGGTTCCGCCCATGAAACTATGCATAGGGGTTGGCACACGTTTTCGTCATGATTCTACGGTAGAAACTTTTGGGCACTCTTTGAGGTTCTATGTGTTGGTTGAATAGATGAATCTGAGATTGTGTGATGCATATCGAATAATCATACCCACGGATACTTGAGGTGACATTGGAGTATCTAGGTGACATTAGGGTTTTGGTTGATGTGTGTCTTAAGGTGTTATTCTAGTACGAACTCTAGGGCTGTTTGTGACACTTATAGGAATAGCCCAACGGATTGATTGGAAAGAATAACTTTGAGGTGGTTTCGTACCCTACCATAATCTCTTCATTCGTTCTCCTCTATTAGTGACTTTGGAGTGACTCTTTGTTGTATGTTGAGGGATAGTTATGTGATCCAATTATGTTAGTATTGTTGTGGGAAATTACCCTAGCGAAAGTATGAACCCTAGGCCTTGTTTCCTATCATTGTAATACCGTTTACGCTCACTTTTATCATTAGTTACCTTGCTGTTTTTATAATTTCATATTACAAATACCTTTATCTACTATCCATATACCACTTGTTTCACCATCTCTTCGCCAAACTAGTGCACCTATACAATTTACCATTGTATTGGTTGTGTTGGGGACACAAGAGACTCTTTGTTATTTGGTTGCAGGGTTGCTTGAGAGAGACCATCTTCATCCTACGCCTCCTACGGATTAATAAACCTTAGGTCATCCACTTGAGGGAAATTTTCTACTGTCCTACAAACCTCTGCACTTGGAGGCCCAACAACGTCTACAAGAAGAAGGTTGTGTAGTAGACATCAAGCTCTTTTCTGGCGCCGTTGCCAGGGAGGTGAGTGCTTTAAGGTATATCTTTAGATCTTGCAATCGAGTCTTTTAGTTTCCTGTTTTATCACTAGTTTAGTTTATAAAAGAAAATTACAAAAAAAATGGAATTAAGTTTGCCTCATACGCTTTATCTTCTTAATATCTATCGTGAAAATAAGGATTCCGATAATTGTGCTCAAGTGCTAGAAGAAGAATGCATTAAAATGTTTGGCACTAAATATTTGAATGATGAGCATGATTGCAATGTTGTTAGTATGAATTCTTTGAATATCCATGATACTAATGATGATTGCACTAGTTATGATGAAAATGGCTCCTATAAACATGTTAATTTTTGTGGAGTACATTGGGTTTGTAAGTACACACCAAATTGGCAAGATAGATATTGCAAGAGGCATAAGTACTTAGAAACTAAATTGTTGAAAGAAGAGCTAGATGAATGTGCTGAAAATTTATTTTTTCTTAGCCCTACTTGTGAACTTTGCAATGAACGAGATGATTTTAGTACCCAATGCAAATTGTTTCATGATCATATCGTGTCCAAAAATTGTGATGACTTGATTTCCCTTGCACATCATAATGAACTTAGTTTGCTCTTGGGTTATGAAGAAATTAAACGTATAACTAAGGATATTCCAAAATTTGCCCTTGATAAAGTTCTTCATTTTGATCTAGAGAATATTTATATGTATTGTGCGGTGAATTGCATTGAAAATCCTTATATTGCCAATTACATAAAGAAAACAAATAGAAGATGAAGAGAATACTAATGAAAGGGAAGAGACTTCCCAATATCCTCCTATTATTTCTTATGATGAATCAGGTAACGAGGAGGAGCCTCCCATTTAGCCAATCTCATTAATAAGGAGCTCCAAAAGGTGGATTGAACCCATACATGATGTGGTGAAGAAGAAGAAAATAAAAAGGAAGAGAGGTAAAAAGATATCTCCCCCAAATAATGCTGCTCCCATTACTATTGTTCCTCATGATAATATAATTGTGGAAGATAATGATACTTCTTATGATCTTGAAAATCTTTTTGGCACTTGCTTGGAAAAATATGATAATTGCTATACTATTGGTGCTATCCATACTATTAATGATGAGAGTGATTATTCTTATGTTATGAAAAGGCCCAAGCTTGAGGAAGCTATGTTTGATGAGGATGACATATTTGAGAATATATTTGCTGCAATTAATGTTTGTCCCAAGCTTGGGGATGCTACGCTTAATGAAGATGATATTTTTAGTATGCCAAGTTTTGATATGCAAATTTATAATGATAATGACATGCCTCCTACTTATGATAATTATTGTGATGATACTTATGCTATAAAAAGTAGTGATTATATTTGTAAAACTTGTCAGGATTATGATTACCCCTTCTCTGAACATTACTCTTTTAATGTGGAAACAATTTATAGTATTCAAGTTTCTTATGATACTCCCACTATTCTGAATGAGAAGAATTTTGCTTATGTGGAGAGTAATAAAAATTATATGCTTGTAGATCATGAAAAGAATGCTTTAGGTGCTGGTTATATTGTTGAATTCATTCATGATACTACTGAAAATTATTATGAGGGAGGAACATATGCTTGTAGGAATTGCAATAATATCAAGTTTCCTCTCTATGTGCTTAAAGTTTTGAAGTTTTGCTTGTTTTACCTTCCTATGCAAGTTGATTCTTGTTCCCACAAGTTGTTTTCTCAAAAAATCCCTAAGCATAGGAAGTGGGTTAGACTTAAATGTGCTAGTCATATTCTTCATGATGCTCTCTTTATGTTACAATTCTTATCTTTTATGTGAGCATCATTGAAATCATCATGCCTAGCTAGGGGCATTAAACGATAGCGCTTGTTGGGAGGCAACCCAACTTTATTTTGGTTCCTTGCTTTTTGTTTCTGTTTAGTAATAAATTGTCAGGACCCCGACTCAATGCCACATCGACCTAGCATGTAACACCTCATATCACTTTGCGGCCTCACGCACGGTATTCCCACGGGTGTCGCCTTACCTTTGCCCGGGACCGTTTGCGCCTTTTGGCACACGTATATGACAGTGTCGCTAGCATCCATATGATAAGGAGCCCGGGCTGACATGGCTAGTCGTAAACCCAAAGTGGCACAGACTTACAGGGACAGGCATCCATGACCCAGCATCGAACGTGTCGGTCATCAGCGAGTGAATCCAGGCTGTAGCACTGGGCTAGCAGGACTCCAGTGAACCGGGCTGTAGCGGGCTAACAGGACTCCGGTATTCATCGCGTGACATTTCCCCGAAGGGACAGACACAGGAACGAAGAAGGACACATGCCGGCCAGCCTAAGTGTTCCGGAGCAGTAGCAAGCTACCAAGGCTCAATGGAAACACTAGGAGACATTTCCCGGTAAGAGAGGCTACTAAAGATAAACAACTAGATGGTCAGATCCCACACATACCAAGCATTTCAATAACATACACACAATATGCTCGATATGTGCAAATACAACATGGCATCACAACATGACTCTATGACTCAAGTATTTAATCAATAGGCTCCGAGGAGCGAGATATTACAAACATGGGTCTCATGACCCAACACTCAGAGCATACAAGTCAAAACACAAGCGGAAGCTATCATGTCTGGGTACAGACATCTATAAATGAAAAAGGCTGAGAAGCCTGACTATCTACCAGATCCTGCCGAGGGCACAAGATCGTAGCTGAGGTAACAAGCTAAACGTCGAAGTCCACGCGGAACTACTAGTGAGACCGAAGTCTCTCTGAAAAAACATAAAATAGGCAAACATGAGTACAAATGTACCCAGCAAGACTTACATCAGAACTAACTACATATGCATCATTATCAACAAAGGGGATGGTGGGGTTTAACTGCAGCAAGCCAGCTTTGACTCGGTGGCTATCCTAAACTACGACTGCAATGTAACTCTTTGAGGTGGCGCACACGAGTCCACATATTCACCATATCAATACACCACTATGGAACCGCTCCCGTCTCCCTACGAGAACGCCATCCATAGCACTCACGCTTATCTTGCGTATTTTAGGGTATCCACTTTCACTTGTCTATGAACTGATATAAGCAACCCAGAAGTCCTTTTCCGCGGACACGGCTATTCGAATAGATTAGGTTAACCCTGTAGGGGTGTACTTCTTCACACACGCTCTCACCACTTACCGCCGTTTACACGACATGTACTCGGCAACCTTCAAGCCGAAGCCCAACGTGGGTGTCGGCCACGGCCTGCCTAAACACTCAAGTCTCTAGTCCAGGTTTATCGCCTATTCGGGTTCCATCCATGAGGAGATCCGACCGGAGTTTCGCTCACAGCCCCAAACGATGTGAACAGGGTTCCCGAGACACCAAACGGGCGCCCGGTACACCGTGCCACGTGCCTACCGCATCACAGCCCACCCCTACGGTCAGCGCTGCCCACGGCCTCCAGCATACTACAAACACCAGAAACTACTTGCAACTCCTGGACAGGGGACAAGGGTGATCAAGAAGCCAAGAGGGTCCATTGGTTTCGGGCCCAATGCGTGGTAGTAGCTGAATCATGGATCACAAACATAGAACTCAGTTCCTGAGGACGGCTGCAATGAGACAACCCACCATGTACTCCTACATGGTCTCTCACCGCTACCTTTACCAAAACGTGTTCACACACTTAGCTCACACACAGTAGGACATGTTCACACGCCTCTGATTCATCCCCGATGAATCAGACCTGACTCAACTCTAAGCAATAGCAGGCATGACAAACAAGCAAGAATGAGTAGGCACAACAGGGCTCAAACAACTCCTACTCATGCTAGTGGGTTTCATCTATTTACTGTGGAATGACAGGTCATGCAGAGGATAAAGGGGTTCAGCTACCGCAGCAAGTAACAGATGATTCGGTGTTGTCCTAATGCATTAAAAGAGAGCAGGAGTGAGAGAGTAGGATTGTATCGAAATGAACAAGGGGGGTTTTGCTTGCCTGGCACTTCTGAAGATAACATTGAGTCTTCATCAGTGTCAACGATCACATCATCGGTATCGCGTCTATCGAGAGGGGACAAATACCGGCAACACAGAAAAACACAATCAATGCAATGCACAAAATGATGCATGCTATGACATGGCAATATGAATGTGTTTTGAGCTAATGTAACTAGAAACAAGTTAAATGGGGTTGGTTTGAATACAAGATTCAAATTCAAACTCCATATGTGATTATTTAAATGCCCTTTATTGGTTTTGTCCAAAACAGAGGACAACAATGTTCAAACATGCATGAAAATGGTAAAGATGGATTCCTTGAATTTTTCTGATAATTTTTCATATATAAATTATTTAATTTGGAGTTACGGTTAATTTTCTATGATTTATAGAAGTTTTAGCTATTTTCTGAAATTATTAAATCATTTAAGATTTATTTAAATTCCAGAAAGGAATTATTGCATCATCATGACCTCATAGTGACGTCAGCAGGTCAACGGGCGTCGTCCAGGTCAAACTGACCTGTGGGCCCTGCGTGTCAGTGTCTGGACTAACTAACCTAATTAAAATTAACCCTAACTAACTTAGTTAGCCGGGCGGGGCCCGCATGTCAGTGAGTCAGTGGCTTAACTAAAATAGTTATTAAATTAACCCGAAGTTAGCAGGGGACGGGCCCACACGTTGGTGACCCAGGGGGGTCAAATCCCTGGTCAACCGGGCTAATCCACCGGCGTCTAACCGCCGGCAACGACCAGACGCGGCGGTGGCTCGCCGGAATGGCTGCTCCGGCGCCCATTCGACGCGCGGAGGGGTTCTACAGGGAGCTCGAGCTCGTGCGCATCCAATGGAGCAAGCCAGAGGAGCTGGGGTGGCCTGAGTCGACGGCGGCGAGCTCCAAGGCGGCGGCCAGAGTTCGGGCACCTGCGGGTTTGGCGTTGTGGTGCTCGGGAGGGGAAGCTGGTGGGTTCTACGTGCTCCTGGTGAGGTTTGGAGCACGGTGGTGTGCCCGGCTTTGAGCCACGATGGCTCTGGCCACGACGGTGACGAGGCACGACGGCGGCGAGCTCTCGGGTCCGGCGGAAGCAATGGCTAGAGCGGCCAAACGACATGGGAAGAAGAGGGGAACGGTTCAGCGGCTCACCGCGAGTCCAACGAGCGCAAGGGCGAGGCCGGGGATGCTCTGTGGGCGGCGAATCAAGCGACGACGGCCGTCGGTGCAGAGGAGGAAGATGGCGTCAGTGACGGTGCTCCAGGGCGTCCGGCGTCTTGTGGCTCCGTGGTAGGGACGGGGACGTCACGGCGGAGCTTGGGGGCGCGTCGGAGAGGCGAGGGAGGACCTGTGGCCGCGGTGGTTCTAGTCGGCGGCGATGGCTGCGTTCGGGTTCGGGCGAGAGAGAGGGAGCAGAGGGGCGGGGCCTCGAGGAAGAGTGAGAGGGGTCCGAGGGGGTGGCGTGGCGCACCTAGCGACGTCCAGGAGCAAGCGGCAAGCATGAGGTGGCCGGCGCGTGCGCGCGCGCGTCGGGCACACGCCCTCCTGCCTACTGGCAGGAGGTTGAAGACGGTGGCGACTGCGGTGGGCTGGGCCGCACAGTGCTGGACCAGCACAGGAGCTGGGCCGGCTCTGGTGGGCTGCACGGGTGAGGCCAGGTAACTTCCTTCTCTCTCTCTCTTTTATTTCTATTTCAGTTCTGTTTTCTTTTATTTAATAAGTTTTGCCACTGTTTGAATTTAAAAATAATTCAAACAATGCCAAAAACTCCTCTGAAAATATTTATGCTGCTTAATGGACTTTTCCAAAAGCACATAAAATATTTCAGGGTATTTGGAAATATATTCTATACAAGTTATGAATATAGTTCCAAATGCAAATAAAGTAATGATTTAAATTCAGTGCTCAAAATATTCCTCAAAAATGTTCATTATTTTTGGTTTGGTGCAAAACCCTTGCCAAAATATAACCAACATTATTTAAGGCCATTTTGAAAACATTGAATGCATTTACCAGGGTTCTTTGCCCCTCTTTTATTTAAGTTTTTGGGGCTTCCAAAATTCCTCAATTCAAGTTTCAGAAATTTAAATATGATGCCTGGATGAAGATGCAACTATTTACAAACAACATTCTAGGGCTGTGACAGCTCACCCCCACTAAACAAAATCTCGTCCCGAGATTCAAGTGTAGGGTAAGACGATGGGGAACGCAACTAGTATAATCTTCACGATCCAGGGTGCACTTCATAAGAGCGTTGATTCGATCACCATCATTGTCTTGAAGTCTTGCTCTGAGAATTCCTGTCAACATGACATGGGGGAAGAAGACTCTAGAAGGGTCGATCTTCTCGAAGATCGAACAACTCACGGAATGAGACATAGGACCATCTCTCGGGTTGAGACACGAGTTACACATCAAGAGGGGTGGAAGAGACGGATGACGAAGGTGCACTAGGTAGACAATAATTTCACGCTTAAGAAGGTGGTAAACAATTGTCAACGTAGTGAGGAGTTGAGTTGCCATGATACCATAACGATACACCTTAGGGAAGGTGACTCGTAGAGATATCCCTTTAAGTGGCAAAAAGAATTACTTTTGATTTAGAGATCATTGAAACTCTTTAAACCAGCCTAAGACAATTCTCGAGCGATCGTTTGGAGGGGGTCGGTAGAATGGCAAACTCAAACTTGGATGATGTGGATTACCTTGTTGAAGACAACGTAATGGATGAATTTGCTTATCACCGGAAATGGAAGAGACCCATGGTAGAATGGCACATTGGCGGTGCAAGCTAGGAACAAAATGCAAATGATGGGAATGATTCTGGTAACTGGGGAAGAACCCAACAATAGAGAGTGAATTCACTGTTTGAGAAGGTCACAACATTGCCGAGGGAACTGAGAGCATCCCAATTAGAGCCGATGATAACACGTAGCACTTGTGCGTGCTCTCAAGAACTTGAGCATTTCCACAACCATCAAGGTTTTATCAACAACCGCGTCAAGGGTGCTGACAACACAACATACTACCATGGTGAATAGCGATGGACGATGCAGATGCAATGGAGGATAACACTTTCTCAGATTTCACCTTAGCGAGCCAAGGAACAAAATCTGGATGATCGACCGAGAGACATTTAGCACTCCGCTTCTAATGTTCTCCTTGATGTGCTAGTGTATCCCATTCATAGATATGGTTTGATAACTAGAACATCAAGTAAAAGGTCGGACTTCGGGAGCAATAGAATCCATAAGGAATAGTTACGGAGGTAAATCCTACGAAATCCTTATGGGGAGGTGGCCAACTTCTTCAATCAAGATACTACAATAATAGGTCTTTCGGCTGGGTGGTGCTGACCACGACATCCACTTTACCGGTTTCCGAGGGACCGATATTATAGTTCTTGGAAAATGTTCCAAACCATCATATCTGCCTGAGATTCAGATCTGGTTGGTGTCAGGATATTCCAGACTCATCGAGTCTAGGAAGGAAAACGAAAGTTTGCAACACAAATCGACGAGATGACGTTGCGAGATTCTCGGGAAATGAACTACGATAGCAAGCTCCAAAACATGAGCTGGTTCTGCTACAAACATGTGAACACGTTGTTCCAGACAAGCATGACCACAAAGTAGTCTTATAATAAAAACACTACCGAGTTCAGGAGGGGGAACCATCAACGAGGGTATCGAAGTCCTTACATAAGTCCGGATTAGCTCTTATGAAGAAACTCCTTCTCCTTGAACAAATCAGTCAGTGGCTTGGTGTGCTAGGATACACATATGGAATGAAGGTTGCAAGCCTCCAGATCACAGAATACTTCGCACGTGTGCATGACTGACTTGCGATGATTCCAGAGGAAGCAACATTGACTTTCTCGAGTCCACGGCGGCAACTTGCATCAAATGCACATGAACTAGAGGAAGTCACTTCTTACATCCGAACATATGCTTCATGAGCTAGCATGAACAAATGCTTTCGAAAGTTTCCAACACTAGCTTAATGTTCAGCAAAATTATGGAGAAGACAAGGATGTTGTCATTGGGCACAACAACAATTCATCTGGGTTTCCTTTTAAAAGGAATTCCATAGTTAAGTGAACAAGTGATAGCATTGGTCAGACCCAAAAGATATAATGGTGTATGCTCGAGGGATCAACCACGAGTAAGACAACATTACGAATATCGTTGGTTCTGGTCTGATTGGATGATAGCCCATACTCAATCAAAGGTTTGGGTAAGACAATAGATCCAACAATTGTTCACAAGGACCAATTGATGAAGATATCATCTTTCTTCACACACACACACACACACACACACACAAAAAGATATCCCTTAACATGAACTAAGTCGGACAAGCTTTTATCTTCCACCTCTCCAAGTTGTTGTTTAGCTTATCCAACTAGCTCAGGGTATCCAACACGGATTCTTGGAGAAGGGGTGGTTTACAGGAATAAACCAACTTGATCACGAACTCAACATAGCGGTCAGGTGACAACCTGGTAATACTTCTGAGAAGATATTCAGAAAATCACGAACCACCGGTATGTTACGAAGCTCGAGAACAATCTTGCTTTTCAGGGCAAGGCGATATGATCAATAGAGCAAGGATTTGAAATAACCCTAACTCATCGATCGAGGAGTGCACCGAGAACAAGGACTAGGTAGCACGATCAATCTTAGAATGATGATTCACTAACCAACATGCTAAGAATGAAATTATTGTCCTTTAACTACCAAACAACGGAGTTGCTAGCAGTATTGATTTCACACACCACGATTCACTTGTCGACATTCCGGTTACGATAACACAGGAACCGAGGAATGAACAATGATGGCGAGAAGTATCACTGTGTCAAGAGTTCATAGGATGGTGTGCAATTCCCATGACATTCTTGATATAAAGATGGTAATACTCCAAGGTGGAACAGAGTAAAAGTTGGATTGGCATTTTTATCTGCGGAGTACGATGGTTTTGACCTAATCCTAGATATGGATGAGGTATTGGAGTTTGTTTCTCCTAGTCATTCCGTGATGGAATGGCTTGACGGACCACAAGAGTAATAGGCATCGATAAACGAACGCACGCATACTCTTGACTATCAATTGATAGACGAAGGTCAGAAGACAATTAAAGAGGGACAACTCAAAGGAACATACGATTTTCTGAGTTGTGGATGCATGGTTTAGCATGTCGAACGAATTCCACATATTTCTTCCGGATAACCCATGCAAAAAGGTAGAACTGGCAGAGTCACAATGTAGAATCGAGAACCCTTCGAGAGCACTCTGATTGTGATCTTTCGATCAGCGAGGAACATCTGCCATAAGCGGTTCATAGTATTTGGAAGAAAGGAATACCACGAACATCGAGGACTAATGCAAAGGTTACTAATAACCTAAAGGAACGGGCAAAACTATCAACATGAAGCAAGTAGGGTGAATCTCGGGTTCAAAACCCAGGGATAGAATACCTATTACTAAGTAGCATCACGGGATGCTTTCGAGAATGATGGCCAGAATCATCACACTGGGAACACAAATCATGGCTAAATTACTAGATGATCCCCTAAGACACCTAGGGTCACAATAATAACTCCAACATAATGTCAAGGCAATAGAATACCTCAACTCAACAATTAGTGTGATTGAGCTGGCATAAAGGAACATCGAAACCAGAGGGAAAGGATTTTGCAAATGCATCAGACTATTTAGAAACCTGGAATGACTCGGACAGCATAACGGCTGTAAATGCTCAGAAAAGATTTGAGACATTCACAAAAATGGTGGCATAACCACTCAGAAGCACGATATCAAGGTCTCGAGATCAATAATTAACATACAGAAGTACTAGGAACTGAAACGAGGCTTAAGTCCAACAATCTATAAGTCTACGGATTAGTAACACGTGATCCTGATAGAAAGAAAAGATAGCCTAGTTCTTAATCCCCGCAGGAAAGATAAGATGACTCAGATCAGAAGGCATAAGGTATAAGGAGTAAAAAGAGCCTTACGTTCCATCCCACAATCAATTCCCTTATATAACTAAAGAATTTCTAGACTCAACTTCGACCAGCTTGGCTTGGTAATCCTACAGGCAGTCAAGCTCTGATACCAACGCTGTCAGGACCCCGACTCAATGCCACATCGACCTAGCATGTAACACCTCATATCACTTTGCGGCCTCACGCACGGTATTCCCACGGGTGTCACCTTACCTTTGCCCGGGACCGTTTGCGCCTTTTGGCACACGTATATGACAGTGTCGCTAGCATCCATATGATAAGGAGCCCGGGCTGACATGGCTAGTCGTAAACCCAAAGTGGCACAGACTTACAGGGACAGGCATCCATGACCCAGCATCGAACGTGTCGGTCATCAGCGAGTGAATCCAGGCTGTAGCACTGGGCTAGCAGGACTCCAGTGAACCGGGCTGTAGCGGGCTAACAGGACTCCGGTATTCATCGCGTGACATTTCCCCGAAGGGACAGACACAGGAACGAAGAAGGACACATGCCGGCCAGCCTAAGTGTTCCGGAGCAGTAGCAAGCTACCAAGGCTCAATGGAAACACTAGGAGACATTTCCCGGTAAGAGAGGCTACTAAAGATAAACAACTAGATGGTCAGATCCCACACATACCAAGCATTTCAATAACATACACACAATATGCTCGATATGTGCAAATACAACATGGCATCACAACATGACTCTATGACTCAAGTATTTAATCAATAGGCTCCGAGGAGCGAGATATTACAAACATGGGTCTCATGACCCAACACTCAGAGCATACAAGTCAAAACACAAGCGGAAGCTATCATGTCTGGGTACAGACATCTATAAATGAAAAAGGCTGAGAAGCCTGACTATCTACCAGATCCTGCCGAGGGCACAAGATCGTAGCTGAGGTAACAAGCTAAACGTCGAAGTCCACGCGGAACTACTAGTGAGACCGAAGTCTCTCTGCAAAAACATAAAATAGGTAAACGTGAGTACAAATGTACCCAGCAAGACTTACATCATAACTAACTACATATGCATCATTATCAACAAAGGGGATGGTGGGGTTTAACTGCAGCAAGCCAGCTTTGACTCGGTGGCTATCCTAAACTACGACTGCAATGTAACTCTTTGAGGTGGCGCACACGAGTCCACATATTCACCATATCAATACACCACTATGGAACCGCTCCCGTCTCCCTACGAGAATGCCATCCATAGCACTCACGCTTATCTTGCGTATTTTAGGGTATCCACTTTCACTTGTCTATGAACTGATATAAGCAACCCAGAAGTCCTTTTCCGCGGACACGGCTATTCGAATAGATTAGGTTAACCCTGCAGGGGTGTACTTCTTCACACACGCTCTCACCACTTACCGCCGTTTACACGACATGTACTCGGCAACCTTCAAGCGGAAGCCCAACGTGGGTGTCGGCCACGGCCTGCCTAAACACTCAAGTCTCTAGTCCAGGTTTATCGCCTATTCGGGTTCCATCCATGAGGAGATCCGGCCGGAGTTTCGCTCACAGCCCCAAACGATGTGAACAGGGTTCCCGAGACACCAAACGGGCGCCCGGTACACCGTGCCACGTGCCTACCGCATCACAGCCCACCCCTACGGTCAGCGCTGCCCACGGCCTCCAGCATACTACAAACACCAGAAACTACTTGCAACTCCTGGACAGGGGACAAGGGTGATCAAGAAGCCAAGAGGGTCCATTGGTTTCGGGCCCAATGCGTGGTAGTAGCTGAATCATGGATCACAAACACAGAACTCAGTTCCTGAGGACGGCTGCAATGAGACAACCCACCATGTACTCCTACATGGTCTCTCACCGCTACCTTTACCAAAACGTGTTCACACACTTAGCTCACACACAGTAGGACATGTTCACACGCCTCTGATTCATCCCCGATGAATCAGACCTGACTCAACTCTAAGCAATAGCAGGCATGACAAACAAGCAAGAATGAGTAGGCACAACAGGGCTCAAACAACTCCTACTCATGCTAGTGGGTTTCATCTATTTACTGTGGAATGACAGGTCATGCAGAGGATAAAGGGGTTCAGCTACCGCAGCAAGTAACAGATGATTCGGTGTTGTCCTAATGCATTAAAAGAGAGCAGGAGTGAGAGAGTAGGATTGTATCGAAATGAACAAGGGGTTTTTTGCTTGCCTGGCACTTCTGAAGATAACATTGAGTCTTCATCAGTGTCAACGATCACATCATCGGTATCGCGTCTATCGAGAGGGGACAAATACCGGCAACACAGAAAAACACAATCAATGCAATGCACAAAATGATGCATGCTATGACATGGCAATATGAATGTGTTTTGAGCTAATGTAACTAGCAACAAGTTAAATGGGGTTGGTTTGAATACAAGATTTAAATTCAAACTCCATATGTGATTATTTAAATGCCCTTTATTGGTTTTGTCCAAAACAGAGGACAACATTGTTCAAACATGCATGAAAATGGTACAGATGGATTCCTTGAATTTTTCTGATAATTTTTCATATATAAATTATTTAATTTGGAGTTACGGTTAATTTTCTATGATTTATAGAAGTTTTAGCTATTTTCTGAAATTATTAAATCATTTAAGATTTATTTAAATTCCAGAAAGGAATTATTGCGTCATCATGACCTCATAGTGACGTCAGCAGGTCAACGGGCGCCGTCCATGTCAAACTGACCTGTGGGCCCTGCGTGTCAGTGTCTGGACTAATTAACCTAATTAAAATTAACCCTAACTAACTTAGTTAGCCGGGCGGGGCCCGCATGTCAGTGAGTCAGTGGCTTAACTAAAATAGTTATTAAATTAACCCAAAGTTAGCAGGGGACGGGCCCACACGTCGGTGACCCAGGGGGGTCAAATCCCTGGTCAACCGGGCTAATCCACCGGCGTCTAACCGCCGGCAACGACCAGACGCGGTGGTGGCTCGCCGGAATGGCTGCTCCGGCGCCCATTCGACGCGCGGAGGGGTTCTACAGGGAGCTCGAGCTCGTGCGCATCCAATGGAGCAAGCCAGAGGAGCTGGGGTGGCCTGAGTCGACGGCGGCGAGCTCCAAGGCGGCGGCCGGAGTTCGGGCACCTGCGGGTTTGGCGTTGTGGTGCTCGGGAGGGGAAGCTGGTGGGTTCTATGTGCTCCTGGTGAGGTTTGGAGCACGGTGGTGTGCCCGGCTTTGAGCCACGATGGCTCTGGCCACGACGGTGACGAGGCACGACGGCGGCGAGCTCTCGGGTCCGGCGGAAGCAATGGCTAGAGCGGCCAAACGACATGGGAAGAAGAGGGGAACGGTTCAGCGGCTCACCGCGAGTCCAACGAGCGCAAGGGCGAGGCCGGGGACGCTCTGTGGGCGGCGAATCAAGCGACGACGGCCGTCGGTGCAGAGGAGGAAGATGGCGTCGGTGACGGTGCTCCAGGGCGTCCGGCGTCTTGTGGCTCCATGGTAGGGACGGGGACGTCACGGCGGAGCTCGGGGGCGCGTCGGAGAGGCGAGGGAGGACCTGTGGCCGCGGTGGTTCTAGTCGGCGGCGATGGCTGCGTTCGGGTTCGGGCGAGAGAGAGGGAGCAGAGGGGCGGGGCCTCGAGGAAGAGTGAGAGGGGTCCGAGGGGGTGGCGTGGCGCACCTAGCGACGTCCAGGAGCAAGCGGCAAGCATGAGGTGGCCGGCGCGTGCGCGCGCGCGTCGGGCACACGCCCTCCTGCCTACTGGCAGGAGGTTGAAGACGGTGGCGACTGCGGTGGGCTGGGCCGCACAGTGCTGGACCAGCACAGGAGCTGGGCCGGCTCTGGTGTGCTGCACGGGTGAGGCCAGGTAACTTCCTTCTCTCTCTCTCTCTTTTATTTCTATTTCAGTTCTGTTTTCTTTTATTTAATAAGTTTTGCCACTGTTTGAATTTAAAAATAATTCAAACAATGCCAAAAACTCCTCTGAAAATATTTATGCTGCTTAATGGACTTTTCCAAAAGCACATAAAATATTTCAGGGTATTTGGAAATATATTCTATACAAGTTATGAATATAGTTCCAAATGCAAATAAAGTAATGATTTAAATTCAGTGCTCAAAATATTCCTCAAAAATGTTCATTATTTTTGGTTTGGTGCAAAGCCCTTGCCAAAATATAACCAACATTATTTAAGGCCATTTTGAAAACATTGAATGCATTTACCAGGGTTCTTTGCCCCTCTTTTATTTAAGTTTTTGGGGCTTCCAAAATTCCTCAGTTCAAGTTTCAGAAATTTAAATATGATGCCTGGATGAAGATGCAACTATTTACAAACAACATTCTAGGGCTGTGACATAAATCATCTAGCCTCTGTTTGTATGTGGTTTTATCCTTTTAATTAGTGTTTGTGCCAAGTAGAACCTTTGGGAAGACTTTGGGAAAGTCTTGTTGATCATGCTGTAAAAAACAGAAACTTTAGCGCTCACGAGAATTGCTGCAATTTTTATTTGGAGAGTGCTATTTAGTTAATTATTTTTGAAAATGATTAATAGATAAATTCCTCACATCCAGAAATTTATTTGAGAATTTTATGAGTTCCAGAAGTATACGTTTGATCCAGATTACTACAGACTGTTCTGTTTTTGACAGATTCTGTTTTCATTGTGTTGTTTGCTTATTTTGATGAATATATGGCTAGTAAAAGAGTTTATAAACCATAGATAAGTTGTAATACAGTAGTTTTAACACCAATATAAATAAAGAATGAGTTCATTACAGTACCTTGAAGTAGTGTTTTCTTTTCTTTCGCTAACGGAGCCTACGAGTTTTCTGTTAAGTTTTGTGTTGTGAAGTTTTCAAGTTTTGGGTAAGGATTCGATGGAATATGGAATAAGGAGTGGCAAGAGCCTAATATTGGGGATTCCCAAGGCACCCCAAGGTAATATTCAAGGACAACCAAGAGCCTAAGCTTGGGAATGCCCCGGAAGGCATCCCCTCTTTCGTCTTCGTTCATCGGTAACTTTACTTGGAGCTATATTTTTATTCGTCACATGATATGTGTTTTGCTTGGAGCGTCAATTTATTTTGTTAGTATTTGCTTGATATTATTTATAACAATGTTTTGCATCTTTTATTTCAATAAAAGTGGCATTGATAGCCTTTACTATGCCTATGTTACAAGTATACATGTTGCTGTTTCAAAACAGAAAGTTTACCGCCGTTGCAATAATTCCCTAGAAAAGTCAGAATGTGATAAAATGTTGAAACCCTTTTAATAGTAAGCTCTGATAAATTTACTACAGTGGTAATTTTATTTCATAATTTTTGGAGCTAGGGAAGTATGGATGTTTCTGCATTCTTTATAGACTATCCTGTTTAGGAAGATTGCTGTTATGTTTGCATTGTTTGCATATGCTTGCTTCTTTAATGATTCTATTTTAGGATAGGAATATTAAATATGCAGAGGCATTTAGTATGCAATGTTGAATAATAATTTTAGTGATTTGCTACAGTATAGTATGATAAGGTTTTGGCAATGGTTTATACTAACTTATCTCACGAGTCCTTGTTGAGTTTTGTGTGGATGAAGCTTTTGAGATTTAGGGAGACCGTGATATGAGAGGAATTAAGGAGACACAAAAGCTCAAGCTTGGGGATGCCCAAGGCATCCCAAGATAATATTTCAATAAGTCTCAAGCATCTAAGCATGGGGATGCCCCGGTTGGCATCCCACCTTTCTTCTTCAACAACTATCGGTTAGTATCGGTTGATCCTAAGTTATTGCTTCTTCACATGATGTTTGCTACTCTTAGATGTCATTTTATTTTGCTTTGCTTGCTGTTTGAATAGAATACCAAGATCTGAAATTATTAAATGTTAGAGAGTCTTCACATAGTTGCATAATTATTCGACTACTCATTGATCTTCACTTATATCTTTTGGAGTAGTTTGTCATTTGCTCTAGTGCTTCACTTATACCTTTTAGAGCATGGTGGTAGTTTTATTTTGCAGAAATAGATGAACTCTCATGCTTCTCTTAGATTATTTTGAGAGTCTTAAATAGCATGGTAAGTTGCTTAATAATTATATGCTTGGTATTCAAGATTTGTGAAACTTTCTTTTGAGTGTGTTGAATACTAAGAAAAGATTGAAGCATGATAATTGTTTTGAGATATGGAGGTGATAATATTAGAGTCATGCTAGTTGAGTAATTCTGAATTAAAAGAATACTTGTGTTAAAGTTTGTGATTCCCATAGCATGCACGTATGGTGAACCGTTATGCGATGAAGTCGGAGCATTACTTATTTATTTATTGTCTTCCTTATGAGTGGCGGTCGGGGACGAGCGATGGCCTTTTCCTACCAATCTATCCCCCTAGGAGCATGCGCGTAGTACTTTGTTTCGATAACTAATAGATTTTTGCAATAAGTATGTGAGTTCTTTATGACTAATGTTGAGTCCATTGATTATACGCGCTCTCACCCTTCCACCATTGCTAGCCTGTCTAGTACTGCGCAACTTTTGCCGGTACCATAAACCCACCATTTACCTTCCTCAAAACAGCCACCATACCTACCTATTATGGCATTTCCATAGCCATTCCGAGATATATTGCCATGCAACTTTCCACCGTTCCGTTTATTATGACACGCTTCATCATTGTCATATTGCTTTGCATGATCAGGTAGTTGACATCGTATTTGTGGCAAAGCCACCGTTCATAATTCTTTCATACATGTCACTAATGAGTCATTGCACATCCCGGTACACCGCCGGAAGCATTCATATAGAGTCATATCTTGTTGTAAGTATTGAGTTGTAATTCTTGAGTTGTATGTAAATAAAAGTGTGATGATCATCATTATTAGAGCATTGTCCCAGTGAGGAAAGGATGATGGAGACTATGATTCCCCCACAAGTCGGGATGAGACTCCGGACGAAAATAAAAAAATTAAAGAGGCCAAAGAAGCCCAAATAAAAAAAAGAAAAGAGGCCATAAAAAAAGAGAAGGCCCAAATAAAAAAATATAAAAAAATAAAAAATGAGAGAAAAAGAGAGAAGGGGCAATGCTACTATCCTTTTACCACACTTGTGCTTCAAAGTAGCACCATGATCTTCATGATTGAGAGTCTCCTATGTTGTCACTTTCATATACTAGTGGGAATTTTCATTATAGAACTTGGCTTGTATATTCCAATGATGGGCTTCCTCAAAATGCCCTAGGTCTTCGTGAGCAAGCAAGTTGGATGCACACCCACTAGTTTCTTTTGTTGAGCTTTCATATACTTATAGCTCTAGTGCATCCGTTGCATGGCAATCCCTACTCACTCACATTGATATCTATTGATGGGCATCTCCATAGCCCATTGATACGCCTAGTTGATGTGAGAGCATCTTCCCCTTTTTTGTCTTCTCCACAACCACCATTCTATTCCACCTATAGTGCTATGTCCATGGCTCACGCACATGTATTGCGTGAAGATTGAAAAAGTTTGAGAACATCAAAAGTATGAAACAATTGCTTGGCTTGTCATCGGGGTTGTGCATGATTTAAATATTCTGTGTGATGAAGATGGAGCATAGCCAGACTATATGATTTTGTAGGGATAGCTTTCTTTGGCCATGTTATTTTGAGAAGACATGATTGCTTTGTTAGTATGCTTGAAGTATTATTATTTTTATGTCAATATGAACTTTTGTCTTGAATCTTTCAGATCTGAATATTCATATCACAAGTAAGAAGAGTTACATTGAAATTCTGCCAACTAGCATTCCACATCAAAAATTATCTTTTTTTATCATTTACCTACTCGAGGACGAGCATGAATTAAGCTTGGGGATGCTTGATACGTCTCCAACATATCTATAATTTTTGATTGCTTTATGCTATATTATCTACTGTTTTGGGCAATATTGGGCTTTATTATCCACTTTTATATTACTTTCGGGACTAACCTATTAACCGGAGGCCTAGCCCAGATTTGCTGTTTTTTTTTTGCCTATTTCAGTGTTTTGAAGAAAAGGAATATCAAACGGAGTCGAAACGGAACGAAATCAACTGGAGAAGTTATTTTTGGAAGGAAACCTACCGGATGGACTTGGACCCTACGTCAGAAGATGAAGGAGCATCTCACGAGGGTAGGGGGCACGCCCCCCTGCCTCGTGGCCCCCCCTTCGGTCCACCACGTACCTCCTGCACCCATATATACCTACGCAACCTAAAACTTCCAGAACGGAGAATAGATTGGGGAGTTCCGCAGCCAGAAGCCTCCGTAGCCATCGAAAACCAATCTAGACCCGTTCCGGCACCCTGCCGGAGGGTGCAATCCCTCTCCGGTGGCCATCTTCATCATCCCGGTGCTCTCCATGAATAGGAGGGAGTAGTTCTCCCTCGGGGTTGAGGGTATGTACCAGTAGCTATGTGTTTGATCTCTCTCTCTCTCTCTCTCTCGTGTTCTTGATTTGGCACGATCTTGATGTATCGCGAGCTTTGCTATTATAGTTGGATCTTATGTTTCTCCTCCCCCTCTACTCTCCTGTAATGAATTGAGTTTCCCCTTTGGAGTTATCTTATCGGATTGAGTCTTTAAAGATTTGAGAACACTTGATGTATGTCTTGACATGGATATCTATGGTGACAATGGGATATCACATGATTCACTTGATGTATGTTTTGGTGATCAACTTGTGGGTTCCGCCCATGAACCTATGCATAGGGGTTGGCGCACGTTTTCGTCGTGATTCTCCGGTAGAAACTTTTGGGCACTCTTTGAGGTTCTATGTGTTGGTTGAATAGATGAATCTGAGATTGTGTGATCCATATCGTATAATCATACCCACGGATACTTGAGGTGACATTGGAGTATCTAGGTGACAGTAGGGTTTTGGTTGATGTGTGTCTTAAGGTGTTATTCTAGTACGAACTCTAGGGCTGTTTGTGACACTTATAGGAATAGCCCAACGGATTGATTGGAAAGAATAACTTTGAGGTGGTTTCATACCCTACCATAATCTCTTCGTTCGTTCTCCGCTATTAGTGACTTTGGAGTGACTCTTTCTTGCCTGTTGAGGGATAGTTATGTGATCCAATTATGTTAATATTGTTGAGGGAACTTACACTAGCGAAAGTATGAACCCTAGGCCTTGTTTCCTATCATTGTAATACCATTTAAGCTCACTTTTATCATTAGTTACCTTGCTGTTTTTATAATTTCAGATTACAAATACCTTTATCTACTATCCATATACCACTTGTTTCACCATCTCTTCGCCGAACTAGTGCACCTATACAATTTACCATTGTATTGGGTGTGTTGGGGACACAAGAGACTCTTTGTTATTTGGTTGCAGGGTTGCTTGAGAGAGACCATCTTCATCCTACGCCTCCTATGGATTGATAAACCTTAGTTCATCCACTTGAGGGAAATTTGCTACTGTCCTACAAACCTCTGCACTTGGAGGCCCAACAACGTCTACAAGAAGAAGGTTGTGTAGTAGACATCAATGAACATCATCATTAACATTATCACTAGGTTCATATTCATTACCGGATTGTGTTTCAGCATCAGAAATAGAAATATCATTAGGATTCTCTGGTTTGTCAACAACAGGTTCACTAGAAGCATGCAAAGTCCTATCATTTTTCCTTTTTCTTCTTCTTAGAAGAAATAGGTGCATCAATATTAATTCTCTGAGAATCTTGCTCAATTCTCTTAGGGTGGCCCTCAGGATACAAAGGTTCATGAGTCATTTTCCCCCCTCTAGTCACAACTCTAACATCATTTTCATTTTTCTTATTATCTAATTCATTGAGCAAATCATTCTGAGCTTTAAGTACTTGTTATACTTGAGTGGTAACTGAGGGTGTCCTGGATTAGGGGGTCTCTGGACAGCCGGACTATATCCTTTGGCCGGACTGTTGGACTATGAAGATACGAGATTGAAGACTTTGTCCCGTGTCCGGATGGGACCCTCCTTGGCGAGGAAGGCAAGCTAGGTAATACGGATATGTATATCTCCTCCTTTGTAACCGACCTTGTGTAACCCTAGCCCCCTCTGGTGTCTATATAAACCGGAGGGTTTTAGTCCGTAGGACAACATACAATCATACCATAGGCTAGCTTCTAGGATTTAGCCTCTCTGACCTCGTGGTTGATCAACTCTTGTACTACTCATATTATCAAGAATAATCAATCAGGACGTAGGGTTTTACCTTCATCAAGAGGGCCCGAACCTGGGTAAAACATCGTGTCCCCTGCCTCCTATTACCATCCGCCTTAGACGCACAAGTCGGGACCCCCTACCCGAGATCCGCCGGTTTTGACATCGACATTGGTGCTTTCATTGAGAGTTCCTCTGTGTTGTCATCGTTGGGCTTGATGGCTCCTTCAATCATCGATAGTGATGCAGTCCAGGGTGACACTTTTCTCCCGGGACAGATCTTTGTGTTCGGCGGCTTCGCACTGCGGGCCAACTCGCTTGGCCATCTGGAGCAGATCGAGAGTTACGCCCCTGGCCACTAGGTCAGGTTTGGAAGCTTAAACTACACGGTCGATATCCGTGGAGACTTGATCTTCGACGGATTCGAACCCCTGCCTAGTGCGCCACACGGTCACGATGAGCATGATTTAGCTCTACCATCGGACAGTGTTCAGGAGATCGCGCTGGCAACCGCTCCGACCCTCAATTCGGAGCCAGTTGCGCCATCCATGGACGGGTGGATAGACCCCGCCTCAGAGGCCGTATCCTCAGCGGCGATCGAGCCGAGTATTGACCTTACCCTTCACGAGAGCCGTGATGCCAAGCTGTCGGATCCTTCCCCAGCCACGGACTCCGAACCGCCTGCGCCCATGCCTATTGAATCCGACTGGGCGCCGATCATGGAGTTTACCTTCGCGGATATCTTTTAGAACTCGCCCTTTGGCGACATACTGAACTCATTAAGGTCTCTCTCCTTGTCAGGAGAGTCCTGGCTGAACTATGTCCGGCGGGATTGGGATGTGGATGATGAAGAAATTCACCGCCCACCCACCACCCACTTAGTAGCCACTGTCGACGATTTGACCGACATGCTCGACTTCGATTCCGAAGACATCGACAGCATGGACGACGATGCAGGAGGCAAACAAGAACCACTGCCCACAGGGCACTGGACAGCCACCTCGTCATATGACATATATATGGTGGACACACCCAAAGAAGGCAATGGCAACGGGACAGCGGAGGATGACCCCTCCAAGAAGCAACCCAAGCGCCGACATAAGCGGCGCCGCTCTAAGTCTCGCCAAAGCAAAAGTGGTGACACCAGCACAGGAGATAATAGCACTCCGGACAATGCCGAAGACGACAACAATCCTCTCCAGCAAGATTTAGGGCAGGAGGATGGAGAAACCAGCTCTCCCGAGAGAGCGGCAGATGGAGAGGCGGAGGATGATAATTACATGCCTCCCTCCGAAGACGAGGCAAGCCTCGACGATGACGAATTCGTCGTGCCTAAGGATCCCGTCGAACAAGAGCGCTTCAAGCGCCGGCTTATAGCCACGGCAAATAGCCTTAAGAAAAAGCAATAGCAGCTTCAAGCTGATCAAGATTTGCTAGCCGACAGATGGACTGAAGTCCTGGCGGCCGAGGAATATAAACTCGAACCTCCCTCCAAGAGTTACCCAATGCGTAGGTTGCTACCCCGACTGGAGGAGGAAGCACCAAAACCTACATCTCCAGTGTATGACGCGGCTGATCGGCCACCTCGTGGCCGCGACAGAGAGGCATTTCAGCGAAAAGCTCAGCCAGCACCCCGACGCCACTCAAATAAAAATGTCAAGGCAGGGGGAAATACGCCAGACCTGCGAGACGTATTGAAGTACAAAGCAAAACACGCAAGATCGATCTACGGATCACGAGGGCGCGCCACTATGCGAGACGATAACCGTCACGCCGGATACAATAAAAGTAAATTCGGCCGGGCCGAACATAGCGGACAAGACTCATTTGAGCTGCGTCGCGATATAGCCCAGTACAAAGGCACCGCACACCCCCTATGCTTCACAGACGAAGTAATGGATCACCAAATCCCAGAGGGTTTCAAACCCATAAATATCGAATCATAGGACGGCACAACAGATCCTGTGGTATGGATCGAGGACTTCCTCCTGCACATCCACATGGCTCGCGGTGACGATCCACACGCCATCAAATACCTCCCACTCAAACAAAAAGGACCAGCTCGGCATTGGCTCAACAGCCTGCCAGCAGAATCCATTGGCTGTTGGGAAGATCTGGAAGCCGCCTTCCTCGACAACTTCCAGGGCACTTATGTGCGACCACCAGATGCCGATGACTTGAGCCACATAATTCAGCAGCCAGAGGAATCGGCCAGGCAATTCTGGACACGGTTCCTGACAAAGAAAAATCAAATCGTCGACTATCCGGATGCAGAGGCCCTAGTAGCTTTTAAGCACAACATCCGCGACGAGTGGCTCGCCCGGCACCTTGGCCAGGAAAAGCCGAAATCTATGGCAGTCCTCGTGACACGCATGACCCTCTTTTGCGTGGGAGAATACAGCTGGCTGGCTCGCAGCAATAATATATCAAAGAATCATGGTACTTCGGATACCAAGGAGGGCAATGGCAGGTCACATCGCAACAAACACAAGTGCCGCATCAATAGCGACAATACCGAGGATACGGCAGTCAATGCCGGATTTAAGGGCTCTAAACCCGGTCAGCGGAAAAAGCCATTCAAAAGAAGCACTTCGGGCCCATCCAGTTTGGACCGTATACTCGATCGCTCGTGTCAAATACACGGCACCCCCGACAAGCCAGCCAATCACACCAACAGGGATTGTTGGGTGTTCAAGCAGGCCGGCAAGTTAAATGCCAAAAACAAAGATAAGGGGTCACAGAGGGATGACGAGGAGGAGCCCCGACAGTCGAACACCGGAGGACAGAAGATGTTCCCCCCACAAGTGCAGACGGTGAACATGATATACGCAACCCACATCCCTAAGAGGGAGCGGAAGCGTGCGCTAAGGGACGTATATGCATTGGAGCCAGTCGCCCCAAAGTTCAACCCATGGCCCTCCTGTCCAATCACCTTCGATCGCAGGGACCACCCCACTAGTATCCGTCATGGCGGATTCGCCGCACTGGTCTTAGACCCAATCATCGATGGATTTCACCTCACTTGAGTCCTTATGGACGGCGGCAGCAACCTGAACCTGCTTTATTAGGACACAGTGCGCAAAATGGGTATAGACCCCTCAAGGATCAAACCCACAAAAACAACCTTCAAAGGCGTCATACCAGGTGTAGAGGCCCATTGCACAGCTCAGTCAAACTAGAAGTGGTTTTCGGATCCCTAGATAACTTCCGAAGCGAGGAGTTAATCTTCGATATAGTCCCGTTCCGAAGTGGCTATCAAGCACTGCTCGGGCGAACCGCATTTGCGAGATTTAATGCGGTACCGCATTATGCATACCTCAAGCTCAAGATGCCAGGACCTCGGGGGGTCATCACAGTCAATGGAAACACAGAGCGCTCTCTCCCTACGGAGGATCACACTGCGGCCCTCGCAACAGAAGCGCAAAGAAGCCTCTTAAGGAAATCCACCAGTTCGGCGATCAAGGACCTGGACACCTTCAAGCGCGCTCGGAGTAATCGGCAACAAGACCGCCGGGCACGTTCCGAGCTCGCATAGCAATGCGGCCCCCACACCAGTCCCAGCCAAACGGCGAAATCCGTGCCACGTGTACATAATTACGCATTGAAAATACCATGGGCACGGGTGGGGAGGGGGGCACGACTACGGCACGCCCCAATACGTGGCTCAACCACACTAGGGGCTTCTCGCTTTGTTATTTTTCTCTCTTTCAGGACTTTAATCTCTGGAATCCCTGTCCGGCAGTACGGTTGCCGGACACACGATGCAACAACCAAGGAGGCAGAAAGCTACCTCGCCCCACGGAACTCCCAGGTGGCTTCTGATAACGAGTGAAATACCTGCTTTAAATACCATTCCTCAGCTTGCCCCTGGAGGGGACATGTCAAATAGTCCTACTTTTCGCTTATCACACTACTTGTATAATTCTGCTTCGACGCACCTTATTGAATAAACAATGCATAGCACTAGACTATTATCGCATTCTCTATTCTTCTTTATACATATATATATATATATATATATATATATATATATATATATATATATATGTTCATTCATGACAGTCAGCACCCGTACACTCTGGTACGGCCAATACGCCAGGCGCTTAAGCATACCCCATAATACGGCGTGAGAAGTCTGAACACTTTCGACAGTGTGTCACCCCAAACTTATAGCATTATATGCATCAGCTCCGAATCATGTCTTGGGTCAATAGTTGGCTTCGCCCGGCTCCCATGTTTTGGTAGCTTACGTTCCGCTATATCGGCTAAGGTAGCACTGGGAGAACTACTGCAATTGTGCCCCGGTTCAGCTGGGCTAAGCACCTCAGTAGAGAAAGCTAAAACTGACTGTCATGATAAGGCGAGAGCTGGTCGCTATTCGAGAGGTCTTGAGTCCCTAAAGACTTATGCTGCTTAGAGCGAGGAGTCGGCTTTGTCCGACTTAAGGCGTGTATAGCGCCCCGAATTCGGCCTTCCGGATACTAAGGGCTTCACCAAAATTTAATTGTAGAATTCTATGGCTAAGTGAGAGTGATAAAGCATTATAGTTTGGTTGCCTTGTTCATTGTGCTGAGCACCTCCCTTGAAGGACCCAACAATGCGAAAAGGAGTGCTTAGGTTTATCTCGAACACCCCAGCACTCGTGGCATGGGGGCAGAAGCCGACGACTGGCCATCTCTCAGATTTGATAAACAGCGGCACAGAAGGTAATATTTTAAATTCAAACAAGCGTTGCATAGCGCATATGAACAAGTTTTCATAATACAGGATCACACGAGCAAGTTCATTCAAAAATTACATCCTTCGCACACTCGTCCGCCACAAGACGGGCACCCTTCAGGACACCCTCATAATACATCTCAGGGTGGCGTTGCTCCTTGCCCTGCGGCGGCCCCTCCTTCACCAGCTTCTCGGCGTCCATCTTGGCCCAGTGCACCTTCGCACGAGCAAAGGCCCGGCGTGCACCTTCGATGCAGGCGGACCGCTTTATGACCTCTAGCCGTGGGCAGGCATCTACAAGCTGCCTCACCATGCTGAAGTAGTTGTTGGGAAGGGAGTCGCCAGGCCACATCCGGATTATAAGGCCCCTCATGGCCTGTTCGGCCGCCTTGTGCAGCTCGACCAGTTGCTTCAGCTGGTCGCTCATAGGCATCGGGTGTTCGGTCCCAGTATACTAAGACCAGAACAACTTCTCCGTCGAGCTTCCCTCCTCGTCCTGGTAATATTTTGCGGCATCCGACATGCTGCGGGGCAAATCTGCGAATGCTCCTGGAGAGCTCCGGACTCGGGTAAGTAACAAGTAATTTACTTTCACATGCTTGGTTTGCATATTGAATGCCTTACCCGCCGCTATCTTCCTCATCGCCTCAATCTCCTAGAGGGCTTTTTGGGCTTCAGCCTTGGCATTCTTTGTGCTCTCGAGGGCCGCGGCGAGCTCGGACTATCGCGTCTTTGAGTCAAGCTCCAAAGCCTCGTGCTTCTTCAGGAGAGCCTGGAGCTCTTGCTGCACCTCGCCCACCCGTGCCTCTTGCTTTTCCCGCTCGGTGCGCTCCTTGGCAGCTTTGTTCTCGGCCTCGGACAGCGCTTGCTTCAGGGTCGCCACTTCGGTCGTGGCCCCTGGCACATTCATGATGATCCTGTCATTTCGCAACCACATTTTCTTTTTTATATAGACAAGGTATTACTTACCTTTGTTCTCCTCGAGCTGCCTCTTGGCAAGGCCGAGCTCTTTCTCGGACCCCTCGAGGTCCTGCTTCAGTACGGCGACCTCCATAGTTAGTGCGGCAGAGGTCAGCAGCGAAGCCTGCATACGCATACAGACATACTTATATTAGACTCCTGCGGGTATTATTTGATCCTCTATTCGGCTTTTCTTTGTGAACACCAAACAGGGCATCAGGGGCTACTGTCTATGCGGTAATATTTTTCTATATTTTAAATATTTACCTCAAAGCCTGTTAGAAGGCTGGCACAGGCTTCAGTCAGTCCGCTCTTGGCGGACTGAACCTTCTTGATCACCGCACTCATAATAGTGCGGTGCTCTTCGTCGATGGAAGCGCCGCGAAGCGCTCCCAGCAGGTTGTCCAGTGCCTCTGGATGGACAGAGGTCACTGGCACGGGGGGCTTGCCCCTCTTGGAAGAGGGCCGCCTACTCGAGTCCGGAACCACTGGAGGTTCTGGCGCGGTGTTCGGCTGAGAGCCGAACTTGGAGCCCCCGCGAGCCTTGCTCCATTTGCTCCTGGAGTCCGGAAGGTCGCCTTAAGGCGCCTCCGGGACTGTCTCCCCCCGGCTCGGTGCCCCTTGAGGCAATACCTCGGCATTGTCCGTAGGGCAAGGAGAGGAAGCGGTTGGAAATGTATCACTATTCATGTCCGACGAGTCCAAGGAACCGTCTGATGATGATACATTGAACGGGCTTGGGGCGGACTGCATAATCATACTCGATGTTAGGAGAAGCAGTGTGACAAAGGTATTCTATGAGTTACTCTGGTATCTGAATACTTACGACTTCGCCAGGGGCTTGGCCCTGAGCAGCCACTCGTCTTCGCCGTCGGCGGCGGTGGTGGAGCAGTCCGGAAGGAGAGTCCATCCCTTCTTGGACCCTTCGGCCGCCCCGGTTGGGGTGGCCTTCCTTTTCTTGTCTCCCACGGCTGGAGGGGTAGATCTTCATCTTCCTTCTCCTCGTTTTCACGGGAGGAGTGTGTCTCGGTGTTATCGGACGATGAGTCCGATACCACCTGGCGCCGGGAACTCTTTCGGGTTCCCTTGGCCTTCTTCTTGGTCTTCTCTGGGACCTCATAAGGAGCTGGAGTCCGCATATCCGTCAGGAGAGCTTCCGCAGTGTCTTCAGGCAGAGGAGACGGACAGTTAATCTGCTCTGATGTCTCTACCCAGTCCTGTCAAAGGCATGGGAGCTCAGACCCCGCACATGGTTAAGCTATGGGGAACAAATATCCTATCAGATGTACAGAACTTACCGAACTCGCAGGGCGCTTCGCGCTTAGCCCGCGGTCCTTGGTGAGAGGAGGAGGGACCTCGGCGCCCTTGAACAACACCCTCCAGACGTCCTTATGCATCGTGTCGAAGAGCTCGTGTAGAGTCTGGTGCTGGGCCGGGTCAAACTCCCATAACTTAAAATCCCGTTGTTGACACGGGAGGATCCGACGAAAGAGCATGACCTGGACTATGTTGACAAGCTTGAGATTCTTGCTTATCATGTTTCGGGTACACTTCTGGAGTCGGTCCAGCTCCACCAATGAACCCCAAGAGAGGCCCTTCTCCTTCCAGGAAGTGAGCCGCGTGGGGATTCTGGATCGAAACTCGGGGGCCGCCACCCAGTTGGTGTCGCGCGGCTCCGTGATGTAGAACCACCCCTATTGCCACCCCTTTATGGTCTCCACGAAGGAGCCCTTGAGCCATATAACGTTGGGCATTTTGCCCACCATGGCTTTGCCGCATTCCGCTTGTTGGCCGCCCACCACATCGGCTTGATATTGAAGGTCTTCAGCCACAGGCCGAAGTGGGGCCGAATGCGGAGGAAAGCCTCGCACATGACGATGAATGCCGAGATGTTGATGATGAAATTCGGGGCCAAATCATGAAAGTCCAGCCCGTAATAGAACATGAGGCCGTGGACGAATGGATGGAGGGGAAACCCCAGTCCGCGGACGAAGTGGGGGAGGAAAACCACCCTTTCGTGAGGTTTCGGGGTGGGGACGACCAACCCCGCGGCTGGCAGCCGGTGCGCGATATCCGCGGCTAAGTATCCGGCCCCATGTAGGTTTTTTATGTGCCCCTCCGTGATGGAGGAGGCCATCCACTTGCCTCCCGCTCCAAACATGTTTGGAGAGAGTTGAGGACAAGGATGTGGACTTGGGCGTTGGAGCTCGAGTGCACAAGAATGGATGAGCAAGGAGGAAGAAGGCGTGGGTAGAAAAAGGTGAGACCTTATCCCTTTATAAGGGCGGACGAAACTATGCGCCCCCACTAGCCTGGTAAAACTCGCCTATCCGCCAAGCGCCGTAATTGGTGGCGTGGTTGGGTTACCCACGCCCGTATTAATGAGAATCCCGTAATAAGGGGAACACGATCTCTGCTTTGACAAGACGTGTCAAGAAACCGCCTCGCGTTATGTGGGGGCTGGTTAAAGAAAAATGGTTCGTATAATTACCGGGCCATGGCGTGATGTCATGCTGCCCAAACGTGTCAGCGGATTGGATTTGTGGAAATATTATTCTCTCTATGGTGGTATGTGGAACTTATTTTGCGGGGTCGGACACTATCCTGGTATTCAAACTCTTCTGTGGTGTATTCAGAGGAGGAACCCGCCTTGCAATGCCGAAGACAACATTGCGCGCCGGACTCATCGTATTGAAGTCTGGTTCAGGGGCTACTGAGGGAGTCCTGGATTAGGGGGTCTCCGGACAGCCGGACTATATCCTTTGGCCGGACTGTTGGACTATGAAGATACGAGATTGAAGACTTCGTCCCGTGTTCGGATGGGACTCTCCTTGGCGTGAAGGCAAGCTAGGCAATACAGATATGTATATCTCCTCCTTTGTAACCGACCTTGTGTAACCCTATCCCCCTCCGGTGTCTATATAAATCAGAGGGTTTTAGTCCGTAGGACAACATACAATCATACCATAGGCTAGCTTCTAGGGTTTAGCCTCTCTAATCTCGTGGTAGATCAACTCTTGTACTACTCATATTATCAAGAATAATCAAGCAGGACGTAGGGTTTTACCTCCATCAAGAGGGCACGAACCTGGGTAAAACATCGTGTCCCCTGCCTCCTGTTACCATCCGCCTTAGACACACAGTTCGGGACCCCCTACCCGAGATCCGCCGGTTTTGACACCGACAGTAACCATAAAAGCATGTTTAATAATAAGTTTAAGTTCACCTTTAACTCTAGACATATAATCACTCAAGTGTTCAATCATATAAGCATTACGTTTCAATTGTCTACCAACATAAGCATTGAAGTTTTCTTGCTTAACAATAAAATTATCAAACTCATCCAAGCCTTGGCTAGCAGACTTATTACGAGGAATATCACCTTCATCAAATCTATAAAGAGAATTTACCTTTACTACCCGTGTCGGGTTATAAAGACCATGTATTTCTTCAATAGGTGGTAAATTCTTAACATCTTCAGCTTTCATACCCTTTTCTTTCATAGATTTCTTTGCCTCTTGCATATCTTCAGGACTGAGAAATAGAATACCCCTTTTCTTTGGAGTTGGCTTAGGAGTTGGTTCAGGAAGTGTCCAATCATTATCATTACTCAACATATTATTCAATAGAAATTCAGCTTGATCAACAGATCTTTTCCTAAAAACACAGCCGGCACAACTATCCAGGTGGTCTCTGGAAGCATCGGTTAGTCCATTATAAAAGATATCGAGTATTTCATTTTTCTTGAGAGGATGATCAGACAAAGCATTAAGTAATCGGAGAATCCTCCCCCAAGCTTGTGGGAGACTCTCTTCTTCAATTTGCACAAAATTATATATTTCCCTTAAGGAAGCTTGTTTCTTATGAGCGGGGAAATAGTTAGCAGAGAAATAATAAATCATATCCCGGGGACTACGCACACAACCATGATCAAGAGAATTAAACCATATTGTAGCATCACCCTTTAATGAGAACAGAAATAACTTAAGGATATAGTAGTAACGGATTTTTTCCTCATTAGTAAATAGGGTGGCTATATCATTCAATTTAGTAAGATGTGCCACAACAGTTTCGGATTCATAGCCATAAAAAGGATCAGATTCAACCAAAGTAATTAACTCAGGATCGACAGAGAAATCGTAATCTTTATTGGAAATACAGATAGGTGAGGTAGCAAAAGCAGGGTCATATTTCATTCTAGCATTCAAAGTTTTTTTCCAGCTTAGCTAACAGTTTCTTAAGATCATATCTATCATTGCAAGCTAAAATATCTCTAGCAGTTTCTTCATCCATAACATAACCCTCAGGCACAACATGCAATTCATATCTAGGGGGAGAATCTTTATCATCACTTTTGTCAAAATTATCAGTTTCAATAATTTCATTTTCTCTAACCCTAGCAAGTTGTTCATCAAGAAATTCACCTAATGGCACAATATTATCAAGCATACAAGTAGTTTCATCATAAGCATCATGCATAGCATAAGTGGCATCATCAATAACATGCGACATATCAGAATCAATAGGAGGAGTAGGTGTCACAAGTTTACTCATAACAGAAGGTGAATCAAGTGCAGAGCTAGATTGTAGTTCCTTACCTCCCCTCGTAGTTGAGGGATTTTTTTGGTTCTTTCATCTTTCAAGTTCCTCATAGTGATCAACAGATATAAATCCCAAGTGACTCAAAGAATAGAGCTATGCTCCCCGGCAACAGTGCCAGAAAATAGTCTTGATAACCCACAAGTATAGAGGATCACAACAGTTTTCGATGGTAGAGTATTCAACCCAAAATTATTGATTCGACACAAGGGGAACCAAAGAATACTCTCAAGTATTAATAGTTGAGTTGTCAATTCAACCGCACCTAAAAGACTTAATATCTGCAGCAAAGTATTTAGTAGCAAAGTAATATGGACGTAACGGTAATGGTGTCAAAAGTAACAATAGTAGTTTTGTAGTGATTGTAACAGTGGCAACGTAAAAGTAAGTAAACAAAAATCAATATGTGAAAAGCTCATAGGCAATGGATCAGTGATGGATAATTATGTTGGATGTGATTGCTCATGCAATAGTTATAACATAGGGTGACACAGAACTAGCTCCAGTTCATCAATGTAACATAGGCATGTATTCCGAATATAGTCATACGTTCTTATGGAAAAGAACCTGCATGACATCTTTTGTCCTACCCTCCCGTGCCAGCAGGGTCCTATTGGAAACTAAGGGATATTAAGGCCTCCTTTTAATAGAGTACCGGACCAAAGAATTAACACTTAGTGAATACATGAACTCCTCAAACTATAGTCATCATCGAGAGTGGTCCCGATTATTGTCACTTCGGGGTTACCAGATCATAACACATAGTAGGTGACTATTGACTTGCAAAATAGGATCAAGGACTCACATATATTCATGAAATCATAATAGGTTCAGATCTGAAATCATGGCACTCGGGCCCTAGTGACAAGCATTAAGCATAGCAAAGTCATAGCAACATCAATCTCAGAACATAGTGGATACTGGATCAAACCCTAACAAAACCAACTCGATTACATGATAAATCTCATCCAACCCATCACCGTCCAACAAGCCTATGATGGAATTACTCACGCACGGCGGTGAGCATCATGAAATTGGTGATGGACGAAGGTTGATGATGATGATGGCGAGGATTCCCCTCTTTGGAGCCCCGAACGGACTCCAGATCAGCCCTCTCGAGAGAGATTAGGGCTTGGCGGTGGCTCTGTATCGTAAAACGCGATGAATCCTTCTCTCTGATTTTTTTCTCCCCGAACGTGAATATATAGAGTTGGAGTTGAGGTTGGTGGAGCCTCAGGGGGCGCGCCCAGGGTGGTGGGCGCACCCCCACCCTCCTGGACAGGGTGTGGGCCCCCTGGTGTTGATTCTTTCGCCAATTTTTTTTAAAAATTCCAGAAATATTCTCCGTGAAGTTTCAGGTCATTCTAAGAACTTTTATTTCTGCACAAAAATAACACCATGGCAGTTCTGCTGAAAACAGCGTCAGTCTGGGTTAGTTCCATTCGAATCATGCAAGTTAGAGTCCAAAACAAGGCCAAAAGTGTTTGGAAAAGTAGATACTATGGAGACGTATCACAGGACAGAACAAACGAAGGAAAGCGGGCCCCGGCAAGTACTTTGCCACTAAGCTCCCAGGAGCCGCCGAAAAGGACGCTGTCGGGTGCCCCAAGCTTGCCGAAAGGCAGCAACCTCCGACATGACCCCAAGCCCTGGCTGTAGGGGCTGCTGCCCCTGCGGCCGAAGATGAGCTTTTAGTCCTTGCCGTCGAGCCCCAGGCTCCAGCATGGGCGCATCACACCGTCCATTTCCTCCAAACAAGGGAACTCCCTAGGGAACAGGAAGAAGCAGAGAAAGTAGCCCGTCGGTCCAGCATGTACCAGTTTGTGGATGATTCCCTATACAGAAGGAGATCGAATGGCGTGAAGTTGAAGTGCATTCCTCAAGAAGACGGACTGGAGCTGTTGGCAGAGATACATGGAGGCACGTGTGGCTCCCACATAGGGTCGAGAGCCCGTGCCGGCAAAGTGTTCCGGCAAGGTTTCTTCTCGCCCACCGCTCTCCAGGATGCAACTGCACTAGTAACCAAGTGTGAAGCGTGCCAGTTCCATTCAAAGAAGCTTCATCCACCAGCCCAATCTCTTTAGACAATCCCTCTTTCCTGGCCATTTTCGGTCTGGGGACTCGACATACTGGGCCCCTTTCCCCATGTTGTCGGGGGCTTTGAGTACTTGTACGTCGCGATCGACAATTTCACAAAGTGGCCGGAAGTAGAACCAGTGAGAAAGGTGAGAGCACAATCAGCCGTCAAGTTCTTCAAGGGGCTAGTATGTCGTTTTGCTGTACCGAATAGAGTCATCACCGACAACGGCATGCAGTTCACGAGCCACACGTTTATGCAGTACATCAAAGACCTTGGTAGCAAGGTTTGTTTTGCTTCTGTCGCTCATCCCAAAAGAAACGGCCAGGACGAGAGAGCAAACGCAAAGGTGTTGCGAGGCCTCAAGACCAGGACTTTTGACATGCTACACAAGTGCAGAAGGCGCTGGGTTGATGAGTTGCCAACGGTTCTTTGGTCGAACAAAACAGCGCCAAATAGAGCCACTCGCCAGACTCCCTCTGCCCTGGTATACGGGGTAGAAGCAGTTCTCCCCACGGAACTCATATATAGGTCATCTCGAGTGCTCGCTTATGATGAGCTTGAGCAAGAGCAGTTGCGCCAAGTTGATGCGACGCTCCTTGAGGAAGATCGTCTTCGGGCTGCTGTGCGAGCTGCTCGCTACCAGCAAGCCTTGTGCCGCTACCATAGCCGCAAGGTTCATACCCGGAGCCTTGAGGAAGGCGACCTTGTTCTTCGGCGAGTTCAATCCGCCAGGAATTCCAGCAAGTTAACACCGAAGTGGGAAGTCCCTTATCGAGTAATACGAGTCACCAAGCCCGGCGCAGTCTACCTGGAGACCAAAGATGGCATTCCAGTGAGCAACTCCTGGAACATCGAACATCTTCGTAAGTTTTACCCATAAGGCACAGTTGTCAAGCCTCCCGACAAACCACTTTTTGTACAAGCCTTGCCGGCAAGGCATGTGACCCTTTGTACAAAGCCAGGCATAGACCCTGAGCATCAGATAAATAAATGAAGCGCTGGCGCCCTAGAATTTAGCATGCATGCTAGGTCGAGTCTCTGTCTGTTAGGATCGATAGTGCTCAACGACAACTGATCCCTAGCATAGAGGTCAAGTGCATGTCTTTTTGTCTCTTCCACTCCGTTCTTGGCTCACACACTGCACAGGCGCTTCTGTAGAGCCGTTTGGAGGAAAGAAGGTGGATCGACACCCTCGGCTTGCCGGGGGCTGCAAATTCAGATAAGTTTTCTCTCCCCGCTATGTGTTTCCATATGAAGCTTGAACGTATGAAACTTCGTTCGTTCCTGTGCCACCATGCTCCCTCCTTCCTATGCCCGAAATCCCTTTCAAGCCGGAATTTGGTTGTAGTTGCGGTGGAAGGGAAGCAAGCGAAAGGCCCGATCCTGCTTTACCCCTACTCCCGCCAAGGGCGTGGGTATGACCATGGTATAACACAGGGGGACGTCAAGGTTTGTTGCCGGGTGACGTTGTTTGTTTAAAATAACAAGGACTCGCTCCTTAGTGTGGGCCTCGCTCACGCACAAAAGAACCCGGCAAACACCCTTTGTCGTGAATACATTGTTGAACAAGTACAATTCATACGGAGTGTAAACATGAGCAAGGGGTTACAAAGTCTAAATTCGACAAGTGCCCACAGGCTTAAGATCTAAAAAAAGAGATAAGATGCCCGTAATCCCCTTCTTGTCGCTCTCCTCAGGAAGCGGATCGGGATAATGGGAGGGCAAAAGGAGTGCCTAGGCGAGGTACGAGCAGCAGAAGACACCAAGAGAACGTCCCGGCGGCTGCCCGGAGTGGGGGACGGTGATGATGGTGCCGGGGAAGAAGCCGGAAGATGAGGCAGCGGGCCGGCAATACGAGACGAAGGCGTCGATGCCATCGTACTCAGACTTGACAGCCCGCCACCCACCTTCCTCGTCTTCTCCGGCCTTACAGCACCAGCCGCCAGAAGCGACGGCCCCGAGAAGTTCAAGAAGCTGGCTCGAGGAGCCGCCGCCAAGAACAACCCCCCAAAAAATCACTCTGCCGGGGAGAAGGCCAGGTGCAGATGGTGCTGCTGCCAGCGTCGCCTAGGGACGGGGCATCCAAAGTCTAGTCGGACCTATCCCGGTCGTCCTCCCCACCGGTCCCCTCCTCATCACCGTTGCTTGAGGAGGAGCTCTCGTCATCGGTCGAGCTCTCCATGTAGCACCCTAACCCATGTCCCAAGCGCCCGAAGACCTTGACAAAGAGCAGGTCGCTCTCCACTAATTTGAAGAGGAGAACGTGCCCCTTCATCAAGCAGTGCGCGCGTGCGAAGGTTTTCCATCCCCGAGGAAGGAGCATTACATGAGGGGCGGGAAACCTTGTGTTCACCCACATGTCGCCATTACAACAGCCCTTCATGTGAAGCCTCAGCCTCGGCGGCTGGTCGATCTCCAGCACCCTCGCGAACGCCTCAGGAAGGCAAAAGCGGCTACGCAGCGACTCGCGCAACTGTAGGATGAACTCCAGCATCGTGTTCCCGACATGGCCGCTCGACAAAGCAGGAGGGGATGGTGACGGTGACGACGCGGGTGTCCCCCTTCCGCGCCCACTAATACGTCTCTGTCGTATCTACTTTTCCAAACACTTTACCCTTGTTTTGGACTCTAACTTGCATGATTTAAATGGAACTAACCCGGACTGACGCTGTTTTCAGCAGAATTACCATGATGTTATTTATGTGCAGAAACAAAAGTTCTTGGAATGACCTGACACTTCACGAAACAACGTTTCGGAAAATATAAAAAATCCTTGCAAAAGATGAAGGCCAGGGGGCCACCACCTGTCCACGAGGGTGGGGGCGCGCCTACCCCCTAGGGCGCGCCCCCTACCACGTGGGCCCCCTGGAGCTCCTCCAACCTCAACTCCAACTCTATATATTTGGTTTGGGGGAGAAAAAAACCAGGGAGAAGGATTCATCGCGTTTTATGATACGAAGCCGCCGCCAAGCCCTAAAACATCCTGGGAGGGTTGATCTGGAGTCCGTTCGGGGCTGCGAAGAGGGGAATCCATCGCCATCGTCATCATCAACCATCCTCCATCACCAATTTCATGATGCTCACTGCCGTGTGTGAGTAATTCCATCATAGGCTTGCTGGACGGTGATGGGTTGGATGGGATCTATCATGTAATCGAGTTAGTTTTGTTAGGGTTTGATCCCTAGTATCCACTATGTTCTGAGATTGATGTTGCTATGACTTTGCTATGCTTAATGCTTGTCAATAGGGCCCGAGTGCCATGATTTCAGATCTGAACCTATTATGTTTTCATCAATATATGAGAGTTCTTGATCCTATCTTGCAAGTCTATAGTCACCTATTATGTGTTATGATCCGTTAACCCCGAAGTGACAATAAACGGGATACTTACTGGTGATGACCGTAGTTTGAGGAGTTCATGTATTCACTATGTGTTAATGCTTTGTTCCGGTACTCTATTAAAAGGAGGCATTAATATCCCTTAGTTTCCGTAAGGACGCCGCTGCCACGGGAGGGTAGGACAAAAGATGTCATGCAAGTTCTTTTCCATAAGCACGTATGACTATATTCAGAATACATGCCTACATTATATTGATGAACTCGAGCTAGTTCTGTGTCACCCTAGGTTATGACTGTTACATGATGAACTGCATCCGGCATAATTCTCCATCACCGATCCATTGCCTACGAGCTTTCCATATATTGTTCTTCAATTATTTACTTTTCCGTTGCTATTGCTATCATCACCACAAAATACCAAAAGCATTACTTTTACTACTGTTACCTTTTGCTATTGTTACCACTATTATCATATTACTTTGCTACTAAATACTTTGCTGCAGATACTAAGTTTCCAGGTGTGGTTGAATTGACAACTCAGCTGCTAATAGTTGAGAATATTCTTTGGCTCCCCTTGTGTCAAATCAATAAATTTGGGTTGAATACTCTACCCTCTAAAACTATTGCGATCCCCTATACTTGTGGGTTATCAAGACTATTTTCTGGCGCCATTGCCGGGGAGCATAGCCCTATTCTTTGAGTCACTCGGGATTTATATCTGCTTATCATTATGAAGAACTTGAAAGATCCAAGAACCAAGATTTATCCCACAACTACGAGGGGAGGTAAGGAACTACCATCTAGCTCCGCACTTGATTCACCTTCTATTTTGAGTAAGCTTGCGACACCTAAACCTGTTTCTGCTATTCGTTCTGATATGTCGCATGTTATTGATGATGTCACTTCTGCTATACATGATACTTATGATGAAACTACTTCTATGCTTGATACTACTGTGCCACTTGGTGAATTTCTTGATGAACAACTTGCTAGGGCTAGAGAGAATGAATTATTGAATCTGATAATACTGATGAAAGTGATGATGAAGATTCAGCTGTTATTCCTGAGGGTTATGTTTTTGATAAACAAGCTTCTTTAGCTATTTTAGCTTGCAAAGATAGATACGAACTCAAGAGGTTATTAGCTAAATGGAATAAGCAACCTCTAAATGCTAGGATGAAACCTGACCCTGCTTTTGCTACTTCACCTATCTGTGTTACTGATAAGGATTATGAATTCTCTGTTGATCCTGATATAATTATTTTGGTTGAATCTGATCCTTTTCATGGCTATGAATCTGAAACTGTTGTGGCACATCTTACTAAATTAAATGATATAGCGACCCTGTTCACTACTGATGAGAGAACTCGTTACTTTTATATCCTTAAAATATTTCCGATCTCATTAAAGGGTGATGCTAAGATATGGTTGAATTCTCTTGATCTTGGTTGTGTGCATAGTCCCCAGGATATGATTTATTACTTCTCTACTAAATATTTCCCTGCTCATAAGAAACAAGCTTCTTTAAGGGATATATATAATTTTGTGCAAATTGAAGAAGAGAGTCTCCCACAAGCTTGGGGGAGGCTTCTCAAGTTACTTAATGCTTTGCATGATCATCCTCTTAAGAAAAATGAAATACTTGATATCTTTTATAATGGACTAACCAATGCTTCCAGAGATTACCTAGATAGTTGTGTTGGTTCTATTTTTAGGGAAAGAACACCGGATGAAGCTGAAACTCTATTGAATAATATGTTGACAAATGAAAATAATTGGACACCTCCGGAGCCAATTCCTGAGCCTATTCCTAAACCAACTCCGAAGAAGAGGGGTATTCTATTTCTCAGTCCTGAAGATATGCAAGAGGCAAAGAAATCTATGAAAGAAAAGGGTATTAAAGCTGAAGATGTTAAGAATTTACATCCTATTGAAGAAATACATGGTCTTAATTTACCGCCTATTGAAGAAACATATGATCTTAATCCTTTACCTATTGAAGAAACTCATGGTCTTGATTACCCGACACAGGTAGTAAAGGTAAATTCTCTCTATAGATACGATAAAGCTGAAATACCATTTACTAAGTTTGCTAGCCCATGCTTAGATGAGTTTGATAAATTTATGACTAAGCAAGAAGATTTTAATGCTTATGTTGGCAGACAATTGAAATACAATTCAAATATGCTTGAAAGCTTGGGTGATTATATGGTAATGTCGTAGGTGAACTTAAACTTATTAGTAAACATGCTTCTATGGTTACCACTCAAGTAGAACAAGTACTTAAAGCTCAAAATGATTTGCTCAATGAATTGAATATTAATAATAATGATAATGATATTAGAGTTATGACTAGAGGTGGTAGAATGACTCAGGAACCTTTGAATCCTGAAGGCCACCCTAAGAGAATTGAGCAAGATTCTCAGAGAAATAACGTGGATGCACCTAGTCCTTCTAAAATGTGACACTCCAAAAATTTTATTTGGTTTTTATCAAAAACTTTGTGGTTTTTGAGGAGAGGCTATTTAAAATTTTTCTTTTTCAGAAAAAAAAACCTTCCACTTAAAAACTTCCTTTGCCTTGGCAAGGATTTTATTTTTTTTCAAACTTCGATGGTTGATATTTTGAAAACTTCTTCTCTATTGGTTCCCTCTCAAAATTTATTTTTGGGAGTTTAAATTATTTTTCTTTTAAAATGAAGCTCTATGAAAATTTGAGGATTTTCATATCTTGGAACCACCCTTGACTTTGCATTGTTCCCATGTGGTAAAACCCTCCAAAATCTCCCCTACACCTTGTGATCAACCTAAGTTCTCTGTCCCAACTAATCCAAACAAGTTTTGGATTTTATTCTAATTATTTTCCCTCTCAAATCAATTCTGAAAATTATTTGGAGCCTTAGTGATTTTCAAAGAAAGTACTCTTTTTCACTTGAGTTTTGACCTCACACCAACTCCCCTGGATAGTCCTTTGTACCCACAACTCAGAACCATCTTGATCCACTCCTTCTCTTTTCAAATTTTTCAAAATTCAGTCTCTGCAAGTTTGGACCAGATTTGCCAAATTTGATGAAATTCATATCTACACTACTCCAAAAATTCCACCAAAATTCAGGCAACCTATTTGAGCAATGAGAAGCCACTCCACCAAGTATCAGCTCAAGGAAAAATCCCTAGATGCCATTTTCATTCTGTCGAACACCTGAGCTACACTGTTCCTTTGCAAATTCAGTAAGTTCAGTCTTCAGTGTCGTCTTCGTCCGTCAGTTTCAGTCACGCGGCCACAGTGCCCTTGGCACGTTCCTCGCCGCCTCTTCCTCTTGTCCGAAGCTTCACACGCGTGCGTGGAGCCTACCTGGCGTCGGTAGCTCGCTGGCCCGCCCTCGCCGGCGTCTTCTGCAGCGTCGGGACCTCCCGTGGCGGCCGACAGGAGACACACCACGGCAGAACGCCATTCAGCGCCGCCCAAAGCCCCCTGGCTCTCCGCGTGGCCTCATGCACGCCAGTGCACGCCCGTGGCACAGCCACCGTGGCCGGCAAGCACGGGACGCGCTCTCCGCCACCGACGGGCCCGCGCCATCCCCGTTCCGTCGAGATCGCCCTTAACACCCAAACCCCGGCCAGTTTAGCACCAAAACGGACCCATTGAACCCCCGTGATGACGCTCGACCCCCTAACCACCCCGACCGAGCACTGCGCCACCGTAATCACTCGCCGGTGATCCTCGTTCACGGCAACCGCCTCGGACCGCCTATATAAAGGGGCCCCGAGCTCACTCTCGTGCACGCAGCATCACCACTCCTCACCAACACCCCGCCAGGCCACTAGGGGGACCTCGAGGAGGTCTTCTCCCCCAGCTCCGGCCGTCTCGCCCCGCCTCGGCCTCCAGCTCGATTCACTCTGGTGAGGCCATCTCCGGCGCCCAAACCTCGTCCGTAGCCCTCTTCCACACCTAGCACTCTAACCCCCTCGTCAATTTGAACCTTGCAGCCCTCTCCGGCGAGCTCCATCTTCGTCCGAACCACCGTCCGCCGGAGCAGGGGCCGCCGTTGACACAGTGCTCGCCGGCGACCGCCACCACCACCAATCGACGCGGAATGGCGCCCTGAGCACAGAGGTACTCCCCGATCTCCCTGCCTCGCCGTGGATCGCCGCCGGCGACCACCGCGGCTCTCGGGCGCCGACGAGCTTCGTCCGCCCCGTTTGAATGTTTAAACCTGACAAGTGGGACCCCACCGTCAGCCTCTCTGCTCTCTCCTCTGAATCGTTTTCTAGAAGCGCCTTCGGGCAGAATGCGTTTTCTCCTTGGGCTGGCGTAGTTTCTGCCGAAGCGTTTTCTGTTTTTATAAACTAACCCCTGGAAATCTTCTGTTTCATTACAGATGAGTCCCTGGACAAAAACCTTTATAACTTTTAAACAGAAAAGTATTTTTGATTGATTCTTCTTCTGTTCTCTTTAAAATTTTGTCTCGTTTTTTATCAGATTTATTTGAAAAATATTTGGTATACTTTCTGTGCACTCCTTGGTATTTACGATAGCGCATATATTTTCTATATTTTCTTTATACCGTAGATACCGAAGGAGGTGACGGAGCCGCGAACTTCACCGAGCTAGGCTCCGACTACTCCGAACCAGGCAAGCATGTTTGAACTTTTGATATGATGAGTGTCTTGGCATGTTTTGCATTTAGTTAGTTTCATGGCATGTTGAGAAGCATATCGATGAACGTTATTTTATGTGATAATGAGGTAAGTGAGTTCGATGATCCATACCTGGATGAATGTGAATATGAATGGCCATGTGTTGGCATGAGGATGGGTAAGATGGCAGTGTTGTAGCATGCCAGTCTTACGCCAGACTATGTGACTTCAGCGTCAAACCGTATCGGTCCAGTACCTCTCATTTCCTTCCATGTACTACCACATGTTTTCCGCTAGGAATATGGTTTAGTAAGTTGCAAACCGCTTTCATGGTACACACCAAAGAGGAGAGGCCGTGATGATGGTTCCATGGCCCTGGATTAAAGCCAGTCATCCGGTCAGGGGGCATGGGTGTTTCCGGTTGGGACCGAGAGGGGGGGCACCCCTTAGAGCGCGCGTATATAAATTTGATCCCATGCTATTCGAGATTGTGATCTCCCCGTCTCAAAAGTTTTTCTTGGACGATGTCTAGGGTGATTCCTAGCATCGAGAGGTATGATGGGTGTGTACTGGTTAGCTGTGTTTTCTTCCGAAATACCGTAAACGGAACTAGTCCTTCGTGACTACGGAAATCCGTTGGCTGTGGGAATAATTTTGTACAAACTCTGCAGAGTCATATATCCCTCCAAATCATCTATTCCATGTCCAAATTCGTATTATCTTGTCCTAACAATGGCAGTGTTGATGACAGAGACTCCGGTGTTTCGCATGAGTGATAATTCCGGTTAAATGATATTCCTGTGGATGGACTAACCCTTTTATTCTTAAGAATTAAAAGTTTATTATGATTATTATTTATCTGCCCATAAAGCCCTTTCTGTGATGTCGCCCCGACGTCCGACTGTGGCATTTCTTTTAAAGCCCTTTCTGTGATGTCGCCCCAACGTCCGACTGTGGCATTTCTTTTAAAGCCCTTTCTGTGATGTCGCCCCGACGTCCGACTGTGGCATTTCTTTTAAAGCCCTTTCTGTGACGTCGCCCCGACGTCCGACTGAGGTATTTCTTTTAAAGCCCTTTATGTGGTGTCGCTAAGACGCCCGACTGTGGCATCTTTTTCCTTATATTTATTTGTTCACCTTTCGAGGCGTCGCTTCAGACACCCGATCGGAAATTATTTATGTTCTGTTGGGATTTCAGGCGGACTACCGCCGTTTCCCTTTTACTTACCTTGTTATGATAATTTTGAATGAATATTGGTGAATATATTCATGACGCATCCATGCATGCATTTGTTATATCTTACGTCCGAACTGTTTTGCGAGTACTTTCAAAGTACTCACTGGCTTGTTGATTTGGCCAGATGCTGACGAAGGCGATTTCATGGATGAAGAGTTTGATAGCGAGTCCGACACTTAGAGGAGTCCCAGTCAGTCTCGTGCGACCCTGGATTTGGTCACTGTTTTATATCCGCTTCCGCTACCAAATAAATTCATCGAGCCTCACCTCGACGCTCGATGAGATGATAGACTTAGAGTCTTGTATTTCTCTCCCCGCTGTGTTTTTCCACCACCGCCCTATCCTCGAGTCAGTAGTATGTCTCCACACCACTGTGTCATGTCCGCCATTATGTATAATTATTGGCGTGCTTGTAATAATTTGGTTGAGCAACCGTAGTTCAACCCTATAATATATTTTATGCTACTGGCTTATTGTATCAAGAAATTGTCTACCAGTGAGGAGAATTTCTCTCATACTGGACTCAAAAGATTGGTTTCTCAATAAATATTTTTATTGGAAAACCGGTCCTGACATAAAAGGAAGAAAAAGAAAAATGATAGGACTTTGCATGATTCTAGTGAACCTGTTATTGACCCACCTGAGAATCCAAATGATATTTCTATTTCTGATGCTGAAACTCAATCTGGTAATGAACTTGAAACTAGTGATAATGTTAATGATAATGTTCATGATGATGCTCAACCTAGTAATGATAATGATATAGAAATTGAACCTGATGTTGATCTTGATAACCTACAATCAAAGAATCAACGTTATGATAAGAAAGACTGTCGGTGTACAAAAACAGGGGTACACTTTTTGTACCCCTATAACTGTACACGGGCAGTCTGAGCCACGGGCACCACCACACTGAGCAAGGCAAGGGAGGTGAGACAAGGTAAGGCCGAAGCTCAGGAGAAACAGAACAATGCCAAGACCAAGACCACAAAGAGCAAAGGGGAAGAAGCGGACCCCCCGGCAAGATCCTTGCCGGGAGGCGGTTTTAGCAAACCCGGCAAGACCCTTGCCGTGGCAGCTCGCCCCACACCTACGGAGTGAGTCACCCTTGAGTCCACTGCCCCCATGGGGCAAGGATTCGGGAGACATCCCCGTGGTGGCATGCAGATCTTTCTAAGGACATTCAAGATCAGATACACCCTTTAGAAGATGATGATCCTTGGCGGGATCCCAGCCAAGGAGGACCACAAGGCCCCCGGCAAGAGCCTTGCCGGGGATGACAACAGGCGCCACGGCATGACCTTTGTCGGGGCCCCGGCAAGGCCCTTGCGAAGAACACCCGTAGGGCCACCATTAGGCCCACGCCGGTCAAACCTCCACCGCTGTTCGCATGCAGCGGCCGACCCAACCAGCTGGGCAGGCACTAGCGTGGCGGCATGCGGATCTTCATGGAGACCCACCACTGTGCCACCTCAGCCGCCTGCCTGCCTACATGGCACCGCGGGCGCCGCTGGCCAGGGCGCGTGTCGACACGAGAGGGAGCAGCGACGGACAAGACAGGGCTCTCCCCCGTCCTCGATAAAGCAAGGACACCTAGGCAAGACGCATTAAATGCGCCTTGTCATGTAATGCGAGGGATAACCTCACATCACTGTACCCTTTCCACCTCCTGTGTGCCACTGTGGCAACCCCTTTCCTATAAAAGGAGGCCCGAGGCGACCAGGAGGAGGATTCGGCTTTTTGGAGCTCCTCATGCCCCATAGCTAGCTCAAGAACATAGATATGCAATCCACCAAAGCAGGAGTAGGGTTTTACGCATCCTCGCGGCCCGAACCTGGATAAACAAACGGTGTGCTATCTGTTTGATCCGCTCTTCTCACGACCCCGTGCCCCACAACCGTAGTAGGGATTCTTGTGATCCCATAGGTGTCGTTCCCACCAAAATCTTTGGCGCGCCAGGTAGGGGGCGCAGTTGTGGGAATCGGCTCTAGCAATCAGCTCAGCACTCCTTCGTCTGCGTGGCTCTTGGAGAAGGACGGAGGCCGGAAGATCAGCGCTCGAGTGACTACAAACAGAAGATAAGTTGCACTGAACCCTTATTTGTTCTATCCTTTTTATATGAGGTTATTCCCCCCGGAGATGTCACGCCTTTGTATGAGAAACCTGCACGCCAGGAGGCTCTCCCACGATCGGCAACGCCTTTGCCCTATTTCGAGTCCGCTCAACACCTCAAGAGGCTGCGTCGAGAATGGCAGAGTAACCTTCCGCGACCAACAACGCTCTCGATTCTGACTCGACTCAAGCTCGACAGTTCGAGCGGCCGCGTTCGGAAAGAAAAGGTAGCTTGTCCGACAGCACGCGTACCCAGCAGGCCCATGGGGTTCCGTCCCTAAAACGCCGCTCGGGGCTTCCGCGCCGGCGAGCCTACCCAATCGGCGTAGGGCACGCATACAAAGAGGAATTAAACGGGGAAATAACATGCATTAAATTAAAAGTACTGCAAAGTTATATTACATCACATCATTGCTGCAGTTCTAACTAAAGATGAAATTTGTCTTGGTCGTGAACCTACAGTGGCGATGAAGAACGGGATGCCTAATCCCGACGCTGGCCTTCCACCCTCTTGATTTCGTCGATGCTGCTGATGACGGGCTTGATGCGCTCCTTGAGCAGCGTGAGGTCAACACCCTCCGGCAAGCTATCCATCACGGCACGGAAGTCGAGGTTGGGATTCCAGTACGCCATCTTGGTGAGGACCTTGGTCATGACCCCCCGGCAAAGTCGCCGAGCTTCCCCGGCCAACGTGGCCGCTCGGTTGGAGTGAAGATAAGCCAAGGCTCCGAGGACGCCCTCGAGGAACAGGGTCAACTTGGTGTTGACGGTCCCGCTGCGCTCAGGGGCGTACCTCACGTTTGGCATCCCCATGGTGGCCAACTGCGAGGTGACCCTGCCGGCGACCTCCTCCAGAGGGTTGATCCATCTGTTCTTGCCCGCCACATAATCCTGGTGGGAGGCGGCCTCGTTCGCCCGCAACTGCTTCTCCTCCTCCAGGCTCCTGGTCAAGGTCTCCTCCCGAGCCCTGCTCTCCGACAGCATCTTCTCGAGATCCTCCAGCTTCAGTTTGAGATCTCTGACGGAGTTTTGCGCTTCGGAGAGCTCCCCAGCCCTGCTGATGACCGCTCCTTGCGCCTCCACCAAGGCGCTGTTGAGCGTGCTCTTCTCGTTGGACAGCTTGAGGGCTGCTCCTTCAGCTCATCCTGCGCCACCTCCAACTCCCTTACCTTGCCGGCATGGGCCAGAGCTTGGGCATCGAGTGCCTCCTTGTGCCTCTGCTCCAGCTCGCGAGTCCGCCGCGCGACAAGGGCCTCGAGCTCCTCATACTTGCCACGGAGCGCTGCGGCAAGCTTCGCCTCACGCGCGGTGAGGTCCTCTTCCTGGGAATCCAGTGCGGCTTGATGCTGGTTTCGGACAGCCTCGGCCGCGGCAGCCAAGTTCGCCGCCTGTTCCTGGGCCTTCTCGATGCCAGTCGTCTTCATGGTGAGATCGACATTGCGCTTGGCCAATTCCTCCTGAAGGGCCCTCTGCTCCTCGCGAGTTTGGTGGAACCATGTCTACGTCTCAGCAACGCGCGCCTTTAAATCCACCTCCGCCTGGTCCACCGTTGCCATCCTGGACCTAACCTTGTCCAAACGGACACGGTAGAGCACCTGGAGTTTTCGGAAGTTGGCCCCCATAGCGCGGAAAAGCTGCTCTTCCAGAGAACCGTCACCGCCAACGCCCAGCTCACCGACAACCTCAAGCCCGGTGGCGGCAAGCACCTCGCCGTCAAAGACTTCCCCTTCGGCGGGCGCCTGGGAACTTGACGCCTCTGAGAGGTGGACGAAAAGATCGTCGCCCACCTTCAGATACCTGACGGGGCCCGAGGTTGAGGAGGAGGGAGGCTGATCATCAACCGCCTCTTCCTCGGCGGTGTCCTTGCCGGCTTCCCCGGCAGGCCCACCGTTGGCGCCCTCGGCAGAAGCCTCCCCGGTCGCCTTGGTGGCCCCCGCCGCGGTGTCCTCGGCAGCATCCTTGGCGGCCTCATCAGCGGCGACCTCGGCAGCGTCCTTGGTGGCCTCCTCAGCAATATCCCCAACAACAGTGTCCACGTCCTCCATGTCTGTTGAAGGAGGGCCTGGGCAGCAACAGGAGCAATGAAGCCAAGAAAAGAATAAGGGAAAAACAGAGATGAAGGATAGGCGACTCACCGGTGCCAGGCTGTGAAGCAGAAGTCCCCTCTCCGCCAGCATTTGGCGTTGTGGCAGTGCCACCAGTGCCCAAGTTCCCCTCTTCCTCCCTGGGTGTGGGCTCCGTGCCTGATGCCCTTGCCGGGGACGCCCCCGCGGCGGCGTAGTCGATGGGGGTGGTGTTAGGAGTAGCCCTCTGTGGCTCCTCCTGCTGCCGCTCCCCTCCTGCAAACCCGGCAAGGTCAGCATCATAGCATCGAGCGCCTACCACATGTCGAGTAAGAAGAGGATGATGAACTTACACTGGGGGCTGCACCGGGGGCTGCTGTTCGGGCTGCTCAGCACCACCAGTGGTGTCTTTAAAGCCCCAGCCGGGGGCTGACTGCTCGCTGAGGCCTTCGCCCTCTTCACCCTTTGGGCCAACGTCTCTGCATCCCTGCAAAAGCAAAAACGGATCATGGTGGGTGGCTTAATTCAGAGGAATGGAAATGACAGTAAGGAACGGAGTACTTACTCGTCATCCACCTCCTTCTCTTCCACCGCTTTCCTCTTCCTCTTCGGGCTGAGAGGCCCGAGATCAAAAGTGACATTTGCATCAACATCCGAGTCGACATCTGCCGGAGGAGGCAAAGACATTGGGGTTTGTGTGCGCCCAGATGAGGAAGGGGCTGTTGTCTTCTTCTTCTCAGCGGCCTTCGTCAGCCTCTTGGCTGCCGTGGCCCTCATGTGGCGCCCAGACCCCTCTAGGGTCAATTGAGGCCGTGCAGCCCTGCCGGGCCGGACCGGCTCACCGGAGCCACCCCGCCGCGGGACTCGCCCTCTTCCCCTGGTTGGCGTCGAGCCCGCCGCCACGTCCTCCTCCTCCTCCGACGACTCGTCAGCCGCGTCTTCGACGAGCGGAGATCCAGTGTCGGCGCTGCTGACCTTCCTGGAGGCCGCCACCCACCGGGTGAGCTCCTCTTCCTCCGCCGCCGTTGCGGCTTTGTCCTCCACACCCCCGGCGCTGCCGGCCTCCATGGCAAGCTGTGCCTCCCTTGCCCTAGTGGCGATGTAGTCTAGCTCTGCCTGGGTGGTGTCCATGATAAGCCACCGCTCGGCATCGGCATTGATGTACACCTTGATCAGGGAGTCGAAGAATTGCTGCACATCTTCGTCCTTCGGCTCCTCCCAGCTCGGGACAGGGCCGTGCGCATTACAGTCCGGCATCATGGCGATGATCTCGGACCGACGCGAATTGTTGCACAACGGGACCACCCCCGCTGGCAGCTTGAAAAATGGCCCCTTGAGGGCCTTGCCAACCTTTGCGGTAGCCCTCGCGGCCTTGCCAGTCCGCTCGACCTCGCCATCGCAACCCACATCAAGCTAGAAAATCCGCTGGCAGAAGTGGGCATGCGCCAACACTGTGAAGTTGTGATCGAGGCCGGGGCGGAGTCGCATAATGTCAGCCGGGTTAGTAAAAAGCCAAGCTGGCCTCCCCTTGTTGTGCAACGGGGCGATCCGGCGACGAATGAAGTCCGCCCCGATCATCTCAAGGGTGAGTCCGGCCTGGGTGAGCCGGAGAATCCTGGTGGTGGCGACGGTGAGCCTCCCATCGGCGGCGTCGACATCGCTCCAATCGCCGCCACAGACCGGCGGCACTCGGCGGACCTTGCAGAATTCCGGCGGGTTTTCATCTTCAATCCAACACCACTGGCCACGCCATTCCTCCCACCTCTCCTTCACGGCACCATCCGAGTACGCCCCCTTGGATCTTGGGATCCAGGTGACGCAACCGGAGACGGCTCCTCCCGGCTGGATTCGAGGGAAGAAGTAATGGCGGAAGAGCGCCGTGTTGGGCTGCACCCCAGCAAAGCCTTCGCAAAGATGCGCGAAGAAATCCATGCATGCCCCCGCATTCGGAGTAAAATCCAAGAGGCGAAAGCCGAAGGTATGCATAACATCGCAGAAGAAATCGGAGAAAGGGGGGCATAACCTGCAAGAAAAGTAATCAACGAAGAAGGGGTACCGATTTGAGGCAGGATCAGCGCAAGCGGCAGGAATGACGCACGTCAACGGGTGTCCCGAATCCTCTACCCCCGTCTTCACTCCCCATAGGGGCTTGAAGGAGGCCCGGAGCTCTTGAACATCAACCGTCGAGGGGAAGAAGAAGGCAGACTTCATCCGGTCCCCCGACAGCGCGCTCTCCGGCGGCTCCACCGTCCCGGCGCCCTTAGCCACCCCCTTGCCCTTAGCGAATTTGGGAGCCATGGCGACCAATAAGTTCAGAGGGCTGAGGAAGGGGGATGGCGAAGCAACGACGGCGGGGGATGGCGAAGCAATGACGGCGGGCGACGGCGGAAGCTTAGGAAGGAAGGAAGAGATGAAACGGCGGCTCTGAGATTGGAAAAGGCACGAGGAAAGAGGAGAAAGTGAGCAGCGCGCCCGCGGTTATTCCTTTCTTATGGGGGAAAACAAAGGGCCGCCTCCTTTCACATTTACTACGACGTGACGCATGCCTGCGGGAACCAACCCCACACATGCCGCCCACGTCACACACGCCTCCCCACGCCGCGCCACGTGCGGGAAGCATGGGAAGCGCAGCGCGCGAAGAGACTTACCGCGGTAAAAACCGCCCCGCCTGCCCGCGCACCGTTTTTGGGCCTAGCCCAACGACGCGATTGCGCTTACGTGTGGCCCAGGCCCGGGGGCAACTGTCGGTGTACAAAAAGAGGGGTACACTTTTTGTACCCCTATAACTGTACACGGGCAGTCTGAGCCACGGGCACCACCACACTGAGCAAGGCAAGGGAGGTGAGCCAAGGTAAGGCCAAAGCTCAGGAGAAGCAGAGCGACGCCAAGACCAAGACCACAAAGAGAAAAGGGGACGAAGCGGACCCCCCCGGCAAGATCCTTGCTGGGAGGCAGTTTTAGCGAACCCGGCAAGACCCTTGACGTGGCAGCTCGCCCCACACCTACTGAGTGAGTCACCCTTTAGTCCGCTGCCCCCATGGGGCAAGGATTCCGGAGACATCCCTGTGGTGGCATGCAGATCTTTGTGAGGACATTCAAGATCAGATACACCCTTTAGAAGATGGTGATCCTTGGCGGGATCCCAGCCAAGGAGGACCACAAGGCCCCCGGCAAGAGCCTTGCTGGGGATCACAGCAGGCGCCACGGCAAGTCCCTTGCCGGGGCCCTGGCAAGGCCCTTGCCAAGAACACCCGTAGGGCCACCATCAGGCCCACGCCGGTCAAACCTCCACCGTCGTTCGCATGCAGCTGCCAACCCAATGAGCTAGGCAGGCACCTGCGTGGCGGTATGCGGATCTTCATGGAGACCCACCACTGCGCCACCTCAGCTGCCTGCCTGCCTACATGGCACCGCGGGCGCCGCTGGCCAGGGCGCGTGTCGACACAAGAGGGAGCGGCGACGGACGAGACAGGGCTCTCCCCCATCCCCGATAAAGCAAGGACACCTGGGCAAGACGCATTAAATGCGCCTTGTCATGTAATGCGAGGGATAACCTCACATCACTGTACCCTTTCCACCTCATGTGTGCCACTGTGGCAACCCCTTTCCTATAAAAGGAGGCCCGAGGCGACCAGGAGGAGGATTCGGCTTTTTGGAGCTCCTCACGCCCCATAGCTAGCTCAAGAACACAGATATACAATCCACCAAAGCAGGAGTAGGGTTTTACGCCATCCTCGCGGCCCGAACCTGGATAAATGAACCGTGTGCTATCTATTTGATCCGCTCTTCTCACGACCCCGCGCCCCGCAACCGTAGTAGGGATTCTTGTGATCCCATAGGTGTAGTTCTCACCGACAAAGACTTTGTTGCTAGGAAACAAGGTAAATAAAGAGAACCATGGGTTTCGAAACCCATGCCTTTTCCTCCCAAACCATCCAAGAAAAAGGATGATGAGGATTTTGAGCGCTTTGCTGAAATGATTAGACCTATCTTTTTGCGTATGCGATTAACTGATATGCTCAAAATGAATCCTTATGCTAAGTATATGAAAGAAATTGTTGCAAATAAAAGAAAGATACCGGAAGCTGAAATTTCCACCATGCTTGCTAATTATAGTTTTAAGGGTGGAATACCAAAGAAACTTGGAGATCTCGGTGTACCAACTATACCATGCTCCATTAAAAGAAACTATGTTAAAACTGCTTTATGTGATCTTGGAGCCGGTGTTAGTGTTATGCCTCTCTCTTTATATCGTAGACTTGATTTGAATAAGTTGACACCTACTGAAATATCTTTGCAAATGGATGATAAATCAACTACTATACCTGTCGGTATTTGTGAGGATGTGCCTGTTGTAGTTGCAAACGTTACTATTTTATCGGACTTTGTTATTCTTAATATTCCCGAGGACGATAGTATGTCTATTATTCTTGGAAGACCCTTTTTGAATACTACAGTGGATGTTATTGATTGTAATAAAGGCAATGTCACTTTTCATGATAGTGGTAATGAGCATACGGTACACTTTCCGAGGAAACAACCTCAAGTTCATAGTATCAACTCTATTGGAAAAATACCATCGATTATATTTGGAGGTTTTGAATTTCCTCTTCCTACTGTCAAGAAGAAGTATGATATTCTTATTATTGGGGATGTGCATATCCCCATTGAGGTAACATAGTGTGTTATTCGGAATGAGTTTGTTAACAAGACTTGATCAACCTTGTTAGTGGATTCCTTTTGATGAGCATGAGATGGATGAAACTAGAAGTCACAACCTTCTGTACCCTCCTTTTACTTTCTGTTATTTATATAAAATAAAATAAAAATAGTGTTTTCTGTGTGTTATCTGATTATCCGTGCAATATAAAAATACCCCAAAAATAAAAGTTCACCAAATGCCCTGGAATTTAAATATGATTTTTTTCTAGAATATTTGAGAATATTTGGCACTGAGAACACAACAAGGGGGTCACCAGCTGCCCACGAGGGTGGAGGGCGCGCCCTACCCCCTGGGCGCGCCCCCTTGCCTTCTGGGCCCACTTATTCCTGCACCCACACACTCCTTCCTCCCCCATACACGAATATCCAGCTCAAACCCGAGTCCAAGCTCATTTTGCTGCCATTTTCGATCTCCTTGCTCAAAGCACCTCTCACAAAACTGCTTGGGGAGATTGTTCCTTGGTATGTGACTCCTCCATTGGTCCAATTAGTTTTTGTTCTAGTGCTTTACTCATTGCAAATTTATGCTGCTTAGGTGACCCTATTCTTGAGCTTGCATGTCAAATTTATATGGTTCCAGGTAGTTTTGATGCATGATATAGGCCCTAGGACCTTGTAGGAGTAGTTGTTATCAATATTATTGAGTTTGGTTTACTTTTATTTTGAAGTTACTAAAAATTTCAGAACTTTTCAGAAAATAATGAAGAGACTTTTGAGGGGCTCATCGAGCCGAAGCTCGAAGGAAAAGGCACAGAAGCCCAAGTATAATCTGCCTCGCACCGTGGAGGTTCGGTCGTGTGAATGGCCTTCCAATGATTTCTTGAAAGAAGCCGGGATTTATGAAGATGTTTATGAATTGGCTAAGAATGCAGGCCTCACCGCTTTCCTCCACGACCAACGCGATCGGTATCTCTTACTCACAAATATCTTTGTGCAAAACTTTCATTTCCTTTCTAGGAGCTCACCACCTACGGTGGAGTTTTATTTATATGATGAGCATAAGGAGATGTCACTTTATGATTTTTGTCGGGTTTGTTTGGTCCCTTTCGAGGGCACGATAGAGGAACCACATCTCAGCAATGTGGATGGGTTTATTGATATCATCACTCTAGAGGAAACGAGGAAGGTTTCCGATGCACGAATCACTAGCATACATTTTTCCTGTTTTACACTATTTTGCATTATTTGCTAGTCGTTGCGTCATGGAAACTGTGGAAACCTTAGTGTTCCTGATATTATTATTTTTCTCCACGGTTTATTCAGTGATAACTCTGTTAGTATGGGCGGCATTATTGCTAAACGGTTAAGTCTGAACCGTACAAAGGGCCCCATCTTTGGAGGCATCTATGCTTCACGCCTAGCTGCACATTTTAACATACATATTAGGCATCATGAGAAGGAAGAAAAAGTGCCGCCTCGTGTTTATTTAGATTATAAAAGCCAGGCCAACCGTGGCCATAGACCAACTTAGGCCAAAAGCCTAAGCTTGGGGGAGTATGTATTTCTTACCAACATTACATTTATGTTCACACACTCATTGCTAGATGTCGGTGCTCATACTTTTTCATTGTATCATCCATGCTAGTTTATTTTCATTTTATGCTTTCTTCTTGTGTGTTTGATAAACCTTAAGAAAAACCAAAAAATAGTTGTAGCTTTTAATTAGTTTACTTTCCATGCTTGTAGTAGTAATTAAAAAGAAAACCCAAAAAGATTGCATGTTCTTCTTTTTCTTGTTGGGAGCTCTCCCGTGTAAATAGTTTTATTCCTTTTCTTTTCTTTGGGGGTCGATAGGAGAAGACCATAATTAAATTGTTGAAGTGGCTCTTATATGCATTATTGTTGATCTGACAAAAGAGCCCATATTGCCTTGTCTTCTCCTGTTTATTGAATGCTTGCAGATTCCAGCTTAGTCCAATGCACGTACACTCTTATTATTATTCACATCGTTCGGTCATGGAAGTGAAAGGCAATTATGACGATATATGATGGACTGACTGAGATGAGAAAAGCTGGTATGAACTCGACCTCTTTTGTTTTTGTAAATATGATTAGTTCATCGTTCCTGATTTAGCCTATTATGAATAAACATGTTTGCAATGACAACTAGAGATCATAGATTCTTGTGCCATGCTTGATTATCTAGGAGCTTATAATGGTTTACCTTGTGTGCCAACATGCTATTAAAATGGTTGTGATGTGGTATGATAGGGTGGTATCCTCCTCTGAATGATTTAAGTGACTTGACTTGGCGCATGTTCACGCATGTAGTTGAAACGAAATCAACATAGCCTTCACGATATTTATGTTCATGGTGGATTATATCCTACTAATGCTTGCATTCGGTGTTGATTAATTTTAATGCATGTTCATGACTGTTGTCGCTCTCTAGCTGGTCGCTTCCCAGTCTTTTGCTAGCCTTCACCTGTACTAAGCGGGAATACTGCTTGTGCATCCAACTCCATAAACCCCAAAGTTATTCCATATGAGTCCATCATACCAACCAATATACGGTATCTACCTGCCATTCCAAGTAAATTTGTATGTGCCAAACTCTAAACCTTCAAATAAATATCATGTTTTGTATGCTCGAATAGCTCATGTATCAACTAGGGTTGTCTGTATCTTCCATGTTAGGCGGGTTATTCTCGAGAGGAGTGGACTCTGCTCCTCACTCACGAGAAAGTGGCTGGTCACCGGGATGTCCAGTCCCATGCTTTATGCAAACTAAATCAAAATAATTGCAAACAAAACTCCCCCTGGGACTCTTGTTAGTTGGAGGCACTCGTTGTTTCGAGCAAGCCATGGATTGATGCTTGTTGGTGGAGGGGGAGTATAAACTTTACCATTATGTTTGGGAACCGCCTATAATGTGTGTAGAATGGAAGATATTGCCATCTCTTGGTTGTTATGTTGACAATGAAAGTATACCACTCAAAATATTATTCATCTCTATTTCAAAACCGAGCTTTGGCACCTCTACAAATCCCTGCTTCCCTCTGCGAAGGGCCTGTCTATTTACTTTTATGCTGAGTCGTCATCCTCTTATTAAAAAGCACCAGTTGGAGAGCACTGCTGTCATTTGCATTCATTACTATTAGTTTACATTGAGTATGACTTGACTGGATCTCTTTTACCACAAATTACAATGTCTAGTCAGTCCTTGATCTTTAAAGGTGCTCTGCATTTATGTTTTACGGTATCAGAAGGGGATAGCGATATACCATATTGTTATATCATATTATGATTGTTTTGAGAAAGTGTTGTCATCCGAGATTTATTATTATTGCTCGCTAGTTGATTATGCCATTGATATGAGTAAACTTGAGACCTAAGCGTTATTGTGAATGTGGTTAGTTATAATCTTTGCTGAAAACTTGAATGCTGGCTTTACATACTTACAACAACAAGAGCAAACAGAGTTTGTATAAGTTTTTCTTTTTCACTTTCAGTTTATCAACTGAATTTCTTGAGGACAAGCAAACGTTTAAGCTTGGGGGAGTTGATACGTCTCTGTCGTATCTACTTTTTCCAAACTTTTTTGCCCTTGTTTTGGACTCTAATTTGCATGATTTGAATGGAACTAACGTGGAATGACGCTGTTTTCAGCAGAATTACCATGGTGTTATTTATGTGCAGAAACAAAAGTTCTCGGAATGACCTGAAACTTCACAGAACAACTTTTCGGAAAATATAAAAAATCCTTGCAAAAGATGAAAGCCAGGAGGCCCACCACCTGTCCACGAGGGTGGGGGCACGCCTACCCCCCTAGGGCACGCCCCCCTACCTCGTGGGCCCCCTGGAGCTCCTCCGACCTCAACTCCAACTCTATATATTTGGTTTCAGGGAAAAAAAACCAGGGACAAGGATTCATCGCGTTTTACGATAAGGAGCCGCCGCCAAGCCCTAAAACCTCTCGGGAGGGCTGATCTGGAGTCCGTTTGGGGCTCCAGAGAGGGGAATCCGTCGCCATCGTCATCATCAACCATCCTACATCACCAATTTCATGATGCTCACCGCCGTGCGTGAGTAATTCCATTCTAGGCTTGCTGGACGGTGATGGGTTGGATGAGATTTATCATGTAATCGAGTTAATTTTGTTAGGGTTTGATCCCTAGTATCCACTATGTCCTGAGATTGATGTTGCTATGACTTTGCTATGCTTAATGCTTGTCACTAGGGCCCGAGTGCCATGATTTCAGATCTGAACCTATTATGTTTCCATGAATATATGTGAGTTCTTGATCCTATCTTGCAAGTCTATAGTCACCTACTATGTGTTATGATCCGGCAACCCCGAAGTGACAATAATCGGGACCACCCCCGGTGATGACCATAGTTTGAGGAGTTCATGTATTCACTATGTGCTAATGCTTTGTTCCGACACTCTATTAAAAGGAGGCCTTAATATCCCTTAGTTTCCAATAGGACCCCGCTGCCACGGGAGGGTAGGACAAAAGATGTCATGCAAGTTCTTTTCCATAAGCATGCATGACTATATTCGGAATACATGCCTACGTTACGTTGATGAATTGGAGCTAGTTCTGTGTCACCCTATGTTATGACTGTTACATGATGAACCGCATCCGGCATAATTATCCATCACTGATCCGGTGCCTACGAGTTTTCCATATACTGGTTTACGCTTATTTACTTTCCCGATGCTACTGTTACAATCACTACAAAATACCAAAAACATTACTTTCGCTGTCTTTACTTTTGTTGCCGCTACCACCACTATCATATTACTTTGCTACTGAACACTTTGCTGCAGATACTAAGTTTCCAGGTGTGGTTGAATTGACAACTCAGCTGCTAATACTTGAGAATATTCTTTGGCTCCCCTTGTGTCGAATCAATAAATTTGGGTTGAATACTCTACCCTCGAAAGCTGTTGCGATCCCCTATACTTGCGGGTTATCGAGACTAATTTCTGGCTCCGTTGCCGGGGAGCATAGCTCTATTCTTTGAGTCACTTGGGATTTATATCTGCTTATCACTATGAAGAACTTGAGAGATCCAAAAACCAAGATCTATCCCTCAACTACGAGGGGAGGTAAGGAACTGCCATCTAGCTCTGTACTTGATTCACCTTCTGTTATGAGTAAGTTTGCGACACCTACACCTGCTTCTGTTATTCGTTCTGATATGTCGCATGTTATTGATGATGCCACTTCTGCTATGCATGATACTTATGATGAAACTGCCTCTATGCCTGATACTACTGTGTCCCTTAGTGAATTTCTTGATGAACAAATTGCTAGGGCTAGAGAAAAAGAAATTATTGAATCTGAATATGATGATGATAGTGATGATGAAAATATGTCTGTTATCCCTGAGGGCTATCTTTTTGATATGGAATCTTCTGCTGCTATTTTAGCTTGCAAAGATAGATATAAGCTTAAGAGGTTATTAGTTGAATGGAACAAAGAATCACTTAGAGATAAAATGAAACCTGACCCTGCTTTTGCTACTTCACCTATATGTGTTCCTCATAAGGATTATGAATTCTCTCTTGATCCTGATATAATTACTTTGGTGGAATCTGATCCGTTTTATGGCTATGAATCTGAAACTGTTGTGGCACATCTTACTAAGTTAAATGATATAGCTACCCTGTTTACTAATGAATGAGAGATCGCGTTACTTTTATATACTCAAAATATTTTCATTCTCATTAAAGGGTGATGCTAAGATATGGTTTAATTCTCTTGATCCTGGTTGTGTGTGTAGTCCCTAGGATATGATTTATTACTTCTCTGCTAAATATTTCCCTGCTCATAAGAAACAAGCTGCTTTGAGGGAAATATACAACTTCGTGCAAATTAAAGAAGAGAGTCTCCCACAAGCTTGGGGGAGGCTTCTCAAGTTACTTAATGCTTTGCCTGATCATCCTCTTAAGAAACCCAAAATACTTGATATCTTTTATAATGGACTAACCGATGCTTCCAGAGATTATCTGGATAGTTGTGTTGGTTCTCTTTTCAGGGAAAGAACACCGGATGAAGCTGAAATTCTATTGAATAATATGTTGACAAATGAAAATAATTGGGCACCTCCTGAGCCAACTCCTGCTCCAATTACTGAGCCTATTCTTAAACCAACTCCGAAGAAGAGAGGTGTTCTATTCCTCAATCCCAAAGATATGCAAGAAGCAAAGAAATCTATGAAAGAAAAAGGTATTAAAGCTGAAGATGTTAAGAATTTACCTCCTATTGAAGAAATACATGGTCTTAATATACCGCATGTTGAAGAAACATATGATCTCAATTCTTTATTTACTGAAGAACCTCCTGATCCCGATATCCCGACACAGGTAGTAAAGGTAAATTCTCTCTATAGATATGATAAAGTTGAAGTCCCTCCTACTAAAATTGCTAGTCAGTGCTTGGATGAGTTTGATAACTTTATGTTTAAGCAAGATGACTTCAATGCTTATTTTGGTAGACAATTAAAAGAAAATGCTTATATGATTAGACGCTTGGGTGATTATATGGCTAATATTAAAGGTGAACTTAAACTTGTTAGCAAACATGCTTCTATGGTTACCACTCAAGTAGAACAAGTACTTAAGGCTCAAAAAGAAGTGCTTGATGAAATGAATAGTAAGAAAAATGATTATGTTGTTGGAGTGGCTACTAGAACTGGTAGAATGACTCAGGAACCTTTGTATCCTGAAGGCCACCCTAAGAGAATCGAGCAAGATTCTCAAAGAAATAATATTGATGTTCCTAGTTCTTCTAAAAAGAAGAAGAAGAAAAATGATAGAACTGTGCAAACTTCTAGTGAACGTATTGCTGAACCACCTGATAATCCAAATGATATATCTATGTCTGATGCTGAAACACAATCTGGTAATGAACATGAACCTAATGAAAATATTAATAATGATGTTCATGATGATGCTCAACCTAGTAATGCAATGATGTAGAAATCGAACCTGCTGTTGATCTTGATAACCCACAATCAAAGAATCAACGTTATGATAAAAGAGACTTTGTTGCTAGGAAACATGGTAAAGAAAGGGAACCTTGGGTTCAGAAACCCATGCCTTTTCCTCCAAAACCATCCAAGAAAAAGGATGATGAAGATTTTGAGCGCTTTGCTGGAATGATTAGGCCTATCTTTTTGCGTATGCGATTAACTGATGTGTTCAAAACAAATCCTTATGCTAAATATATGAAGGATATCATTACTAATAAAAGAAATATACCGGGAGCTGAAATTTCCACCATGCTTGCTAATTATACTTTTAAGGGTGGAATACCAAAGAAACTTGGAGATCCCGGAGTACCTACTATACCTTGCTCCATTAAAAGAAATTATATTAAAACTGCTTTATGTGATCTTGGAGCCGGAGTTAGTGTTATGCCTCTCTCTTTATATCGTAACTTGACTTGAATAAACTGACACCTACTGAAATATCTTTGCAAATGGCTGATAAACCAACTGCTATACCTGTCGGTATTTGTGAGGATGTGCCTGTTGTGGTTGCAAACGTTACTATTTTAACGGACTTGGTTATTCTTGATATTCCCGAGGATGGTAGTATGTCTATTATTCTTGGAAGACCTTTTCTTAATACTGCAGGGGCTGTTATTGATTGCAACAAAGGCAATGTCACTTTTCATGTTAATGGTAATGAGCATACGTTTCACTTTCCGAGGAAACAACCTCAAGTTCATAGTATCAACTCCATTGGAAAAATTCCATCGATTATAATTGGAGGTTTTGAATTTCCTCTGCCTACTGTCAGAAAGAAATATGATATACTTATTATTGGGGATGTGCATATCCCCGTTGAGGTAACTTAGTGTTATTCAAAATTTCTCCGGTTTCATGATTATCGGAATGAGTTTGTTAACAAGACTTGATCAACCTTGTCAGTGGATTCTTTTTGATGGGCATGAGATGGATGAAACTAGAAGCACAACCTTCTGTACCCTCTCTATACTTTCTGTTAATTAGTAGAAATAAAGTAAAAATAGTATTTTTTCTATCTGTTTCCTGACTTATCTGTGCAATATAAAAATATCCCGAAAATAAAAGTCCTCAGAATGTCATGCCAATTTAATATGATTTTTTCGGGAATATTTGAGGATTTACTGTGCAAAAATTACCGTGGGAGGAGCTGCCACCTGGCCACGAGGGTGGTGCCCCCCCCCCTCTAGGGCGCGCCCCCCTACAGCGTGGGCCCACGGTGGCCCTCCTCCAATTATCCCAGCACCCATCTTCTTCCTCTGTCTCACACAAATCCGAAAAACCAACTCAAGAACGAGTTCCAGCCACTTTTGCTGTGATTTTCGATCTCCTTGCTCAAAGCACCTCTCGCAAAACTGCTTGGGAGATTGTTCCTTGGTATGTGACTCCCCCGTTGGTCCAATTAGTTTTTGTTCTAGTGCTTTATTCTTTGCAAATTTTTGCTGCTTAGGTGACCCTGTTCTTGAGCTTGCATGTCAAATTTATATGGTCAAAGGTAGTTTTGATGCATGATATAGGCCCTAGGCACTTGTAGGAGTAGTTGCTATCAATATTATTGAGTTTGGTTTACTTTTATTTTGAAGTTACTAGAAATTTCAGAATTTTTCAGAAAATGATGAGGAGATTATTGAGGGGCTCATCGAGCCAAAGCTCGAAGGAAAAGGCACCGAAGCCTAAGTATAATTTGCCGCGCACCGCGGAGATTCGGGCGTGTGAATGGCCTTCTGATGATTTCTTGAGAGCAGCCGGTATCTATGAAGATTTTCGTGAATTGGCTCACAATGCAGGCCTCACCGCTTTCCTCCACGACTAATGCGATCAGTATCTCTTACTCACAAATACCTTTGTGCAAAACTTTCATTTTCATTCTAGGAACTCACCACCTATGGTGGAGTTTCATTTATATGATGAGCATAAGGAGATGTCACTTTATGATTTTTGTCGGATTTGTTTAGTCCCTTTTGAGGGCAAGACAGAAGAACCGCATCATGATGATGTGGTTGGGTTTATTGATACTATCACTGTAGGAGAAACTAGGAAGGTTTCTGATGCACGAGTCACTAGCATACATTTTCCTGTTTTACGTTACTTTGCATTATTTGCTAGTCATTGTTTAATTGGATGCGAAAACTGTGGAAACCTTAGTATCCCTGATATAATTATTCTGCTCCACGGTTTATACAGTGATAACACTTTTAGTATGGGCGGTATTATTGCTAGACGGTTAAGTATGAACCGTACCAAAGGCCCCATCTTTGGAGGCATCTATGCTACATGCCTAGCCATACATTTTAACATACCTATTAGGCATGCTGAGAAGGAAGAAAAGGTGCTTTCTCGTGTTTATCTAGATCATAAAAGTATGGTGGCACATGACTTTATTGTTAAGAATAGGGCAGGAGAGCTTAAATATCAATTGTTTTTTAACAAACATCATCCTGAGACTATTATCCTGCCTGCTCCTTCTTTGTTTGCTTTGACTGTAGGCACGTACCTTGTTTCATTGACGGCTATTCACGCCTACCGGAACCCTGCACCAGCCGAGGAGCCAGAATCGGAACCACAATTTGATCCTTCACGGCAGTCTAACTATCAGTGGGATCCGGAGATGATTGCCAGCCAGTGGAAATCGGAGCCTTCTTCTTCCTCATCACAGTACGACCCCAACAACTATTATTATGGATATCAGCCAGGCCAGCCGTGGCAATAGACCAACTTAGGCCAAAAGCCTAAGCTTGGGGGAGTACGTATTTCTCACCGACATTACATTTATGTTCACACACACTCATTGCTAGATGTCGGTGCTCATACTCTTTCACTGTAATATCCATGCTAGTTTAGTTTCTTTTTCCTACTTTCTTCTTGTGTGTTTGTTAAACCTTAAGAAAAACAAAAAAATTAGTAGTAGTTCATTTTTCTACTGTAGTAGTAATAATTAAAAAGAAAACCAAAAATATTTCCCGTTCTTCTTTTGCTTGTTGGGAGCTTTCCCATGTAAATAGTTTTATTTCTTTTCTTTTCTTTGGGGGTCAGTAGGATAAGACCATAATTAAATTGTTGAAGTAGCTCTTATATGCATTATTGTTGATTTACCAAGAGCCCATATTGCCTTGTCTTCTCTTGTTTATTGAATGCTCGCAGATTCCAGCTTAGTCCAATGCACGTGCACTCTTATTATTATTCACATCGTTTGGTCGTGCAAGTGAAAGGCAATTATGATGATATATGATGGGCTGACTGAGATGAGAAAAGCTGGTATGAACTTGACCTCTTTTGTTTTTGTAAATATGATGAGTCCCTCGTTCTTGATTCAGCTTATTATGAATAAACATGTTTGCAATGACAATTAGAGATCATAGTTGCTTGTGACGTGCTTGATTAGCTATGAGTTATAATGGTTTACCTTGCGTGCCAACATGCTATTGAGATGATTATGATGGGGTATGATGGGGTGGTATCCTCCTTTGAATGATTTAAGTGACTTGACTTGGCACATGTTCACGCATGTAGTTGAAACAAAATCAACATAGCCTTCACGATATTTATGTTCACGCATGTAGTTGAAACAAAATCAACCATCCTACATCACCAATTTCATGATGCTCACCGCCGTGCGTGAGTAATTCCATTCTAGGCTTGCTGGACGGTGATGGGTTGGATGGGATCTATCATGTAATCGAGTTAGTTTTGTTAGGGTTTGATCCCTAGTATCCACTATGTTCTGAGATTGATGTTGCTATGACTTTGCTATGCTTAATGCTTGTCACTAGGGCCCGAGTGCCATGATTTCAGATCTGAACCTATTATGTTTCCATCAATATATGAGAGTTATTGATCCTATCTTGCAAGTCTATAGTCACCTATTATGTGTTATGATCCGTTAACCCCGAAGTGACAATAATCGGGATACTTACCTGTGATGACCGTAGTTTGAGGAGTTCATGTATTCACTATGTGTTAATGCTTTGTTCCGGCACTCTATTAAAAGGAGGCCTTAATATCCCTTAGTTTCCGTAACAACCCCGCTACCACGGGAGGGTAGGACAAAAGATGTCATGCAAGTTCTTTTCCATAAGCACATATGACTATATTCGGAATACATGCCAACGTTACATTGATGAACTCGAGCTAGTTCTGTGTCACCCTAGGTTATGACTGTTACATGATGAACCACATTCAGCATAATTCTCCATCACCGATCCATTGCCTACGAGCTTTCCATATATTGTTCTTCGCCTATTTACTTTTCCGTTGCTATTGCTATCATCACTACAAAATACCAAAAACATTACTTTTACTACTATTACCTTTTGCTACCGTTACCACTACTATCATATTACTTTTCTACTAAATACTTTGCTGTAGATACTAAGTTTCCAGTTGTCGTTGAATTGACAACTCAGCTGCTAATACTTGAGAATATTCTTTGGCTCCCCTTGTGTCGAATCAATAAATTTGGGTTAAATACTCTACCCTCGAAAACTGTTGCGATCCCCTATACTTGTGGGCTATCACCCACCTCTGCCTCGACCGCCTCGCCGACCGTGGCCCCATCCGGCGCCCCCGCCTCGAGTATGGCTTTCGCCTTGGGTGTCGGGCTCTTCCTTAACCGCCGTGGCTCTCTGGCGGGAGGAGCACCTAGTCGCCTCCGCAGAAGGACGTCATCGGCCACGCCCTCTCGGCATGGCAGTGGGTGGAGAATGGGGACGAAGGGGAGGCGCAAGAGGATGCATCTCCTCCTCCTCATGAGTTCCCTCTTTATAGCCAAGGAGGAAGGGTTGGAGTCCGGCTCTACGCCTCTGAAGAGCCCTTTCAAGTCCGGCTCATTAAGTTGGCAACGAGCGAGGTCATCGACCGCCCTCATGGCGCCAATCAAAGGCACATGGGTATCGTCCATGGCGCGCCTTCCCATATCCCGCGCGTCCGTCACCTACCCCGCGCCATGCATACAGCGTACGTGGCGAAAAAGGCGGGCGTGGTGGGAAACATGGAACGACGGTTCCAAAGTTAAGAGAGGCGAGGAGAGTAAATGAGCAGCGGCCCTATGGTTTCGCCTTTTCTTATGGTGAGGATGTGGGCCACCTCTTTACTACACTGCAGGATGACGCAAGCATGTTGCGGTCATTCCCCGCATGACCCCCACGTCACACACTCAATGCAGATCGTGGGGAAGCGCAACTAGCGAAGGAATTACTGCAGTTAAAACTCTGCCACGCATGCCTGCGCACCGTTCTGGGCCTGGCCCAACAACGCCTTGTGCTTATATGTGGCCTAGGACCGGGGGCTCCTTTCAGTGTACAAAAGTAGGGGCCCTTCTGTACCCCTTTACTTGTGCACAGGAAGTCGTAGCCACGCCTATGGCCAGGCTCGGCAAGGCAGAGGAAGCGAAGACACAAGGTTGTCGAGGCAGCACCCAAGCCAGAAGCATAAAGACCAAAGAGACAAGATGGGCTTCCCTTGACAAGAGCCTTGCCGACGCAACTTGCCCAACACTAGCAAGATCGCCACCCTTGAGCCTGAGAGTTATGATGCCATCGACAAGCGTCAAGACCAAGGCTCAGATTGTCTTGTGTGGTGATATGCAGACCTTTGTGGAAACCAAAGGCATGTGAGCCTAGATGAGAACCAGAAGACGAAGACCCCCGGCAAGATCTTGCCGGGGACGACCGAAGACCCCCGGCAAGACCCTTGCCAGGGATACTCGCAACCCGCCCCTGCAAGATCCTTGCCAGGGACACCCACGAGATCCTGGAAAGGGCCTTGCCGGGGGCGTCTACGGAGCCAAATCCAGGCCCGCACTTATCAAAGCTTCGCTACCCCGCGCCCGTTCCGACGTGGCGACCAGCCTACCATCTAGGCACACACTTGCGTGGTAGCATGCAGCTCCTGGGCCAACTAAGCAGGCACCTGCGTGGTGGCATGCAGATCTTCATGAAGACTCTGTCACCACACCAGAGCAGCCAGCCAGCCAGCATAGCGTTGCATGCCTCGTCAGCCTGGACGCGCATCGAAGCGAAGCGAGGCGGTGACGGACGGGATGAGCCTCTTAACCGTCCCCGATAAAGCAAGAGGACACATAGGCGCGGCGCATTAAATGTGTTTGTCCTAGGATGTCAGGAGATAAACTTGTACACTGTACATACTCTCCACCTCCTGTGCACCACTGTGGCAACCTCTTTGACATATAGAAGGAGGCCCAAGGCGTACTGAGGAAGGATTCGGACTTTTCGGACTGGGCATGCATCGCAGCTAGTTCAAGAACTCAAGAACACTAAATACACACAAAGCAAGACTAGAGTTTTGCGCATCGCTTGCGGCCTGAACCTGGGTAAAAATCCCACCGAGTTGATCTTCTATGCCCGCTCTTTGCACAGCCCCATGCCCCGCAACCGTAGAAGGGATTCCGACGAGGGATCCCATAGGTGTCGTTTCAGAACCCCGACATCAACCAAGCCAAGGATGCGTTGAGGTCACCGACAAACGCCGACGCACCCATCAATTTGACGGAGCCGTCCACCACGCCACTCGGCGGCCGTCTACTTGGACGCTTGACGGCCTCTCTCCATCACACAGTGAGATCCATGCCATAGACACTACCTCCCGCTATTGCTCTGAGATCGTTTCCTCTCCTGTGTCACCACTGGCGCCCATCGTCACCAACGACCTGACGTCGTTGTTTTAAGCCCCCTTCCCCCATGAAGGTAGCTCAGTCCCTTGCCTTATCTCTCCTCTGGTGGCCTGTGTGTTTTGGTGATTCGTGTACAAATGCTGGATGAATAATGAATGTCTGTGCTACCTTAGGCTAGTTATAGTGGAAGTAGCATAGGTAATAACATGCATGGCACATAAGCAAAATATGTGATGTGACAAGTAATTAAAGAGGAGAGAGACAAATAGAGTAACATAGCGGTTCCCAATGCTAAATGAGTCTATGATGTAATAAATGAATTGATGCATGACACTACACATATGTTATTACCCACTATAGAGGTAGTAACAAAGACTAGTAACATATGCATGTTACTAGTCTATGTTACTCCACACCATGATCAACCTTAATGATGGGTGTGTGCGCGCGTGGGGCGCTGGAGCGTAGTGTGTGTGATGGATTAGTGTTTGCTGGCTGCTGGGTACAGATTGTATACCAATTAATACATACCTGCTGAAGGAAATATGCCCTAGTTGCAATAATAAAGTTATTATTTATTTCCTTATATCATGATAAATGTTTATTATTCATGCTAGAATTGTATTAACCGGAAACATAATACATGTGTGAATACATAGACAAACAGAGTGTCACTAGTATGCCTCTACTAGACTAGCTCGTTGATCAAAGATGGTTATGTTTCCTAACCATAGACATGAGTTGTCATTTGATTAACGGGATCACATCATTAGGAGAATGATGTGATTGACTTGACCCATTCCGTTAGCTTAGCACTTGATCGTTTAGTTTGTTGCTATTGCTTTCTTCATGACTTATACATGTTCCTATGACTATGAGATTATGCAACTCCCGTTTACCAGAGGAACACTTTGTGTGCTACCAAACGTCACAACGTAACTGGGTGATTATAAAGGTGCTCTACAGGTGTCTCCGAAGGTACTTGTTGGGTTGGCGTATTTCGAGATTAGGATTTGTCACTCCGATTGTCGGAGAGGTATCTCTGGGCCCTCTCGGTAATGCACATCATTTAAGCCTTGAAAGCATTGCAACTAATAAGTTAGTTGCGAGATGATGTATTACGGAACGAGTAAAGAGACTTGTCGGTAATGAGATTGAACTAGGTATTGAGATACCGACGATCGAATCTCGGGAAAGTAACATACCGATGACAAAGGGAACAACGTATGTTGTTATGCGGTCTGACAGATAAAGATCTTCGTAGAATATGTGGGAGCCAATATGAGCATCCAGGTTCTGCTATTGGTTATTGACCGGAGACATGTCTCGGTCATGTCTACATAGTTCTCGAACCCGTAGGGTCCGCACGCTTAAGGTTTCGATGAGAGCTATATTATGAGTTTATGAGTTTTGATGTACCGAGGGAGTTCAGACATGACGAGGGGTCTCGAAATGGTCGAGACATAATGATTGATATATTGGACGACTATATTCGGACATCGGAAAGGTTCCGAGTGATTCGGGTATTTTTCGGAGTACCGGAGAGTTACAGGAATTCGCTAGGGAGTATATAGGCCTTACTGGGTCATACGGGAATAGAGGAGAGAAGCCAAAAGGAAGGAGGCGCGCACCCCCCCTTTGGTCCCAATTGGACAAGGAGTGCAGCCCACTTTTCCTTGTTCCTCTCCCCCTCTTTCCTTCTCTCCTACTCCAACAAGGGAAGGAGGAGTCCTACTCCCAGTGGGAGTAGGACTCCCCCCTTGGCGCGCCCTCCTCCTAGGCCGGCGGCCTCCCTCCCTTGCTCCTTTATATACGGGGGCAGGGGGGCACCCCATAGGAACACAAGTTGATCAGTTGATATCTCCCAGTCATGTGCGGTGCCCCCCTCCACCATATTCCACCTCGGTCATATCGTAGCGGTGCTTAGGCGAAGCCCTGCATCGGTAGCAACATCATCACCGTCACCACGCCGTCGTGCTGACGGAACTCTCCCGTGAAGCTCTGCTGGATCGGAGTTCGCGGGACGTCATCGAGCTGAACGTGTGCTGAACTCGGAGGTGCCGTGCGTTCGGTACTTGGATCGGTCGGATCGTGAAGACGTACGACTACATCAACCGTGCTGTGCTAACGCTTCCGCTTTTGGTCTACGAGGGTACGTGGACAACACTCTCCCCTCTCGTTGCTATGCATCACCATGATCTTTCGTTTGCGTAGGATTTTTTTTGAAATTACTATGTTCCCCAACAGTGGCATCCGAGCCTAGGTTTTATGCGTTGATGTTGTGCACGAGTAGAACACAAGTGAGTTGTGGGCGATATAAGTCATACTGCTTACCAGCATGTCATACTTTGGTTCAGCGGTATTGTTGGATGAAGCGGCCCGGACCGACATTACGCGTACGCTTACGCGAGACTGGTTCTACCGACGTGCTTTGCACACAGGTGGCTAGCGGGTGTCAGTTTCTCCAACTTTAGTTGAACCGAGTGTGGCTACGCCCGGTCCTTGTGAATGTTAAAACAACACCAACTTGACAAACTATCGTTGTGGTTTTGATGCATAGGTAAGAACGGTTCTTGCTAAGCCCGTAGCAGCCACGTAAAACTTGCAACAAAAAAGTAGAGGACGTCTAACTTGTTTTTGCAGGGCATGTTGTGATGTGATATGGTCAAGACATGATGCTAAATTTTATTGTATGAGATGATCATGTTTTGTAACCGAGTTATCGGCAACTGGCTGGAGCCATATGGTTGTCGCTTTATTATATGCAATGCAATTGCGCTGTAATGCTTTACTTTATCACTAAGAAGTAGCGATAGTCGTGGAAGCATAAGATTGGCGAGATGACAACGATTCTACGATGGTGATCAAGGTGTCGCGGTAGTGACGATGGTGATCATGACGGTGCTTCGGAGATGGAGATCACAAGCACAAGATGATGATGGCCATATCATATCACTTATATTGATTGCATGTGATGTTTATCTTTTATGCATCTTATCTTGCTTTGATTGACGGTAGCATTACAAGATGATCTCTCACTAAATTTCAAGATAAAAGTGTTCTCCCTGAGTATGCACCATTGCCAAAGTTCATCGTGCCCAGACACCACGTGATGATCGGGTGTGATAAGCTCTACGGCCATCTACAACGGGTGCAAGCCAGTTTTGCACACGCAGAATACTCATGTTAAACTTGACGAGCCTAGCATATGCAGATATGGCCTCGAAACACTGAGACCAAAAGGTCGAGCGTGAATCATATAGTAGATATGATCAACATATTGATGTTCACCATTGAAAGCTACTCCATTTCACGTGATGATCGGTTATGGTTTAGTTGATTTGGATCATGTGATCACTTAGAGGATTAGAGGGATATCTATCTAAGTGGGAGTTCTTAAGTAATATGATTAATTGAACTTTAATTTATCATGAACTTAGTCCTGGTAGTATTTGCATATCTATGTTGTAAATCAATAGCTCGCGTTGTTGCTTCCCTATGTTTTATATATGTTCCTAGAGAAAACTAAGTTGAAAGATGTTAGTAGCCAAGATGCGGATTGGATCCGTGATCTGAGGTTTATCCTCATTGCTGCACAGAAGAATTATGTCCTTGATGCACCGCTAGGTGACAGACCTAATGCAGGAGCAAATGCAGATGTTATGAATGTTTGGCTAGCTCAATATGATGACTACTTAATAGTTTAGTGCACCATGCTTAATGGCTTAGAATCGGGACTTCAAAGACGTTTTTGAACGTCATGGACCATATGAGATGTTCCAGGAGTTGAAGTTAATATTTCAAGCAAATACCCGAGTTGAGAGATATGAAGTCTCCAACAAGTTCTATAGCTAAAAGATGGAGGAGAATCGCTCAAGTAGTGAGCATGTGCTCAGATTGTCTGGGTACTACAATTGCTTGAATCAAGTGGGAGTTAATCTTCCAGATAAGATAGTGATTGACATAATTCTCTAGTCACCATCACCAAGTTAGTAGAACTTCGTGATAAACTATAATATGCAAGGGATAACGGATACAATTCCCAAGCTCTTCGTGATGCTAAAATCGACGAAGGTAGAAATCAAGAAAAACATCATGTGTTGATGGTTGACGAGACCACTAGTTTCAAGAAAACGGCAAAGGGAAAGAAAGGGAACTTCAAGAAGAACGGCAAGCAAGTTGCTGCTCAAGTGAAGAAGCCCAAGTCTGGTCCTAAGCCTGAGACTAAGTGCTTCTACTGCAAAGGGACTGGTCACTGGAAGCGGAACTACCCCAAGTATTTGGCGGATAAGAAGGATGGCAAAGTGAACAAAGGTATAACTGATATACAGATTATTGATGTGTATTTTACTAGTGTTCGTAGCAACCCCTCGGTATTTGATACTAGTTCAGTTGCTAAGAGTAGTAACTCGAAACGGGAGTTGCAGAATGAACAGAGACTAGTTAAGGGTGAAGTGACGATGTGTGTTGGAAGTGGTTCCAAGATTGATATGATCATCATCGCACACTCCCTATACTTTCGGGATTAGTGTTGAACCTAAATAAGTGTTATTTGGTGTTTGCGTTGAGCATGAATATGATTTGATCATGTTTATTGCAATACGGTTATTCATTTAAGTAAGAGAATAAATTGGTGTTCTATTTACATGAATAAAACCGTATATGGTTACACACCCAATGAAAATGGTTCGTTGGATCTCGATCATAGTGATACACATTTTTATAATATTGAAGCCAAAAGATGCAAAGTTAATAATGATAGTGCAACTTATTTGTGGCACTGTCGGTTAGGTTATATTGGTGTAAAGCGCATGAAGAAAATCCATGCTGATGGGCTTTTGGAATCACTTGATTATGAATCAGTTGATGCTTGCGAACCATGACTCATGGGCAAGATGACTAAGACTCCGTTCTCCGGAACAATGGAGCGAGCAACAGATTTGTTGGAAATCATACATACTGATGTATGTGGTCCGATGAATACTAAGGCTCGCGGAAGGTATCATTATTTTCTGATCTTCACAGATAATTTGAGCAGATATGAGTATATCTACTTGATGAAACACAAGTCTGAAACATTTTAAAAGTTCAAAGAATTTCAGAGTGAAGTGCAGAATCATCGTAACAAAAATAAAAGTATCTACGATATGATCGCAGAAGTAAAATATTTGAGTTATGAGTTTGGCCTTCAGTTAAAACAATGTGAAATAGTTTCACTACTCACGCCACCTGGAACACCATTATAGTGTAATGGTGTGTCCGAACATCGTAACCGTACTTTATTAGATATGGTGCGATCTATGATGTCTCTTACCGATTTACCACTATCGTTTTGGGGTTATGCATTAGAGACAGGTACATTCACATTAAAAAGGGCACCATCTAAATCCGTTGAGGCGACACCGTATGAACTATGGTTTGGCAAGAAACCAAAGTTGTCGTTTCTTAAAGTTTGAGGATGCAAATGCTTATATGAAAAAGTTTCAACTTGATAATCTAAAACCCAAATCGGAGAAGTGCGTCTTCATAGGATACCCAAAAAGAAAATGTTGGGTACACCTTCTATCATAGATCCAAAGGCAAGTTATTCATTGTTGAGAATGGATGCTTTCTAGAGAAGGAGTTTCTTTCGAAAGAAGTGACTGGGAGGAAAGTAAAACTTGATGAGGTAAATGTACCTGCTCCCTTATTGGAAAGTAGTTCATCACAGAAATATGTTAATGTGACTACTACACCAATTAGTGAGGAAGCTAATGATGATGATCATGTAACTTCTGATCAAGTTACTACCGAACCTCGTAGGTAAACCAGAGTGAGATCCACACCAGAGCGGTACGGTAATTGTCGAGGTTTTGTCACGGCAGATGTCCTAGAGGAAGGACTTAGTCGTGGAGCCATCGCGACAGGTTAGCTTGAAGGGGTTAAAGCGGACACAAGGACGCAAGAGAGTTTATACTAGTTCGGCCCCTTCGAGGAAGGTAAAAGCCTACGTCTAGTTGTGATGGAATTGATGGGGTTTCGATGACTAGGGAGCAAGCAAGCTTCGCCTATGTCTCGAGTTGTTGTCTGTCCCCCTGAACCACCGGGTCGTCCCCTTATATACACGGGTGACGCCTGCCGGTTCAGAGAGTCCCAACACCGGTTCATACTCGTATCTGGGTTGGTCTCTCCTTGTTCCTAACTTACAGTACAAGTATACGCACAAAGCCGGTGTACGGCTACAGGTTGTAAACCGACTACGGGCCCTGGGCCTCTATCTGCCTCTTTGGGCTTTAACACCTTTGAACTACTGATGAAGTTAATCCGGCCCAGGTAGGCCGGTTTATGCCCAGTAGTAATATCCCCAACATTAGGCCCCAGATTGATTTGAACAGGTTCATGTCAATCCTTAGCAAAAATCTTCGTCCTCAACATCTTCTTGTAGTTGTTGAACAGCCGTGATGTCATCTTCTCTGGTTGCTGTAAACCGGCGTGACGTCATCTGTCATAGAGAAAACATCCATGATATCTTCTTGTTTAATAGATTCGTAATGACCGAGGTGACAGCTCCACTTCCAAAATCTGTGGTCCCTTGATTTACGCGCCTGACACATGTCCTTTGCCTTATAAATAGGACCGAAGGGTCATTTCTTTTCTTCCCTTCATGCCCTTCCTCTTCGTCTTCCTCGCGTCGCCAGTCTCAGAGCTCCGCCGCCGCCGTCGTCTTCTGCATCATCCTTGGCCACTGCATCAACCTGAACGCACCAAAAAACTGCGGCGACCTTTCGCGTCTTCCTCAGCTCTGGTAGGTCTTCTACTCTCTTCAACATAGATCTGACCTAGGGCTTCGTGTTCTTGCGGTGTTCATCACTTGTTCATACTCATGTACTAGCTCCTGGATGCACATGTGAACCCTAGCTTTGGGTAGCGGTAACTTTCAGTATCCGCCGCTATTTTCCGGCCCAAAACCATAGATCTCACATATACCTCTGCCCATTGTTTAAATACTGTTCTGCTTTGATCTTCAACTATTTTTCTTATTTTCTGAACTTGCTTCAGATCCAACGTTGTAACAAGATCATGTGAAACCTGTTTCTGCATACTTAACCATCCGCAATCTCAATTGCTTCAATGTTTAGATCAGGCGGTTTAGCCTTATAGAAAATTTTCCAAACCGGTATATGCCATTAGTCCCCTTGTTGAACCGCCAGACGTTGGTTGCTTCATGAAACTTCGGTTTAGATAGAGCTGTCTCCGGTTTAACATTGTACATACCAGTGCACTTTAATCAATGCATTTTTGAACCGGGATCTTTTACCTTGTAGATTCCATCATGGCCAAGCAAGTGTATGAGTGCAATTGGGTTCCTTCTCGCGTCACAGAGGCTGAACTGGACGATTTAGTCCTGATTGGTGCTTTAGGCAGCAAAGATATCATCCATTGGAGGGCTCCTGGCAAAGAATGCCCTCCCACACCTCGAGAAGGAGAGGTTGTTGTTTTCGTAGACCACTTAGCCCGGGGCTTTAAACCGCCCGGTTCTAAATTTTACTGGGATGTTTTAGCCAATTTTCAGCTCCATCCACAAGATACTGGCCCCAACTCTGTTACAAATATGTGTCACTTCCAAGTGCTCTGTGAAGCGTTCTTTCAAGAGGAGCCCACAGTGGAACTTTTCAGAGACCTATTCCATCTCAACCGTCGTACTGAATTTACTGATGGCTCCAATACGGAGTTGGGTGGCGTGGCGATTCAGAAAAGGAAAGAGGTCACATACCCTCACGCCAAACTGCATAGCCACCCCAAAGAATGGAACCAGACATGGTTCTAGTGAAAAGACACCTCCCCTGCTGGTGAGAATCCCTTGCCCGGCTTTTGACCAGAGCGGCTCAGCAATACACACCCTTCTCCACAAAGATAGACTACACAGGAGAGAAGTAAATATGCTCCTCAGCTACCAAAGCTCAGAGCTTTTATGGCCAATGGTTTAACAGGGGTTGACCTTGCTCGCTGTTGGATATCATGGAGCATACTGCCTCTTAGTCAGCGCTCCGGTTTGATGTGCGAGTATACTGGCCGTGTTGATGACCCACTACGACACTCAAAACTCCAGCTCTCTGGTGAAGAAATCACAGAGGCTGTGCACAAGATACTGAATGAACCGGAGCACGTCTGCGCTAGAACCGGCCTGCTTCCCTTCTGTGCTACCAACAAATCGCCAGCTGTAAGACTTTTGATTTTTCTCTTTGCTGAATCTATTATTGATATGTCTGGTCATTGTTTTTTTAATATCAGTGTCTGCATAATCAGGGCGATGATCCGTTTTGGAGCAAAAAACTGCCGCAGGAGAAACCAGAAAAACCAGACAAACCGGAAAGAGCAACCCGGCAAAAGACTAAAGCTGTAAAGAAGACTGCCCATAGGAAAAGAACCACTACATCTTCTAATCCGGCCCCTGACAATGAGGCGGATAATCCGGACTTTGAGGTAGAGCTTGACTCACTTGGTTTATTTTTCATGCGTCTTATTGATGATGATATTTGTCAGGATTATGTCGAAGCCAGCCACGCGGATGTCGCAGAGGTAATTATTCTCTCTTCTGATTCAGAAACTTTGCCTTCACAAAAAATCCGTCAGGCAAACCGGAAAGTTAAATTTTCTCATCCTCTTGCTTATTTGGATCCTAAACTTCTTATGAAGACCCAACAACACGAAGCTTGCCGCACCACCCGGCGCAGCGGCCAGGTAGTTACCTCCGCCGGTTTACCGAACAGTCCGGTTTGGAAACGCCATTCAGAGGTCTCTAATTTGCTTGTCAGTGCTTGTGCTAAAACCAGGCTCCTTTCGTGAACCTCTTAATCCGTCTGACTCCGATTATCAGGTTACTTCCCACTCATCTTCTGGCGAGTCATCGGCTACTCAGCTCCCACCGCTCAAAATGGTGCTTGGGTAAGCTATACTTATTGTGATGTTTGCAGTACATTGCCTTAGAACATATTCTGTATTTGATTTTGTTATTCCTCTCAGGGCCAACCTAGGCCAAGCAAGAAGGCCCGCCTGGACAAAGCGGCCGAAGAAGATGTCGTTCTTGAAGCACACAAGACACCCAACGCTGAACTGGCTATTCCTGAGGATATTCCCAACGATCCACCACAGCAAGATGATGATCTTATTGCTGAAGAGAGACCTACTGATACCTCAGGTCCTACCCATCAGCCCACAGGTTCCATCCAGATTGAAAGCTCCACCGGTCCAGCAAAACCTACTGACAAGCCAACAGCTCTAGTGCAAACCGGCGGTACCAAAGATGTTGAGGTTGTCATTACTGGCACTGGCCATACTGAGCCAAACAATCCTGTCGCTTTATCCAAACATTCTGCCAAGGAAGAACTTGCTGCCTTTCGTAAAGGCAAGTGGAACGCTGATCTGACGACTTACGCTACTCTGAACGCCCAAGATATCCATTCCGGCTATCTGAACCGGCTGTATACCAGCCGTGACTATGAAGCCGGTCTGGTTAATATGATGAAAGATAAATATGAGGTAATTTCCATATGCTCCTTCCTGCTTGTATGCTTCCATTCCTGACTCTCCTAGCCCCCAAGGGCCGGTTTGGAATATTCTTTCAAACCGGGATTTAAATCTTGTTGCTTTTGAAATTTGCTGATGTAGCCCCCAAGGGCCGGTTCAACTTAGCGTAGTTAAACCGGTACTTTAAGTAATTGAAACTGCCGTATCAGAATATATATGATCAAATAGCCATTAGCCCCCAAGTGCCAAGTTGAATACTTGTATTGATCTTGGGACTTTGTAAACAATCGAAAGATGAAGATCAAATATGCATTAGCCCCCAAGTGCTAAGCGCATCACTTGTTATGTGGTTGGTACTTGAATCCTTCTACCGATTTGTTGAAACATATATCTGTATGCATGCAGGCGGAGCTGAAGACGAAAGAAAACCAAGTCATCGATCTTCAAGAAAACCTGAAAACCCAACAGGCTGAAACCTCCAAAGCAAAAGAGGAATTGGCCAGTGCTTTAAGCGCCATGGAACAACTTAAGGAGAACTTCAAGAAGAAACGGGCGGACTGGGCCACTGAAAAGTCCGCTTTGATCAAACGAGCAGACAATGCTGAGGCTGCACTAAAACCAGTGGCGGATGAACTGACCAGCATAAAGCGGCACGTGCATGCCATGGCTACTGCTATCTTTGGTAAGCCAGCTTGCCTTCTGAATTGGCTCTGCCTTCTGACAGAGTTGCCGGTTTATTAATCCTTTATGGTATTTCAGGGACACGCATTGGTCACTTGGGGTCAGATGTGCAGAAGAAACTAAAAGCCGTCTATACATTGGCTGAACAATTGTATACTAGTGCCCAGCGGATCATCTGTACCGCATCTCATAACAAGCCGGCGCCCACTTTAATTCAAGATACTCTAATGAAACTGTCGGTGCTTCCTGCCCGGGTTGAAGAGCTAAAGAAATCTGCTGCTCGAACTGGCGCAATCAATGCTTTAATCCGGGCAAAAGCCTGGGTGCCGGATTTTGATCCTATTGAAGCGGCTCAGGGCTATCCCAGCTTGAAGGAAGACGGGTTAGAATTTGGTGAAGCGGATCTGCGAGCAATAAACCGGGATGTGCGTCCACTAGCTTGTCAGTTGGCTGAGGAAGCAGACTTGTCTCGTCATCAAGCGCAATATGACAGGCAGAACAAGCGAATAGCTGCACCAATCCATGAATCGGAAAATCTGATCCCTCCAATCCGTAAGCATACTTACGCTCCCGATATTGACCCGTCATTGCTGATCCATGATGAAGCTGTTTTTCAAGCATTAATGGGAATCGACTGAACAACTGTGGATTTCCAGCCACTGGGTAGGGACACGGAGGCTGAAGCGGCGCAGGATGACCCACAACCCTCAGGCCAGGATGGTGACCAAACTTAAATCGGAAGCCGGTTTGAAAACCGCCTCTTCTTTGCGAAAAACAATTATATTATTATGGGCACCATGTTGCCTTGTAATAGGCTAGCTGATACCTTTGATGTTGATATGCCTTCGTGCATAATTTGTTCTTCCTGTGGTAATGAATTTTCCAAAACACTTTCTACCGTCATTGAGCGTGAAGTTGGCTTGGCCAATCTTGAAGCGGAGTTTTGCAAACCCACATTGTTGGAGGAGATAACAGCTCCTGTATATATATATGATGCCGGTTTACCATGTAAACCATGCCGGGTTATAATAAACACCGTGTTACTCCATAAGAGGATGTTAACAACACGGATCAAACCGGTCAAATAGTCTCCGGATTGACGTGAACTGTGTTCCGTCAATTGAAAAAAAAATTGCCGGTTTAAGAAACACAATGAAAAGCAAAAAAAAACCCTTCAAAGAAAGGTGTGAAGCAAAAGAAAAGTTTTATCTAAGCTGATCAAATGGCGTTACCATGGCTAAACACGACCAAGTTCCCGTTAGGTGTAACTATGGTTCTAGTCAGCCAGGTCCCCAGATGAAACCGTGCCATTTATGCCGACCAAATGGCGTGGTCATGGTTCGGGTTCGACCAAGCCCCCAAGTGATTCTGTGGCCTTAGGCTGACCAAGAGGCATGACTGGTTCAGACATGACCAAGTCCCCAAGTGATCTGGTGGCTCTCGCCTATCAAGAGGCATGGTATTGGTTCGGACACGACCAATCCTCCAAGTGATATAACACGATGCTTTTAGCAAAGCGAACTCAAGGGGTAAACCGGAGGCCGCTTTGGAGCAACTCCGTGTAACCTCACATGATGTAAAAGAACAGATACCCCGCTTTAGCTGAGGTTCCGGTTTATTATATTTAATCATAATATATACATTGTCGTAATATGTACATAAGTATAGCCAATGGCTCATGTGTAGTAAGGCCGAAGATGAGCTATATTCCACGGCCTATTAGTCTCCTCCTCTGATGTACGTGAGTCCTTATGCTCTCGAATATCGATCAGATAGTACGACCCGTTGTGCAGATTCTTACTGACCACGAAAGGCCCCTCCTAAGGTGGGGATAGCTTATGCATATTAGTCTGATCTTGGATGAGCCGAAGCACCAAATCTCCTTCCTGAAAGGTTCTGGTTCTGACCCGGCGACTATGATAACGACGAAGATCCTGCTGGTAAATCGCCGATCGGGCGGCTGCGATGTCACACTCTTCATCCAACCGGTCCAAAGCATCTTGCCGGGCTGTCTCGTTGTCCGCTTCAATATAAGCCGTGACACGAGGTGAATCATGGCGGATATCACTGGGGAGAACCCCCTCCGCTCCATAAACCATGAAGAACGGTGTGTATCCTGTTGATCTGTTGGGTGTTGTATTGATGCTCCATAAAACAGATGGTAATTCTTCTACCCAACAACCCGACGTTCTCTGCAAAGGAACCATGAGCCGGGGCTTGATGCCTCTCAAGATCTCTTGATTAGCTCTTTCTGCTTGACCATTGGATTATGGATGTGCCACTGATGAGACGTCGAGCCGGATGTGCTCCCGTTCGCAGAACTCCTTCATAGCACCTTTGGATAAATTGGTACCATTATCTGTGATAATACTGTGCGGAAAACCAAACCGGAAAATCACCTTTTTGATGAACTGAACCGCCGTGGCCGCATCACACTTGCTAACAGGTTCTGCCTCCACCCACTTTGTAAACTTGTCAACCGCCACCAAGAGGTGGGTCTTCTTATCTTTGGACCTTTTGAAAGGCCCAACCATATCCAGCCCCCAAGTCGCAAACGGCCAAGTAATTGGAATCATTCTCAATTCTTGGGCCGGTACATGAGCACGCCTTGAAAACCTTTGGCAACCATCACATCGTCTGACCAGATCCTCCGCATCAGCATGAGCAGTTAACTAATAAAAACCATGGCAAAACTCTTTAGCCACCAGAGACTTTGAACCGGCGTGGTGGCCACAATCTCCTTCGTGGATCTCACGCAAGATTTCACGGCCTTCTTTAGGAGACACGCAGCGTTGAAAAGCTCCTAATATACTGCAATGATGCAACTCGCTGTTGATGATAGCCATGGACTTGGATCGCCGGATTATCTGCCGGGCTAGAATCTCATCCTCTGGCAACTCACCCCGGTTCTTGTACGCCAGGTAAGGAAGCGTCCAATCCGGAATAATATGAAGAGCCGCCACCAATCGAGCCTCCGGATCAGGAATAGCCAAATCCTCTTCACCAGGGATCTTGACCACGGGTTGTGCAGCACATCCAGAAAAACATTGGGTGGGACCGGTTTGCGCTGAGAGCCCAGCCGGCTTAAAGTGTCTGCCGCTTCATTTTTCCGCCGGTCCATGTGATCCACCTGATAGCCTTTGAAATAACCTGCGACAGTATCCACCTCACGACGATATGCTGCCATGAGTGGGTCCTTGGAGTCCCAAGTGCCAGACACTTGCTGGGCCACAAGGTCCGAGTCACCGAAGCACTTAACTCGACTTAGATTCATCTCCTTAGCCATCTGGAGACCATGGAGCAAGGCTTCATACTCAGCTGCATTGTTAGTACAAGGGAACATTAAACGGAGAACATAACAAAACTTATCACCTCGTGGGGAAGTTAATACGACTCTAGCCCCCGAGCCTTCCAACTGCCTGGATCCGTCAAAATAGATGGTCCAATACGTATGATCCGGCTTTTCTTCAGGTGCTTGCATTTCCGTCCAATCATTGATGAAATCAACAAGTGCTTGAGACTTAACCGCTGTCCGAGGCACATACTTCAAACCGTACGGCCCCAGCTCTATGGCCCACTTTGCAATCCAGCCAGTTGCTTCCCGGTTCTGGATGATATCTCCCAAAGGAGCAGAACTAACCACCGTAATTGAGTGCCCTTGGAAATATTGTTTGAGCTTCCGGCTTGCCATAAAAACTCCATACACCAGCTTCTGCCAGTGCGGATACCTTTGCTTGGACTCAATGAGCACCTCGCTGATGTAATAGACCGGACATTGAATCGGATGCTCCTTACCTGCCTCCTTTCGCTCCACCACAATAGCTACACTGACCGCCCGAACATTAGCAGCAACATATAGCAGTAACGGCTCCTTGTCAATGGGAGCGGCGAGCACAGGCGGATTGGCCAATTGCCGCTTTAAGTCCTCAAATGCTTCATCAGCAGCAGAACTCCAGACAAACTGATCCGTCTTTTTCAACATCTGATACAAAGGGATTTCCTTCTCACCCAGGCGACTGATAAACCGGCTTAGTGCAGCAATCCTGCCTGCCAAGCGTTGAACATCGTTGATACACTTCGGTTTAGCCAGGGAGGTGATAGCCGTGATCTTCTCCGGATTAGCCTCAATTCCCCTGTTGGACACTAGAAAACCCAATAGCTTGCCCGCCGATACACCAAAGACACACTTGTCCGGATTAAGCATCATCTTGTATGTTCTCAGATTATCAAAGGTTTCTTTCAAATCATCATTCAGAGTCTCCTTCTCCCTGGATTTAACCACGATATCATCCACGTAAGCATGTACATTACGGCCAATTTGCTTGTGAAGACAATTTTGTACACACCGTTGGTAAGTTGTCTGGGCACTCTTGAGCTCGAAGGGCATAGACACATAGCAGAAGGCTCCAAAGGGAGTTATAAATGTTATCTTCTCCTGGTCCTTAACTGCCATTTGGATCTGATGATAGCCAGAATATGCATCCAAAAAACTTAAACGCTCACAACCCGCCGTAGCATCAATAATTTGATCAATACGGGGGAGGGCAAAAGGATCTGCTAGACAAGCCTTATTAAGATCTGTGTAATCCACATACATGCGCCAGGTGCCGTTTTTCTTGAGGACCAGCACCGGATTGGCAAGCCACTCAGGGTGAAAAACTTCAATAATAAAGCCAGCTGCTAAGAGCCTGGCTACCTCTTCTCCAATCGTCTTGCGCCTTTCTTCGTTAAACCGGCGGAGGAACTGTTTCAACGGTTTATATTTAGGATCCACATTAAGTGTGTGCTCAGTGAGTTGCCTCGGTACACCAGGCATGTCGGAGGGTTTCCATGCGAAAATGTCCCGATTCTCACGGATGAACTCGATGAGCGCGCTTTCCTATTTCAGATCCAAGTTGGCACTGATGCTGAACTGCTTGGACGAATCGCCAGGTACAAAGTCAACAAGCTTAGTCTCTGCTGTCGATTTGAACTTCAGGGCCGGATCATGCTCCGTAGTTGGCTTCTTCAACGGAGTCATGTCCGCCGGATCAACATTGTCTTTATAGTATTTCAACTCCTCGGTGGCACAAACCGACTCTGCATAAGCTGCATCTCCTTCCTCGCATTCCAAAGCGATTTTGTGGCTTCCGTGAACCGTTATTGTCCCCTTATGACCCGACATCTTGAGCTGCAAATACACATAACAGGGTGTGCCATAAACTTGGCGTATGCCGGTCGCCCAAACAGGGCATGATATGGACTTTGGATTTTCACCACCTCAAACGTCAATGTCTCTGACCTGGAATCATGATCATCCCCAAAGGCCACTTCCAAAGCTATCTTACCAACAGGATATGCTGATCTGCCCGGCACTACACCGTGGAATACTGTATTAGACGGTTTGAGATTCTTATCTGTTAGTCCCATACGACGGAAGGTCTCATAGTACAGGATGTTAATACTGCTCCCTCCATCCATGAGCACCTTGGTGAACTTATAACCTCCCACCTAAGGCGCCACCACCAGAGCCAACTGACCCGGATTATCGACCTAGGGCGGGTGATCCTCTCTGCTCCATATGATCAGCTGTTCAGACCAACGTAGATAACGGGGTATGGTCAGTTCAACTGAGTTGACCGCCCGCCTCTGAACCTTCCGGTCTCGCTTGTCCAAGCTGGTGGTAAAAACATGGTAGTGCCCACCACTCAACTGCTTTGGGTTGCTCTAGTAACCTGACTGTTGCTGCTGTTGGTTGTAACCACCCTGGTTGTTCCGATTATTTTGACCATTATTTCCGCCCGGATTACCATTAAATCCTGAACCAGAACCTCCTCCACCGTAACCCGGCCCGGACCCTGAGCCATCGCCAGATTCATGATCATACCGGAAGTTATTAGAATTCTTGAACTCCTGCATAATAAAGCAATCCTTCCAAAGGTGGTTTGCTGGTTCCTCCTTCGTCCCATGTCTTGGACAGGGCTGGCTTAGCAGATAGTTTAGGCGGTTTGGGTTAGGGTTGGGCGCCCCACTACGATTTTTGGCCTACCCTTGCGTCGCAGGCCATTGTTTTGTGCGTTGGTATTAGCCACAAAGTCCATGTTGCCATCCGCTTTACGCTTGCCTCCTCTGCCATTGCCTACCCAGTGATGCTGCTGACCTTTGGAGCTGCTGTTCTTCTTTCCTTTCCCTGTCTTGTCCTCATCAGATTCGGGATCCTTGGTACTATCAGAATCAGCATATTTCACCAGAGCGGCCATGAGAGTCCCCATGTCGGTGCAATGACGCTTCATCCGTCCCAACTTCAGCTTCAGGGGTCCAAACCGGCAGTTGCCCTCTAGGGTTAATACTGCAGTGTCAGCGTTGATGCGGTCTGAGGAGTGCAACACTTGTGAAACCCGGCGCACCCAATGAGTCATTGATTCTCCTTCCTCCTGGACGCATGCAGCTAAGTCCACTATCGACATAGGCTGTTTACAGGTATCTTTGAAATTGCTGATAAACCGGGCCCGTAATTGGGCCCATGAACTGATAGAATTAGCCGGCAAGCTTTTTAACCAAGTACGGGCCGTTCCTTCGAGCATCATGGTGAAGTATTTTGCACACGCCGCGTCATCCACATCAAGCATCTCCATGGCCATCTCATAGCTCTCCACCCATGTCTCTGGAGGTTGATCCGCCGTGTAATTTGGTACCTTGCGCGGGCCTTTGAAATCCTTGGGCAGGCGCACGTTGCGTAAAGCGGGGATAAGACAAGGCACCCCCAAAGAACTGGAAGTAACACTAGGTTCAGTCAAGGTGGTTGGATGAATCGGCGTGAGCTGCCGAGCCTGATGCTGTGCGGCTAACTCGGCCTCCCTGCATGCGCGGGCCCGGTCCACCACTCCCTGAGCGTCATCAGCACCACCCACCGGGTTGTTGTCTCGGGGTGCCCCACGTTGTTCATTACTCGACACTGCCGGTTCATCCATATGTCTGCTATAGCTCCGTCTTGGACGAGGGGTCGAGTGGATCCAGTCGCGGCTGTACGAGTATGCTTCCTATTGGGCCAAAGTTGTCCTCAGAAGTTCCTTGACCCGCCGTGTCTCTACTGCCTGCGGCGAGTCACCTTCAATTGGAATGGCCTCCAGCCGTGCAACAGCAGCAACAAGATTGTCCATTGGGTTGGAGTAGTGACCCGGGGGTGTTAAAGCAGCCTGAGGTACAACGGTGTTTTGACGAGGCGGGTCGATCTGACGAGGCTGAACCGGTGCACCGGTCCCAGGGGCTTCTGCCCGGTTCCCCTCCAGCCGATTGCCGGCTCTTGGCCCTGGAGTGTTGAAAAGGTCTCTGGCCTCGAAAACCGGAGGTAAGCGGGATCGGTGCTTCCTCCTCATGACTTCATGCGATGCGCTCTGGTCTAACATAAGCCTGTAGGCATGTGCGTCTAAAGCAGCCCGCTCTGCGGCCATCCTAGTGTCCTCAGCTGCCAGATCTGCCTTGGCCTGGGTGATCTGTTCCTTTACCTTTGCAATCTCCGTATTGTGAACGTCCTGATCTGGCGGATTAACTTCCGCCATAAGCACATCCAACGCATCAAATAGTTCTGATAGAACCTGAGCCGACGGGCGCACAGGGCCTCCTGCCCCAGAAGCCGTTGCTGCTGCTGAACCGGAAATCGTTGCCGCAGCTGTCGAAGAATGAAGCGTTGCTTGTGTTCCGGCCATGAATATTCCAACCCGGTTGGGCAGATCAGAGGGGTCCGGAATACTGTCGCCATCGGAACAGCTCCCAATCCGGCCATCTTGTAGCTGATAAAGAGATTCGGTTTCTCCGGTCGAAGATTCGTCACCGGAACAAATGACAGTCGCCCCACAAAATCCCGATCCGTCCTCATAACTTCCTCCATGGATGACTCCCACGAAGGCACGCTTCATGGCCGGTTAAACCCGGGCGGATTGCACACGCTGAGCCGTCTCGACGAGGTCGGTGCAGATGTCCGGCTCAGGGCCCGGTTCACCGATCTTGCCAATGAAAATGTGAATGCTACCAAAGGGGACCCGGTACCCGTACTCAATTGAACCGGCCTCGGGGCCCCAGCCTGCATCGTCGATGTAGAGCCTACTGCGACGACTCTTAGTCATCCGGCCTACAACATAGCCCTCGAGTCCTTCAAAGCGGCCCTCCAAGAACCGGAAACCATCGTGCGATAGCCCCATGGTGAGCGCCAACTGTCGAGGTTTTGTCACGGCAGATGTCCTAGAGAAAGGACTTAGTCATGGAGCCATCGCGACGGGTTAGCTTGAAGGGGTTAAAGCGGACACAACGACACAAGAGAGTTTATACTAGTTCGGCCCCTTCGAGGAAAGTAAAAGCCTACGTCTAGTTGTGATGGAATTGATGGGGTTTCGATAACTAGGGAGCAAGCAAGCTTCGCCTATGTCTCAAGTTGTTGTCTGTCCCCCTGAACCACCGGGTCATCCCCTTATATACACGGGTGACGCCTGCCGGTTCAGAGAGTCCCAACACCGGTTCATACTCGTATCCGGGTTGGTCTCTCCTTGTTCCTAACTTACAGTACAAGTATATGCACAAAGCCGGTGTACGGCTACAGGTTGTAAACCGACTACGGGCCCTGGGCCTTTATCTGCCTCTTTGGGCTTTAACACCTTTGAACTACTGATGAAGTTAATCCGGCCCAGGTAGGCCGGTTTATGCCCAGTAGTAATATCCCCAACAGTAATCCTGTTCTGGAGGTCATGTTACTTGACCATGACGAGCCTATGAACTATGAGGAAGCGATGATGAGCCCAGATTCCGCGAAATGGCTTCAGGCCATGAAATCTGAGATGAGATCCATGTATGATAGCAAAGTATGGACTTTGATTGACTTGCCCATTGATCGGTGAGCCATTGAGATTAAATGGATCTTCAAGAGGAAGACGGACGCTGATAGTATTGTTACTGTCTACAAAGCTAGAATTGTCGCAAAAGGTTTTCGACAAGTTCAAGGTGTTGACTACGATGAGAGTTTCTCACTCGTATCTATGCTTAAGTCTGTCCGAATCATGTTAGCAATTACCGCATTTTATGAAATCTGGCAAATGGATAAACAAAACTGCATTCCTTAATAGGATTTATTAAAGAAGAGTTGTATATGATGCAACCGAAAGGTTTTATCAATCCTAAAAATGCTAACAAAATATGCAAGCTCCAGCGATCCATCTATGGACTGGTGCAAGCATCTCGGAGTTGGAATATGCGCTTTGATAAGTTGATCAAAGCATATAGTTTTATACAGACTTGCGGTGACGCCTGTATTTACAAGAAAGTGTGTGGGAGCACTACAGTATTTCTGATAAGTATATGTGAATGACATATTGTTGATCGGAGATAATGTAGAATTATTCTGCAAAGCATAAAAGAATGTTTGAAAGGATGTTTTCAAAGAAAGACCTCGGTGAAGCTGCTTACATATTGAGCATCAAGATCTATAGAGATAGATCAAGATGCTTGATAAGTTTTTTCAATGAGTACATACCTTGACAAGATTTTGAAGTAGTTCAAAATGGAACAGTCAAAGAAGGAGTTCTTGCCTGTGTTACAAGGTGTGAAGTTGAGTAAGACTCAAAACCCGACCATGGCAGAAGATAGAGAGAGAATGAAAGTCATTCCCTATGCCTTAGCCATAGGTTCTTTAAAGTATGCCATGCTTTGTACCAGACCTATTGTATACCCTGCCCTGAGTTTGGCAAGGGAGTACAATAGTGATCTAGGAGTAGATCACTGGACATTGGTCAAAATTATCCTTAGTGGAATAAGGATATGTTTCTCGATTATGGAGGTGACAAAAGGTTCGTCGTAAAGGGTTACGGCGATGCAAGTTTTGACACTGATCCAGATGACTCTAAATCTCAATCTGGATACATATTGAAAGTCGGAGCAATTAGCTAGAGTAGCTCCGTGCAAAGCATTGTTGACATAGAAATTTGCAAAATACTTACGGATCTGAATGTGGAAGACCCGTTGACTAAACTTCTCTCACAAGCAAAACATGATCACATCTCAGTACTCTTTTGGTGTTAATCACATAGCAATGTGAACTAGATTATTGACTCTAGTAAACCCTTTGGGTGTTGGTCACATGTCGATGTGAACTATGGGTGTTAATCACATGGTGATGTGAACTATTGGTATTAAATCACATGGCGATGTGAACTACATTATTGACTCTAGTGCAAGTGGGAGACTGAAGGAAATATGCCCTAGAGGCAATAATAAAGTTAATATTTATTTCCTTATATCATGATAAATGTTTATTATTCATGCTAGAATTGTATTAACCGGAAACATAATACATGTGTGAATACATAGACAAATAGAGTGTCACTAGTATGCCTCTACTTGACTAGCTCGTTGATCAAAGATGGTTATGTTTCCTAACCATAGACATGAGTTGTCATTTGATTAACGGGATCACATCATTAGGAGAATGATGTGATTGACTTGACCCATTCCGTTAGCTTAGCACTTGATCGTTTATTTTGTTGCTATTGCTTTCTTCATGACTTATACATGTTCCTATGACTATGAGATTATGCAACTCCCGTTTACCAGAGGAACACTTTGGGTGCTACCAAACGTCACAACGTAACTGGTTGATTATAAAGGTGCTCTACAGGTGTCTCTGAAGGTACTTGTTGGGTTGGCGTATTTCGAGATTAGGATTTGTCACTCCGATTGTCGGAGAGGTATCTATGGGCCCTCTCGGTAATGCACATCACTTAAGCCTTGCAAGCATTGCAACTAATAAGTTAGTTGCAGGATGATGTATTACGGAACGAGTAAAGAGACTTGCCGGTAACGAGATTGAACTAGGTATTGAGATACCGACGATCGAATCTCGGGAAAGTAACATACTGATGACAAAGGGAACAACGTATGTTGTTATGCGGTCTGACCGATAAAGATCTTCGTAGAATATGTGGGAGCCAATATGAGCATCCAGGTTCCGCTATTGTTATTGACCGGAGACGTGTCTCGGTCATGTCTACATAGTTCTCGAACCCATAGGGTCCGCACGCTTAAGGTTTCGATGACAGTTATATTATGAGTTTATGAGTTTTGATGTACCGAAGGAGTTCGGAGTCCCGAATGAGATCGGGGACATGACGAGGAGTCTCGAAATGGTCGAGACGTAAAGATCGATATATTGGACGACTATATTCGGACATCGGAAAGGTTCCGAGTGATTCGGGTATTTTTCGGAGTACCGGAGAGTTACGGGAATTCGTCGGGGAGTATATGGGTCTTATTGGGCCATACGGGAATAGAGGAGAGAGGCCAAAAGGAAGGAGGCGCGCACCCCCCTCTGGTCCGAATTGGACAAGGGGTGCAGCCCACTTTTCCTTGTTCCTCTCCCCCTCTTTCCTTCTCTCCTACTCCAACAAGGGAAGGAGGACTCCTACTCCCGTTGGGAGTAGGACTCCCCCCTTGGAGCGCCCTCCTCCCAGGCCGGCCGCCTCCCTCCCTTACTCCTTTATATACGGGGGTAGGGGGACACCCCATAGAAACACAAGTTGATCAGTTGATCTGTCCCAGCCGTGTGCGGTGCCCCCCTCCACCATATTCCACCTCGGTCATATCGTAGCGGTGCTTAGGCGAAGCCCTGCGTCGGTAGCAACATCATCACCGTTACCACGCCGTCGTGCTGACGGAACTCTCCCGTGAAGCTCTGCTGGATCGAAGTTCGCGGGACGTCATCGAGCTGAACATGTGCTGAACTCGGAGGTGTCGTGCGTTCGGTACTTGGATCGGTCGGATCGTGAAGACGTACGACTACATCAACCGCGTTGTGCTAACGCTTCCGCTTTCGGTCTACGAGGGTACGTGGACAACACTCTCCCCTCTCGTTGCCATGCATCACCATGATCTTGCGTGTGCGTATGGATTTTTTTTGAAATTGCTACGTTCCCCAACACCTGCAACGCTGCTGAGTACACCACCATGGACGAGGGTATGCGCCAGGAGGATTGCAGACAATGTCAATATGATGGAAGACTTGGTGGGGGCGGCGGCCTGCAAGTGGCATTGGGATGCGGAGGGTGGGGGTGGTCGGCGGCGGCCTGCAGGTTGGGTCGACTACGATTATTGGCAGCGTCGGGATGCTAGAGCCTGGAGGTTGGGGACGACTACGTGTAGATGAATCAATATTTTAATTAATTGCCTGAATCGTTACAATTAAAAGTTAGAAAGGACAAAGTTGCTCCTAATTAGGAATTATCAAGACCATTGGATTAACTTAATACTACACATTACATTAGATAGTGTGATATACCGTAAAATATCACAAAAATTATGCTTCAACTTTATAGGAGCGGACGAGCTCGTCTAATCATGGAATCGCCAGCCTCTGTTCATGTGCGGATATGGGTCCGTGAGGTATTGCCGCTAGTATATCTGTATGGGTCTATCTAGGTCTCAGTCGATTTAGACTTCGCGAAGTCTAAGTCGGCTGATGTCACCTAAGACAGATTAGGCCCGTTTGTTTAATCGACAGCTGTTGGGTTTTATTCTTAGCTGGGCCATTTTTGTTTCTCCGTTGTATGTATGTTTGTTTGTTTGTTAGTTAGTGCAGCACATCGCCCAGTCCTTCTCTTTGTGCGTCATCTTGCTTCTCTTTTTATTTTTACTTTTTTATAATTTGTTTAAAAAAACATTTTGTATATTAGAACAAAAATCAATTTTTAATGCAACAAAGAAACAAAATGGAAACAAGACAAACTAGATAGTGTGGCACTGTTTTTCACAAATCAATCTTTATAAGTTGCTATCCGCAAAAAAAAATCTTTATAAGTTGCATACAAATGGAGGTCATGCAAGTGTGCTTGCAAAGTGGGTTGCATTGTTTTTCTCAACAAATAATAATAACAAAAAGAATAAAAATTCAAAACACAAGGGTAAAAAAAGAAAAAAATAGTAGAAAAAGAAAAATAAAAGGTCAATAATAAACCTACTTAGCAGGCCGCCCAAGCCGGGTGTGTAGTTGCAAAAAAGTTAGTTGAAGCCGGGGGTGAGACTTGAAGTTGCAAGCCTACTATCGGACATGCAATTGCAGTCAAGGGCGACACTTGCAGTTGCGAGCCTAGTGTCAGGCATGCAACTCCCCCACCCCCCGTCCCTGCCCCCAACATGATTTTTTTCAGTTGCAACCATATTGGAAGACATGCAATTGC